>NC_090653.1:202778161-203151009 GCF_040937935.1 Hyperolius riggenbachi | reverse complement strand
ACTTTAAATGTCTTTGCTTTGGCCCAAAGGTCCATGTTTTAGGCAGGGCAAGTTTGAAAAAGACCTGAAGCCGAACACTAAGGCCAAGTATAAACCTTGAATTTGCTGTCTGGTAAAGCAGATTTCACTTTGTTACTTCCTTCAGACTCATAAATGGTTTCTGTGTAGCTGCTGCCCACAAGAGTTCACCACAAGTCTGTCAGATATATCTATTTATTTCTGTACAGAAGATGTGTGCATTTCTAGTACTGCACAGTTTCAGTAACATTTTACTCTCTCTCTTATTGTGACTAGGAGTTTTTTTTTATACATACCCCTAGGGGTCTATTGCTGACCTGACTTTAATGTCTATCATTTTTGGAATAAGCTTACTTTTCATGCCATTATTCGATCATGCCATTATTCAATAACAAACTGTTAACCTCATATACGTGCTAATTAGAGCCTCGCGGTTCTTCAAAGTGATTTTTTTTGGGGGGGGGGGATGGCAGAGAGGGTGAGGCGTCCAAGTTTTGCAGGGGGCGGGCAGTGATTTCTAGTTATGCCCCTGCACACACACACAATCACACATATACAAATATGTGGTAGGTGATTTCTTCTGTTGATTCAGTTATTGATTTCAGTTGTAAAAGGGGTATTTCAAGTCCAACTAAACCTGAAATTTAAGTTGTTAATTTCTAAAAACCAGAGATGTTATTTGGTGTAAATTGGAAGTATTATTTTTGTCAAAGCAATTTCAAATTTAAAAATCTACTTTATAACTAAACCTGCTTTATAGCTGTGCTTGCACATCTATCATTGCAAGAGTAAGAAGATGAGGTGGGCGGTGAACTGTGCAGCTAAAGAAACCAAGGTGTAAACTATTTCCATGTATTAGGCTAAGCTTGTCAATGCCTACGTCACTACTTTTGTGACACTACTTTTAGTGACATTTTTTTTCTGTAAATGTCATCAGAATAAAACATGTAAAGAAAAAAATACATCAATAGTTACCTTAGGGACTCATCTTTTTTATTATATATGTCATGAGAGTATATTATTGGTATTTTATTTTAATGGGGTACACTGAAAAAAACAAAAATACGAAACAGAAAAAAAAAAGTTTATTTACAAATAATATACCGTCTTCATATATTGTACCAGGAACATAATTTAAATGTTGTGAAAGCTAAAAAACATGGGTAATTAAGATGTGTGGGTTTTATCTACTTTAGCATTGTTTATTTTAAAACTATAAGGTATGGGATTTGAGAGATGGTGTATTTTTCTGTTGTTTTCTTGTTTTTCCCCTTTAAAATGCATAGAAAATAAAGTAAATGCCAAAAACAAATATCCTCCCCAAAAGCCTAAATTGTGGTAAAAAAGTGGTGATAAATTATTGGCGAATGAATTGGAGGAGCGCTGAAATATGCTTTTGCTTATGCTTTTAAAGCGGTATCGTCACCATAAAAATCTAATTTCAACAGCAACTGGTCTGAGTGTATTAAGTGATAAAGATGCTAATCCTGCATTCAAAACTTTCAAAACTTTTTCTGCTGTTATGATTTGGCGTTATCACATACTTAAGAAGCACTGGCTCTTTAGTAGTCGGTGCCAAAGAATTGCATGCTGGGAGTTCTTTTTATCTATAATCTATTCCTCCTCTTCCCTTTATTTCCCTGCTAGCTGCTTATCTGAAACCTAATCCCCTACTCATTTGTGTTTACAAGCAAGGCTGAGGTGACTCAGTGATTGGAGGAGACAAGAAAAAAAATAAAGGGCAGAAATGACATCACGAGTTAGCCTTAACTGTGGGCAAAAGACATGGCCCCCACCAGGAACAGAATTCTCGTCATTTACTATATAACATTCACTGAAATCAAAACGTGGACAGTATAATACATGTGTTATGCAAGTAGCTTAAGTATTTATCTACTTATATATGTGTTTTTTTTCCCTGGCATAGTATGGCTGATCGTACTGCTTTAAGCATACCCATGTCTATTTGTGAATGAGTATACACTTATCTGCCAATCTGGAAATCCTTAGACGTCCTGGTTTGCCTGGTATACATTGCATTGAAATAGTGACTCCCGAAAGAAAGTCACGCTGTGACTTGGAAAAGGAAGTCTGCGGGTCCTTACAGCACATGCTTCCCCTCTGTCGCACATCATAGTTCCATGCACAGAACTATGACGTGTGTTGACTTTCTGTTGGCATTTGCCATTTCAAAGCAATGTATACCAGGAAAACGGGGACATCCAAGGATTTCCAGAGGGGCCAGTGAGTGTATACTCATTCACAAATAGATGTGGGTAAAGCATAGCATTAAAGCTGACCCAAACCAAACATTTTTTTAATTCAAAATATTTAGATGCACCACTCTGACACATACAAAGATAAATAAACACTCCTTCAAGCCTATGAGCATTTCAGTGCATGCTTTTCACCCTTCTCTTTTCATAGCAAGGGATATACAGGTGGCAGCCATTAGCAATTCCTCCTTTGCCAGGCATTCCACCAGTTTGCCGGTTTCTGTCCCGGCAATATGAAAGGAAGGGAGGGGCTCCTCCAATAAATGTAAAATATTTTATATTTGTCATCATGCAGCTGAAAAAAAGGCTGCTATTTATTACTATAATTTAGAAAATCGATTTTATTTCTGAAATGTTGTATTTTTAATTTGGGTCCACTTTAAAGGCATACCCAGCACCTCTGCTCAGGGTCCCTTTAAGGCTTTTAAAAAACAATGTTTTGACATGTTCCCACCATTAACCCTGATATAGGTAACAAAGTTGGTGAAGATTGCATGTAAGGGGGATTTGTAATTAACTGGCAAAGCTAGTACCATAGACTTAAAATGAAAATTAGCCATTGCATGCTAATTCAAAGTAAAGTCTAAGAATGTAAATCTAATGTGAAACAAGAACCAAATTAGCAATAGTTAATAGAAAACAAGAAAAACTTTTATTTTTCCTGGACTTGGCCTTGATCGGCTTATTCAGCTATTCAGGATTATCTTATTCATTACAAGACTGGAGAAAAGGAGCTATCATGTAGGTGAGAATACAGCAATGTTGATGACTAGAGATGAGCATTCTAATTCAATATGCTATTCCAAAGGATTCAGAAAACAAATCAATTCTCAAATGATGGAGACCACAACAGGGGGGTTAACTCACCCTTGTCACCAACTCTAAGTGCTGACCTCCCCATTTTTTCCATCTCTCTAGCTACTACCTAATTTTGGCTGTGAAGGTAGAAACATATGAGAGCAGGAAGGTCAATGCACAGAGGAGACAAAAAGGGTGAGCTAAGCCTTACTGCTTTAGTCTTTAGTGAAGATTTGATTTCTGTTCCAAAACATTCAGAACACCATTCTAAATCAGAATTATCATACCTATTGAGGACAGAAACTCTTGCTAACTGAGAACCCTGGGGTTAAACAGAGACCTGCAGTGAACAAAGGAAAGGAGTGCTTGCATCAGCTTGATGTCTGAACATGTTCCCAAAACAGGGAAGAAGCACCCCCACAAGCAACAGATTAAGGACTTCAGGTGCAGGCCAGAAACAAAAATGGATGCAGATTCAGCAATAGGATGGGTACTCAGACAGGCAGTCTTCGGCAAGGAGTTGGATTCTCCGAACAGGCACAAGGTAGTCAAACAAGCAGAGGTTGGCAACAGAGCAGGTACTTCTACATAGCAGAAGTCTCAAGACGGCAACAGAGTGGGTAAACCTGTCTACGCTAAATGCCAGGATGGCCTCGAGCCCCAATGGCGTGTCTCAAGCCTGCCTTAAAACCAGGTCTTGGCAACTTTCTCCCATCCTTTCTGCCATCCTTACCAAGTCTCTGGAGGAAGGCAAACTCCCTTCATGTTTTAAGAGGTCCACCATCATACCTGTCCCAAAGAAATAGGGGGTCTTCAACCTTAACAACTTTAGGCCCTGAAGTCCATTATCACGAAGACCCTGGAGAGGGTGGTCCTATCCACCCTTAAGCTCTCCACTATGCACCTGCTGGACTCCTTCCAGTTCGCTTACAGGGCAAACAGGTCCACCGACAATGCCATAAATATCAAACTGGAGTACATCAATGATCACCTAGACAGATCAGACACATATGTCAGAATACTACTCCTAGATTTTAGCTCAGCCTTCAACACCATCTGCACATCTCTCCAGGAAGATCTTTCCGGATGAGAGGTCCATCCCACCCTATGCCTATGCATTACAGATTTTCTTACCAACAGGTCCCAAGTTGCCAAACTGGGGGACATCTTCACATGAGAAGTGACCACCAACACAGGTGCTCCCCAAGGCTGCGTCCGGCCTCTGCTGCTATCTTCTCTTTATACAAATTACTGCAGATCCATGGATGACTCAGTCAAAATTATTAAGTTTGCTGATGACACCACCATTGTTGGCCTTGCCACCAACAATAAAATCCAGGCATACTGTCAGCAGGTGGAGAGAATATGCCACTGGTGCAAGGAGAACAGGCTGGTGCTCAACACTGCCAAAACTGTCAAACTGCCCAAACCCTACCTCCAATCTACATTGATGCATGACTCCTGGGCACTAACACTGACACCCAGACGAAAGCCCAGAAGCGACTCTTCTTCCTCCACCAACTGAGGAAGTTCAGCATGGCCCAGGAGATTCTGATGAGTTTCTACTCCGCCACCACTGAATCTAATCTCTGCTCTTCCGTCTTGGTCTGGTTTGCTGGTCGCCACCGCTGCTGATAGACACAAACTGTATAGTGTCATCCGGTTGGTGGACAGGATCATTGGAAGGCCCCTTCCCTCACAAGCCATGCTATACTACACCAGACTGCATTCTAGAGTGCTGAAGATTGGCAGCAACCCATCTCACTCAGGTCACTGCTTCTTCATCCCTTTCCCATCGGGCTGGAGGCTACGGGCCATTACCACCAGGACCATTAGACACAGGAACTCCTTTTTCTCCTCGGCTGTCAGCCTTTTGAACTCCCTTCACATACTACCCCCCAAGCTGGGGCCAACCAATCAGACTTTTCGTGTCACCCCTTCAGAACTGCACTGTATGATGTATATTGCTGTTTCTTGGTTATTACTGCATGTTGTCACCCTATCACACTATCCCTAGCTATATTGAGCTTTGTTTCTTGTGCAAAATCTATTCTGGGTAGGGCCCAGTCATGCTTGGTGAAATAAATTATTTTGATTGTGATTCTGATGAGCTAGGATCAACATAGAAAAAGTAATAGGCAGACACTAGGTCAAGTCACAGGAGCACACACTCCCAGAACAAGCTGCAAATACTTCAGTACTGGAGAGTGTTTTTTTTTTTTTGGGGGGGGGGGGAGCTTAAATAGGATGTTTGGTGCAAATCACATAATACATTATACAAACACACAATGTGCTCATAAAACTACAAGAACATGTACTTTCAAATACCTATTCATGCAAGCAGGCACACAACAATTATCATTTGTGGTGACAAGGCTTATGCCATAAAGTGCATGAGCACAAACCACCAGTACCCTACACATATGAGCCCAGCGGAATACATCAGGATGTCTTCAGACATGCATTTGTGCCAGCACCCTCGTCTGGACAGGTAACTGACCATGACAGAAACTTACTTGAAAAAACACTGCATTAAAGCGGAATAAAACCCAGCATTTCTTCTTCTGTTCTAAAATATTATTTACAGCATATTATATACTACCACTATTTTTTTTACTAGAACAGCATTCAGTTAGTTAAACACAGTAGTTACAAGCTTAGTGCAGATAAAGTTGGACGCATCCAAACTGGAGATAATGTTATCTTGTGTTTACTTAATTGTATCAAGTGAGGAATGTGACACATTATATGACTGTACAGACTCTCCTGAACACAGACAGCCACTCAGAAAGGATTTCTGCCATCAGTACAAGATGAATAAAACCAGTTATGTATAAAATGAAAAGGCAGCTCTCAGAGCAAAAACTATTTACTTTGGGAACTTGTAATTTCTAAATGAATAATAATACTTATGCACAAAAGCAAATATGATAACAATATGGCATATAAAAAGGTAGGAAAACATGTTTTTATTGAATATTACGGTATGTCCGGGTTTTATACCGCTTTAATTAAAGTATATATTTTTCACATCTAATTCAAGTTGTAACTGATAATTGATATCAGTATGTTTCCAGGCAAAAATTAAAATGAGTATTTACAGTATATAATTTGAAGTTGAAAAGGGATACAGCCAACTTATCCTTTGATATGGAAAAAAACATCAAAAAATTACTGGCTTGTTGAATAAAAGTAACTGTAAAGCGGAATATAACCTAGCATTTCATCTTTGCTCAAAAACATTATTTACAGCATATTAAATGCAACCAGCATTTTTTTCTACTAGACCAGCATTCGAAGGGTTACACACAGAGCTTGAAAGTTCAGTGTAGTGAAATGTGGACGCATCCAAAGTTGTAGATTATGTTACCTTATGTTTACTTAAATGTATCAAGTGAGGAATGTGACACATTCTCTGATTGTGGAGAAGCAGCACCACACAAACAGAGAGTCAAAGCATGTTTGCTTTAACTACATAATGAATAAAACCAGTTATTACTAAAATGCAAAGTCAGCTCACAAAGCAAAAAAATGTACTTTTGGAAACCTATAATATGTAAATGAATAATAATACTTATGCACAAATGCAAATATGATAACCGTATGGCGTATAAAAAGCAGGAAAACGTGTTTTTATTGAATATTATGTCAGAGTTTTAAACCACTTTAAGTCAAAATTTGCCAGGGGTGTGAATAATTATGGGCAGCATTGTATAAGCACCCACCTTACCAAGCTACTATATGGTATATTTAGAACTATGCCAAGGTTTAAATATAGGAAAAATTGGATTCTACCTCAAACACTGTATTTTAACTAATAACACAATGTCAAAAAAAAATGTAGTATTCATCTGTTTACTGTAGTTCCAAAGTTGTTTTTCACTGATGAATAAAAAAGCACCTTGTATTTAGCATATTTGTATTTCTTTGTGGTCTAATACATCCACAATAAATTATTTTTCCTCTAAATAGACATGTCACATCGCTTTGCTGTTATCCAAGCAGGGCCTTTTTGGCCTCCCTCCAAGGGATTTAAACAACTGTTAGAAGAAACAAATGATTCTTCTTGCTTTTAATAGATTTGAGGGTCTTAGCAGAGACCCATAAATTATGAACAGTGGCGTGGCTGAGGCCTTGTTTTATTCAAATTGAACTTGCATTTCCTGCAATTTAAAACATAAAACTATTATATAAATAAATTCATAGGATTAGACTAGTAATGTCGCTTTTTGGGGGAGTAAATGTTAATACCGATGTTTATCAGTTGTCTTGGAAACTCTGTAATCACAAGGGAATGGAAAAGGAAACTATTTATTAAATTCAGCAAGAGGAAACATTGGCAGACAAGTGTGTAATTTCAACTGGAATCTGCACATGTTTAGGACATTTGAAGCTAGTAACTGTATCATTGCTTTTACCTGATGCAGTGTCTTCCTTCCTGTGAATGTCAGAAAGGTGTTTTTAGCCTGATGGATGGAGGAAACAGCTTTCTAGCCAGGATACTTGGCTATGAAAAATATAAGGGAAATTAGGTGAGAAATTAAACACACACACACAGTCAAGCACTATTATTCAGACAGGAATGTGCCTTGAGGTCTTCTACATATTCCATGTAATGACATTGCACGTTCAAAGGTCTAGGGTCTATTACAGTTAAATTCCATGACAGTGCAACCTTGAGGGCATAATTACAAGCTTTTCAAGGAATCAGGAATTTTCCATAGAAAAAGGCAAATTTAATTGTATATATGAATTTTCCTATAGCCAGGGAAAGCCCTTGAAACCAGAATAACTTTCAGTCCAGGAGTTCTGCATAATAGGATAAGAACACTTTCTAACTTTTACATGTAGCAAAAAAAGTTTTAATACATGCAATATGAAACTGTAATTATTAATTTCTATATAAATTATTAATTTCTATATAAATAACAAAAACAGTAAATAATGATTTAATTGCGGTATTACATTATCAGTAAATTTACGGATAATGACAAAGCTAACTATAACCTAACCTCTCCCTACTACACAGAACCCTCCTTTGGTGGTGCCTAACCCTAAGACCACCCTGGTGGTGCCTAACCCTAAGACACCCCTTTTGGTGCCTAACCCTAAGACCAGACCCTAAGACCCCCCTGGTCGGGTCTAACCCTAAGTCCCACCTGGTGGTGACTGCCTAACCCTAAGACCCCCCCCCCCCCCAGTGGTGCCTATCCCTGAGACTTCCCTAGTGGTGCCTAACCTTAACACCCTCCGATCCCTGCTAACAATAGTATGATACATTTCAATTCAATTGCAGCTGCTCACTAAATAGCGTAATGGCTTTCTATATTACGATAATTAACAATTGCACCCACATATATTGATAAATAACAATTGCACCCATTTTTGGCTGTGACTTTTTCAACTGCTCCTATAATGCACAGTGTTAGAGCAGATATCTTAGAGTGAAAGTGCAATACAACTTTGCAGCAATTTAGAAGCCTTTCATTTTCATTTTATAGTTTAGACTTAACATGTATTTTGTTAATGTTTCCAGACATCTGCTAAATATGTCATCAGTTCAGTTTTCTTCTGTACATATACATATTTGCACCTGTTTTATGGTACAGAGGAAAACTATTCAACATGTGACTAAGTTTTATATTTTACTAAAAAGAAAACTCTACAATACAATATCTACCACAATCTTAATACTGCAAAATATGTAATATAAATAAACAACAATGATCTGTAAATGCAATATGCTGTGACTTGCAGTATAATCAAGTGATTTGTGCTGTTTTTTGCCCCTCTCCCGACCACACACACACACACACACACACACACACACACACACACAGACACACACACACACACACACACACAGACACACACACACACACACACACACACACACACACACACACACACACACACACACACACTCACACTTATCGAATCTGATAAGAGGGAGATCTGTCAGCTGCCCATACATCCCAGACGGACTCCCGATCGATTTCAGCATGAAATCTCTCGGGAATCGGCCTTGTGCACCGCATACGTCCGCTTCGCCGCCCCAACGCTGTCCCCTAAAGTAAATGTCCCCCCAGTGCCTATGTAAAGCGTATACATCACCTCTCTGCTGCTTGTACCCACTGGCTTCCGGGATTCCTCCTCTCTATACATGCATTGCCCACATGGGGCACTCTGACATTAGGGGAGACAGCATTGGGGGTTTCATCGCATTTGTCGATCGTCAGGAAACTGCAAGCCATTACTGCCGTGCACCCAAACGGGCAACATTTTCGACCCACAATTGGTCATATTGCCAGTCGGGCATGCACTTGGCGGTACTGCTTTTCATCCAATTCAATCCTAATATTCGAATTGGATGGTCAATCGGCTTCCAAGTCGCCTGATGTATGGCCACTTAGGACCTGTAAGACCACAGTAAAGCTTGTTGAATGATTAGCAATCCTCTAGATTGTAAGCCTTTGGGCAGGGTCCTCACTCCTTTTGTGTCCTACCTGATCATGCACCTCTATTACTGTGCACCCATGCTATGCATTTGAGTGAACCTAACTTGCCTAACTCCATGCTCCCATCCAGTGACTGACTAAGCATTACCTTGTACTCATACTGTGCTGTGTGATCTGGTTTTCTTGTATTCCTGTATTGTCATATTGCTGTTTGTCACCCCTAAATATTGTCTGTAACCTAAATTAATGTCCAGCGCTGCGTAATATGTTGGCGCTTTATAAATACAACAAATAAATAATAAATAAATAAATAAATTAGTGCTTTTTACCTTAGTATTTACCAAACTACTAATGTCTCTGCCTGTCCATGCTAACATGCATATGATGTAAGTGAACATTCACCTGAGTAATTCCAAATATTTGTTAAACCATCTTTTCTTGATCCTCACTCTGGAACTGGTTGCTTCTAAGGCTGGAACCCATACTTCCCGGTGCAGGGTAGAGTTTATTAAACTCTGAACTCACAAACCTAATGGTAGCTAAGGGAAGTTGCCTCCTCTCTTGCTGATCACAAATGAATATTGCCATCACAAGGACACATCTCCAATTTGACAGGCTTCTCCCTAAGCAGTAACATATAAATGGAGGAAGAGTGACTACGGAGGCAGTAAATTCCACTCACGTCCCAGCACAACTAGTAGATACAAATTCTGAGTAAGGTGCCCATGCTTCCATGCCCGTATACACACACACACACACACACACACACACACACACACACACACACTGTACACACACACACACACACACACACACACACACACACACACACACACACACACACACACACACACACACACACTGTACACACACACACACACTGTACACACACACACACACACACACACACTGTACACACACACACACACACACACACACACACACACACACACACACACACACACACACATACACACACACAATCTGTATTAAAATTTAACCCCCCTCCCCACCCAAGCTTCATCTATCTAAACTAAGCATAAGATGAACTGTGCATTGTTAGAAGTTGGCTGCAGTGAAAACTGCTAGTAACAGGTGACCAAGTTGGTACGATTCTGTTCCCAAATGTTTGATGATAATGATAATTACAGGCTGTGCATTGTTGTATCATAGGATCATTTTCTGTTGCATGGGTTAGGTTATAGCAGATCGCTGTACAAAGGCCATTTACATATGTTTCTCAGTTATGTATGTAAACCCAACTATTATAATTTCTATATTTTATTTATTTATTTTTTCAATTCCTAGCAGGTTTCTTCAGCCTACACCTTATTACATTTAATTTCTCAATCAGAATAGCACATTAAATCTGCACTGTGGTCTGTGGGCTTTCTAGAGAACAAATGTTATATAAATGGAGGCATTCACTACAGACCTGTATGTTTGCTGCTCTCCTACTTTCTCATGCAGAACAAAAGGTGAGAATAAAGCCTCAGAAAGTCCTATTTAATGATAACTACTGTACTATATTGATGCAAGTTCAGTTACACATACATACAACCACATGTATGTGTGCACAGACACTGTTCACAGAAAAAAAGCACCTTTCCAAAACCATAAAATGAAAAAGCACTCCTTTCATCTATACTTTATAAAAAGTCTTCTAAAGCATTAGGTAATGCAGCAGGATGAAATCATGGATATGTCATTTTGAGGTTTATATTGTGTTAGAGCACAGCTGGTGAATGGATTTGCAGACTTACACGTTTTCAGGGTAACTCATTGTTCATACCAAACAAAAACCACAAAGTATGAGGTATATTGGAAATCAGTTAATTTGTTCTGGGATTTTCCTTCTGTGCATGTATCCAGTTAGTTCAGGGCTAATGCAATTGTTGCTTGCTAAGATGATAGGTAATCCTTACACTATTTCTTGTAAGAAAAAGCACAATATATTTAAAGGACACTGTTGCCAAAATGAGGGGAATTACATCTTCTATTTAGATAACAGTATAATCAGTTCCTTCTATTTGCATGTCAGTGTTAATAATTTTTATGTAGTAATAAAAAATATAGATCTGAGCACGTAATTACAAAAAATATATCTTCCTGTATCCTTGTGAAGCTTTTTTTTTTCTGCACTAGAGCCTTTTTTTGGAGTCAGTTTAAAACATTTACCATACATTTCTTCTGTTTAAATTGCAATTAAAGCCAGAATTGAAGATGCTGCTCATTGTAAATGAAGACATCTTGCTAAGTAAAAATTATGAACTACTACGTTTGGATCAAAATTTTTAGGCTACTTCCCTACTAAGGCCCCATTCACACCTAAAAACGAAAAACAAATGCAAGCTGTTTGTGCCTTGTTTTTTTCCCCTCCTGACGCTCCACTGTGCGCCGCGTTTTTGTAAAAAGCGCTTTTCTAATCACTTTTTCAGAGCGATTTTGTAATTCACTCCCTAATGCAAGTCAGGAAGTGACCTCTTTGACCCGGAAAATAGTAAATACAATGTATTTATTCTTAAAAACGGGAACACAATCGTTGCACACAGCGATTGTGAGTGTCTTGTGTAGTATAAACGGGCTCTAACAGTGTTGCCGTGCTTCATGGTACCCTCCCCTGCTGTAGCTCATTGCAAGAGCAATGTAAGTCTATGGAGAGTAAAAACACTATTGCAATATGATGCGGTGGGACGCAAGTAGCAAAATCACTTAAAGCCCGCTGCAAAATCTGCAGTACGCTGCCACATGATGCAAGCATACTGCATGGAATATGCAGCAATGGAAGTCTATGCATGGCGATGCGGTAAGTCGAACCAAGCAACAGGCACGGCATGGCCGGGATGCTGCGCAGAGTGATGGAAAACCTTTGGCGTACTTCATGTCCAGCAGGGAGTATGTCACTGTCATGGCCAATGTCACTGTCATGGCCAATGTCACTGCCCCTTGACATCTTTGTCAGCCACGTGTTTACTACTGTAATGCTGGGAAATGTATTCTTGTTTCTTTGCCTCTATTGCTTTTTTTCCCCTCTTGAGGACCACAATGTTAAACCCCCCTAAAGACCAGGCCATTCTTTGTAAAATAGGCCACTGCAGCTTTAAGGCCAAGCTGCAGGGCCGCACAACACAGCACACGAGTGATTCCCCCCCCCCATTCTTTTCTCTCCACCAACAGAGCTTTCTGTTGGGGTCTGATCGCCCCCCCCAGATGTTTGTTTTTGTTGTTACAAATATTTTTGTTATTTATTTTTTATTAAATTTGTGTTTTTTTTTATTCCCTCTCCCTCCCTCCCCCCGCCATTCAATCAGCTTGATCGGCTGACAGTCGATCACTTCCCAGCCTATAGAGGGGACAGCTGTCCCCATTACAGCTCTGCCTTACATTGCAGCGATGTACGGGGTAAATAGATGGCGGTTTCGCCATCTAACAGTCTCCGAGCGGTGATGGGAGACTAAAGGCGGAGCGAGCTCCGCCTACCAAGCAGGAGATGCGCGTGCACCATGTGCGCGATCTCCTGCAAAAGCAAGCCCCAGGACTTTACGCTGATCAGCGTTAGGTGGTCCTGGGGCTGCCACCGCGGCTACGCCCACCGGCGTGACGCGGTCTGCAATAGGTTAAGAGTCACACGCTCACCTCTGATGGGCATGCTAACTAGCTTTATCTGAAGTTTAGCTGGATGTGCTGGCAACATTTGTGAAATTGTTTTTATTGCAGAAGCAACAGTTTTGTTGAAGAAGAAATTATGGGAAAAATGCTAATTTTTGCACAAATGTAATATGTGGTTTAGTGAGATAAAATGTAAAGAAAATACAGCGAAGCAAAGTTGACCGTGTGCACTCATCACTACTACAAGGAGAAGAAACCAAGTAACTCTTCTGCTCCAAGCACATTTCTCCCATGAAAAATGTATCTGTCCCCCAATTACCCTCTATACGTTGTTTATATTCAAGTATCATTATGACTGCCATTAGAATCTGCATATAGAATACTAGATTTAGCTGGTTAAAATAGTGTGAAAGAAAGTATTATGTGCTGTTAACCACTCTGCGACCGCCTAATGCAGAATTGCGCCCGCAGAGTGGCTCCCCCAGGACCGCCTAATGCGGAATTGCATCATCTTGCGATGCACGAGATTTGCAGGAAACGAGAGCTCGCTCAAGCACCGTTCCCTGCAGGGGGAAAGAGAAGGCCGATGCAATCAGCGTGCCAACCAGCGATCGCAGCTGGCATGCTGTTTTTTTACAGTATGGAGAGGGGGTTAATTAAATGTAAACAGCGCTGTTCAAGTGACAGTCTTGTCACTTCACTGTCTCTCAGATGCGCTCACAATCTAATCCCTGCCACAGTTTAATGCCTTGCAGGCATACTGAAAACTACTGATCACTCTCTAGGGACATTTTTTTTTTTTTGGGGGGGGGGGGTGGTAAGGATTTAAAGGAAATAGGGTTGTTGTTGTTTTTTTTAAGGAAAAAAAATGATTTTTTTTTAATTTATAAAAAAAGAAAGAAAAAAGGAATGATTGCAGGAGCAATCAGAGACCACCAAAAGAAAGCCCTGTTAGGGGCAAGAAAGGGAGGTAAGAGGCTGTTACAGCTGAATTGTTAAAAAATGGCCTGGTCACTGGGGGGGGGGGGGGGGGTAAGCCTGTGGTCATGAAGAGGTTAGTAGTCAGGAAGGATTTTTTTTCCTTTTGGAGCTAATTGGACCATGCCTTTAAAGGGTTTTTTTTTGCCTTCTTCTGGATCAACAGGGATATGTGAGGGAGCAGGCTGGTTTTGTACTTTGTTTACTGGTTGAACTCGATGGACATATGTCCTTTTCAACCCAAATAACTATGTAACTACATGAAGTTGGAAAAGTATATTGTTAGTTAACTCTACTATAATAGTATGAGATTGCATGTGTGCGCACACAGCTCTGGGTGTGGGCCGTGGAGTGTCACACACAGAAAAATGAAATAGTACTATCACAATACAGTTAAATAATAATGCTCTGGAGTGGTACTGTGCCTGAAACTTAATGTAGCAACAGCAGTAGTGTGCACACAGCTCTGGGTGTCAGTGGGCTGTGGAATGTCACACATAAGAACAAAACAAAAACAAAAACAAAACACAGGAGACCGATGTACTAGCCCTCAAAAGGGCTGTTTGGGGTGCTTTCACAGCAAGCGAAGAACAAGAACACAGGCCTAGCTAATGCTTACCCTACCTATCTGCAGCAAGTCTGACCCTGCTCTCACTAACAGTCAGCAGCCAGCAGAGAATGAATCCAATATGACCACCACAACTGCTTCTTAATAGGGGTGGGGGGGGGTCCAGGAGGGGGTGCTAGCTGATTGGCTGCCATGTGTCTGCTGACTGTGAGGTAAGGGGTCAAAGTTTTGCTCCATGATGATGTATAGGGGCGGGTAGAACACAATACACCATATGTTTGCAGTTCGCCCAGAATGCGAACAGCGGAGATTCGCTGGGAACTGTCCATCGGCGAACTGTTTGGGCCATCTCTAGCAGCCATGTGATTGGAGTTCAGGAACTTTATTCTCCTGTTCTCTACAAGTTACTGGAGAGATGCCAGGGATCTCACCAGAATCGCTGGTGTCTTTAAAAAGGACCTGTCACCAGCTACGTATGGTCAAGTAAATTGATAGAAACAGTCAAAAGAAATGAAAAAAAAGGTCAGGCATGAAAAAATAAAATGAAAAAAGTGAAAAAAGACGAACATCTACACACTCATGAACTACATATCCACATACAGTACATCACACATATTTGTAAATATTTCTAAAATTAAGAATCTAAAAAATGATCAATAATAAATAATTTTTTAAACAGGGGGCTTTGTTAAGGCTTTAGTATAACTTACCTATGCGTGGTTTTATTTATTTCCCTATTCAACCATTAAGAACACACACACAATTTCATGTGATTTAATTATTCCGTATTATCTAAGCACTTTCTCATATTTTATATTTAAAGGGAATGTGGGAAATGTTTATGTTTCTGTATACTAAATTGACAATACAGTATTTCAATTCTTCTTTAGGCTTTCTACATTCACAAATAAGTTGAAAGGATTTTTAAAGGATACCCGAGGTGACAAATGACACGATGAGATAGACATGGGTATGTACAGTGCCCAGCACACAAATAACTGTGCAGTGTTCCTCTTTTTCTTTCTCTGCGTGAAAGAGTTCAATATCAGGTATGTGTGTGGCTGACTCAGTCCTCACTCAGACAGGAAGGGACTACAGTGTGGCCCTCACTGATAAGAAATTCCAACTATAAAACACTTTCCTGACAAAAAATGGCTTCTCAGAGAAGGAAAGTGATAAAAGGGTCAATAGTTCATACATTTTAGCTCTGGCATACTTCAATGAATATTCAATAAAACAGTTAAAACTTAAAAACTAGATTTAAACTTTATAATTGTTTATTTCATATGTTTATTTTTGCCTCGGGTGTCCTTTAACCACTTGCCGACCGCGCACTCATACCGCGCGTCAGCAAAGTGACAGCTGCAGGACCAGCGACGCAGTTCTGCGTCGCCGGCTGCAGGCTAATTAATCAGGAAGCAGCCGCTCGCAAGAGCGGCTGCTTCCTGTCAATTCACGGCGGGGGGCTCCGTGAATAGCCTGCGGGCCGCCGATCGCGGCTCGCAGGCTAAATGTAAACACAAGCGGAAATAATCCGCTTTGTTTACATTGTACGGCACTGCTGCGCAGCAGCGCCGTAAGGCAGATCAGCGATCCCCGGCCAATCAGCGGCCAGGGATCGCCGACATGTGACAGGGGACAGCCTGTCACTGGCTGCACAGGACGGATAGCGTCCTGTGCAGCCCAGATTGCCAGGGGGGACAGGGATGAGAGGGAGGGGGGGAATTTCGCCGTGGAGGGGGGCTTTGAGGTTCCCCCCCCGCAACACCCAGGCAGGCAGGAGCGATCAGACCCCCCCAGCACATCATCCCCCTAGTGGGGAAAAAAGGGGGGCGATCTGGTCGCTCTGCCTGCACCCTGATCTGTGCTGGGGGCTGCACAGCCCACCCAGCACAGATCAGCTAAAACAGCGCTAGTCCTTAAGGGGGGGTAAAGGGTGGGTCCTCAAGTGGTTAAGTTTGTAATATGTGCTTATTATTACGTAATGTGTGGCAGCAGATAGAAGCAAAACTCAGACGTTACATAGCCCAAAAGGACTATTACTTCCCATTACAATTTATCAGTGGCTTCCACTTCTGACTTTTCTACCTTTAAGACATTTCAAGATTACTGTCAGTACCTGCAATGATATACTGATGTCTGCCAGGCAAATGCATTTCCAGAAGCTCATTTGGAAAATGTTGTCTTCTGGTTTATGACTGAAATTCATAGGAGAAAGAATAATGGTGTTCTCTTATGTTACAGGATGAGCTAAATTTTCCTAACTTAAAAAAAAAAAATCAACTCTTAAAGATATCCAAAGGAAAAAGAAGGTAGCTTTAAATTAACAACTCGTTTGTGTTCCACGATATGTGTAATCACTCCTAGATAGCAACATCTTCAGTTCTGAGTAAAGGGAATACCTGGACACTGGACAGTTACACATATGAGAGAGCCCTCATGAGAAGTAAAGACAAAAACTTGACTCTTGAATATACTTTAGCAGGATTAAATTTAGGGACAGATAACAATGAAATGCTCTGTTGTTGCCTTGATATTAAAAAAAGATGTACTATACTTTTATGGACAGTCCAAACTACATAAGTAAGAGTTCCCACTCAGACCTATTGTTAGCAAATTTAGTTTTCAGTTACCTGGCTACCATCTAAATAATGTTAGTTACTAACAGAGAACACTACATTAAAACTCTATAAAGAAACTAAGCGGATTAATTTCAGCAACAGATAAAACTGTGATGTCCTATGATGCCACATCCCTTCCTCAAAAGTATACTTCCTGCAGAGACAACTGAGACTTTACAAAATTGTTTGGAACGTGATAACATCTTTCACAGCTTAACCTTTTGCCAACCACTTCATGCCAATTGGTGTGAATGCGGCAGCTCCCCAAGACCACTCAATGCCAATTGGCATGAAGTCTTGGGGGGGTGTTTTTCAGGAGATCACGTGCACTGATGCGTATGCATCTCCGCTTGAATGAAGGGGCTCAGCTCAGTCATCAGTCTCCCACCGGTGATTGCAGCTAGGAGACTTTTAGTAGGCGAAACCACCATCTATTTACATTGTACAGTGCTTTAATATATAGCGGTGCTGTACTGGGGACAGCTGTGTCCCTCTGGGAGGCTCAGGAATGATCGGCTGTCATAGACTGGCGGTGGGAGGGAGGAAAAAAATAAATAAACAATAGTGATATTTATTTAAAAAAAAAAAAAAGAAAGAAAAATAAATATAAAATAAACAAAGCCCTGCAGCAGCGATCAGAGCCCACCAACAGAATGCTCTGCAGGTGGGCAGAAAAGAAAAGTTGTGTGCTAAGTTGTGTGGCCCTGCAGTGAGCCTTTAAAGCTGCAGTGGTCTGAATTGAAAAAACATAGCCTGGTTACTAGATGGGTGTAAGCCTACTGTCCTGAACTGGTTAATAGGGATGAGCACAACATCTGAATTCCAAGTTCAAACTTGGAATTAGGCATTTCTGAATTGAAATATGAATGCCAGAGACTAATTGTTTCTGATATGTATTCCAAACATTTGCATTAGCGACTATGGGTCTGACTTTCTGAGTTGAAAAACTTTTATACAAGCTATTGATACCATATTTGCAAGGTATACCTGGGTCATTAGTGAGAACATGCAAATGAAAATATTAAACACTTGAGGACCACAGTGGTAGACCCACCTAAAGACCGGGCTAATTTTTTCATAATTGGCCACTGCAGCTTTAAGGCCGAGCTGCAGGGCCGCACAACACAGCACACAAGTGATTACCCCCCCTCCTTTTCCCCCCACCAACAGAGCTCTCTGTTGGTGGGGTCTAATCGCCCCCCAGATGTTTGGGGTTTTTTGGTCAATATTTATGGTATTTTTTTATGGCGATTACGCTGTCTAACAGTCTCCCGAATGGCAATTGCCGCTCGGAGACTGAAGGCGGGGCTCCACCCCCTAGCAGGAAATGCGTGTGCAGCCAGCGTGCTATCTCCTGCAAACTGTAGCTCCAGGACTTAATGCCAATCGGCGTTAGGTGGTCCTGGGGAGGTTTTTTGACCATGCTTGGGAAGGTAGGGGTGTCTAGCCCAAAGCATGTGTAGTATTATGGTGGAATCTGTGCCCCCCCCCCCCCCCTTTCACAATAAGATATGTCTCCTATTTTCCCTAATAAATATGTAAAATGGCATTTTACAAATAATATACCTGGACAGATCGGCACCTACTTCTTGATTCCCACCACTCACTGGAACCTGAACTGGATGTTAGCGCTATAGACAATCGTAAGGTCAAAAGAAAGCACTAGGCAAAGGAAGAGAGGAGCAGATGAGAAGGCATGGGACAGCATAGAGACCCTGGAGCTTCAGAGAAACATGTACATTTCAAGGATCCAAAACCCAAACCAAAGAAAAGCATTTGGGGGTAATCAGTCTTCAGAGGAATGCAAATTTTTGTATGCTGGAGAGACCAAATAAGCATTGCATAAGTGCATGTCCTAGGCTAGCAAGGGAAAACTATTTCTGTAGCTTAATACTCTGCAGTCTACCAAGATCTCAAGGAGAAATGATACATTTTGAGTATGGTTAAATGCACAATTTACACACAGAAAAAAGAATGATAAAATAGGCCATCTATGCCAAACTCGATTCACCATTCCTAAACAGGGAAGGATGGTTCTAAACTATTTGTTGTCAACATTCATTGCTGTTTTATCTTCCTTACCCAGGTTTAGAGTGGGGCCGAACCTCCGATTTTAGGTTCGCGAACCGGGTTCGCGAACTTCCGCGTAAGGTTCGGTTCGCGTAAAAGTTCGCGAACTGCAATAGACTTCAATGGGGATGCAAACTTTGAAAAAAAAAATTATGCTGGCCACAAAAGTGATGGAAAAGATGTTTCAAGGGGTCTAACACCTGGACCCCCAGGTGGAGGAGTGGGATACATGCCAAAAGTCCCCGGGAAAAATCTGGATTTGACGCAAAGCAGCATTTTAAGGGCAGAAATCACATTGAATGCTAAATGACAGGCCTAAAGTGCTTTAAAATATCTTGCATGTGTATACATCAATCAGGTAGTGTAATTAAGGTACTGCTTCACACTGACACACCAAACTCACCGTGTAACGCATGGCAAACAGCTGTTTGTGTAGTGACGGCCGTGCTGGACTGGTGCGCACCATGGCGAGAACAGGTATGCAGTGGTGGGTTCACTAAACAGAACAGGTATGCAGTGGCGGGTTCACTGAACAGAACAGGTATGCAGTGACGGGTTCACTGAACAGAACAGGTATACAGTGGCGGGTTCACAGAACAGGTATGCAGTGGCAGGTTCACTGAACAGGTATACAGTGGCGGGTTCACTGAACATAACAGGTATGCAGTGGTGGGTTCACTGAACAGGTATGCAGTGGTGGGTTCACAGAACAGGTATGCAGTGGTGGGTTCACAGAACAGGTATGCAGTGGCAGGTTCACTGAACAGGTATGCAGTGGTGGGTTCACTGAACAGAACAGGTATACAGTGGCAGTTTCACTGAACAGAACAGGTATGCAGTGGCGGGTTCACTGAACAGAACAGGTATGCAGTGGCAGGTTCACTGAACAGGTATACAGTGGCGGGTTGACTGAACACAACAGGTATGCAGTGGTGGGTTCACAGAACAGGTATGCATTGGCAGGTTCACTGAACAGGTATGCAGTGGTGGGTTCACTGAACAGGTATGCAGTGGCGGGTTCACTGAACAGAACAGGTATGCAGTGGCAGGTTCACTGAACAGGTATACAGTGGCGGGTTCACTAAACACAACAGGTATGCAGTGGTGGGTTCACAGAACAGGTATGCAGTGGCAGGTTCACTGAACAGGTATGCAGTGGTGGGTTCACTGAACAGGTATGCAGTGGTGGGTTCACTGAACAGGTATGCAGTGGTGGGTTCACAGTACAGGTATGCAACAGAACAGGTATGCAGCCAGGAACAAGCTAAGCCTAACTAATCTTTCCCTATGAGAGACAGTCTGCAGCAGCTCGCCCTACTCTCACTAACGCAGGCACACGAGTGAGCGTAATGGCCGCCGCTGCTTGCCTTTTATTAGGGGGGGAGTGGCTCCAGGGGCTAGTGTAGCCTAATTGGCTACACTGGGCCTGCTGACTGTGATGTAGAGGGTCAAAGTTGACCCTCATGGTGCATTATGGGGCGAACCGAATTTCCGCAAAAGTTCGCCTGCGGGACCCGAACACGAACCACTGAAGTTCGCATGGAACCGTTCGCAGGCGAACCGTTCGGCCCAACTCTTCCCAGAGTATTAAGAGAAATAGATATCTTCAACTTGGCACTTAAACAATTAACATCTGCATAACAAGTGTGAGTTACTTAGAATTTAATACGAACAAAAGATGTTCAGCTGTCAGCCACTCTAATATAATTAGGTTTAATGTAACTAAAAATGTGTGAATAATGCTGTAGTTTTAAAATGAAGAGCAACTAATTCTAAAGATAACATTGGCACAAATAGTCTTGAAATCTAACGAACATTTAATAGGCTTTATATAAACATCAATCCATCAAAAAACAAACAAAAAAACATAAAAATAACACATAAAATTCAGTTATACATCACAGGAGGATTCTCAACTTAAATTGCCAACAATGTCTAATCAAAAGACAATCCAGAAGTGCTTCCTGCTGTCAGAAATCACTGCCTGCTTATAGATCCAAGTTAATAGTATTGTGCAAAAAATGTGTACAGTGGGATTTTTATAAGTTTTTCAACTGTTCTGTCTTTTCAAGGATTTCATTATTAGTACAGCATTTTGCAATACAGCAATTTGGTTCACATAAAACCCCAAAAAGTATCACCTTATACGCACTGGTTGAGTTAAATACAAGTTTTACTTTTATTGTAAATCTATGTGGGTAAGAAACTGAGAGACTTTACTGAGAGCAGTAAAGTCATAACAAGTTCAAAAGTTTGAGATCTGTATTTATGGGAGCTGAATAACATTAATGTTTTGACTATCTCAGGTGCATGATTTTAGTTTTCTAAACTAAAACTAACTATTAAATATAAAGTAAGAATATGGGATTCCAAGATAGGACTACAGTATTTAAAATTGGAAATTGTCACAATAGAAACAATTACATACCTCACTAGTTTATTTGTACTTCTGATTTGCTATGTGACTTGCAATATATACCTGAAATGAAAGCAATGATTTGTTTTCTTAGCAAAATCTACTTTATCTATTTCAAAGTTAAAGTGTTACTATTGTACACAATCACCCAAAGTTACAGAGGGTTATTAATTTCACCACTAAGGCTAATGTAATTTTTTATAAGGTTTACAGTAATTGCTACTAAGGATGAGAGGGCAAATGATGGCGTCAATTCACCAAAGGCTGTTGAATAACAAACAAATAGTCAGGAAAATACCGCATTCGGTATTTTAGACTTTTGTGTGCTAATTCACCAATATTTTCACAGGTGCGGTAGAAGTTTGGTAATTTACTGAAGTCCAGTTGTCGGTATCTGTGTTACATGTTAAAACTCTATAACAAAACTAAGTGGATTCATTTCAGCAACAGATTAAACTGTGATGTCCTATGATGCCACATCCCTTTCTCAAAAGTATTCTTCCTGCAGAGACAACTGAGACAAAATTGTTTGGAACTTGATAACATCTTTCACAGCTTAAACCTTTTGCCGACCACTCCATGCCAAATTGGTGTGAACACGGCAGCTCCCCCAGGACCGATCAACGCCAACTGGCATGAAGTCCCGGGGGAGTGTTTTGCAGGAGGCTGTTGTATAACAAACAAATAGTCAGGAAAATACCGCATTCGGTATTTTAGACTTTTGTGTGCTAATTCACCAATATCTTCACAGGTGCGGTAGAAGTTTGGTAATTTACTGAAGTCTAGTTGTCAGTATCTGTGTTGTTACATGTTGTTCCGTGCAGATAAAGCATTACAATAGTAAGAGGCATCCTAACATCCTTTTGGATGTACAGGTTTTATTATACTGCCACTGCTTGCTCTGAATCTAATCTCCATTAGTCTTTCTTAACATTTGATTTATTTGCCACAGCTTAGATGAACTCCAAGAGACTTAACACATGACATGCTTAGGTTATTTCGACACTACCTCCTTATTTCCCCCACTAGCTACTCCGCATTTTCAAACAGGAACTTAAAAGGTAAAATTGCTGAAGGGGGGGGGGGGGGGGCAGGGGAACCTTGTTTTGTTCTGTAATCTCTCTGCTCACTGCTCTGCTTCTTTGAGTTCTGTGAGCCTCGCACTGATACAGACAGAAGAGAACTGTCTGTAGTGGAACTGTGTTTTACCGCATGCTCTAACCTTGGTGAGTTGACATTTACTGACATTTATTGAGGTACTTACCACACAAATCGGTAATTTACCTCACTGCTCGGTAATTTCAGCTTTTCATGTGGTAACAGCCTTGATGAATTGACACTTTCCTAAGTGATTGGTAAAATGTTTTCAGCATTTTGAATGAGGTAATGCTTATTGAATTGACGCCAATGAGGGGAATTGTTTCTGCTGCAAACTCTCTTTTTCTGCTCTGGAGGGAATTCCACAGAATATTACCTTGGTTCTGCCATATTATGCATCATGCATGTTTTTTTTTTTATTATCAACTTTCAAAATGCAACAAAAGCTAACAGAAGAATAATGTTAATCAAATCAATATATGGTGTGACTACCCTTTGGGTCCTTTCACACTGCATCAGTTGTATTGCAGAATCATTCTGCATGTCAACTCACTGCCCATACAATTATATGGGCCTGTTTACATCTCATGTTATTCTAGCTTGTTGCACGAAGGCTTTGTATTATGTAAAGTCTATATTGCCATTCACTCACATTATACCTGAATTATGCAATGCACATGGTGTGAATCGAGCCTTAGGCTAGATTCCTAGTGGTGCATCACATAACACATGCATTCAAATGTATGTGAACTGCAATGGAGACTGGACATAGACATTTATGCAGCAAATCAGAATAACGTATTAAGTTACAATGCAGAGATGTGAACAGGCCCATAGAATGGCATAGGCAGGGCCGGCCTTAGGTTTCACAGCGCCCTGAGCGAAGCCTGATTTTGGTGCCCCCCCTCATCCTCTTCGCATGCACCCACACACAGGCCCATATGCAATTTTCTCCTAGGAAAGTCTGAATAGATAATATAGGGATGGATGAATAGGGAGAAAGGGATGGACAGACAGACAGGTATATATACATAGAGAGAGCGAGAAAGACACAGATAGGGATGGATGGAGAGAGAGAGACAGATAGGAGGGACAGATAGGGATGGATGGATGGAGAGAGAGAGGGACACAGATAGGGATGAATGAAGAGAGAGAGAGGGACAGATAGGGATGGATGGATGGATGGATGGATGGAGAGAGAGAGGACAGATAGGGATGGATGGATGGATGGATGGAGAGAGAGAGAGAGGGACAGATAGGGATGGATGGATGGATGGAGAGAGAGAGAGGGACAGATAGGGATGGATGGATGGATGGAGAGAGAGAGAGGGACAGATAGGGATGGATGGATGGAGAGAGAGAGAGAGGGACAGATAGATGGAGAGAGAGGGACAGATAGATGGAGAGAGAGGGACAGATAGGGATGGATGGATGGAGAGAGAGAGAGGGACAGATAGGGATGGATGGATGGAGAGAGAGAGAGAGGGACAGATAGGGATGGATGGATGGAGAGAGAGAGGGACAGATAGGGATGGATGGATGGAGAGAGAGAGAGGGACAGATAGCAGATGGATGGATGGAGAGAGGGAGGGGGACAGATAGCAGATGGATGGATGGAGAGAGAGAGGGGGACAGATAGCAGATGGATGGATGGAGAGAGAGAGAGGGACAGATAGGGATGGATGGAGAGAGAGAGGGACAGATAGGGATGGATGGAGAGAGAGGGACAGATAGGGATGGATGGAGAGAGAGGGACAGATAGGGATGGATGGAGAGAGAGGGACAGATAGGGATGGATGGAGAGAGAGAGGGACAGATAGGGATGGATGGAGAGAGAGAGGGACAGATAGGGATGGATGGAGAGAGAGGGACAGATAGGGATGGATGGAGAGAGAGAGGGACAGATAGGGATGGATGGAGAGAGAGGGACAGCTAGGGATGGATGGAGAGAGAGAGAGGGACAGCTAGGGATGGATGGAGAGAGAGGGACAGATAGGGATGGATGGAGAGAGAGGGACAGATAGGGATGGATGGAGAGAGAGGGACAGATAGGGATGGATGGAGAGAGAGGGACAGATAGGGATGGATGGAGAGAGAGGGACAGATAGGGATGGATGGAGAGAGAGGGACAGATAGGGATGGATGGAGAGAGAGGGGGACAGATAGGGATGGATGGATGGATGGATGGAGAGAGAGAGGGACAGATAGGGATGGATGGATGGAGAGAGAGAGAGAGAGAGAGAGAGGGACAGATAGGGATGGATGGATGGAGAGAGAGAGAGAGGGACAGATAGGGATGGATGGATGGAGAGAGAGAGAGAGGGACAGATAGGGATGGATGGATGGAGAGAGAGAGAGAGGGACAGATAGGGATGGATGGATGGAGAGAGAGAGAGAGGGACAGATAGGGATGGATGGATGGAGAGAGAGAGAGGGACAGATAGGGATGGATGGATGGAGAGAGAGAGAGGGACAGATAGGGATGGATGGATGGAGAGAGAGAGAGGGACAGATAGGGATGGGTGGATGGAGAGAGAGAGAGGGACAGATAGGGATGGATGGATGGATGGAGAGAGAGAGAGGGACAGATAGGGATGGATGGATGGATGGAGAGAGAGAGAGGGACAGATAGGGATGGATGGATGGAGAGAGAGAGAGGGACAGATAGGGATGGATGGATGGAGAGAGAGAGAGGGACAGATAGGGATGGATGGATGGAGAGAGAGAGAGGGACAGATAGGGATGGATGGATGGATGGATGGAGAGAGAGAGGGACAGATAGGGATGGATGGATGGAGAGAGAGAGAGGGACAGATAGGGATGGATGGATGGAGAGAGAGAGAGGGACAGATAGGGATGGATGGATGGAGAGAGAGAGAGGGACAGATAGGGATGGATGGATGGAGAGAGAGAGAGGGACAGATAGGGATGGAGGGGAGAGAGAGATAGACAGATAGATAGGGATGGAGGGGAGAGAGAGATAGACAGATAGATAGGAATGGGTGGAGGGGAGAGAGAGACAGATAGGGATGGATGATGGATAGAGGTGGGAGAGAAAGACTGGGCACTCTGGGGGAGCTGGGGCGATGTGCTCCTGCACACACAGACCTGTGGGCTGCATCAAACTAACTTCCCCTCACTCGTGGCTCCCTCCATCCCTGGCACTCACTGTCAGCCCTGTGTTAGTTCAGCGGTGGGTGGCCCAGCAGTAGTGATGGCAGAGCGAGTGAAGCCTGTATACTTCAAATACAGGAAGTGCTCATTCAGGAAAGCACTTCCTGTATTTGAGGTACACAGCGCCACCACTGGGCTCCCTCTGTCATCACTGCTGCCGGGTAGCCAACGGCTGAACTAACACAGGGCTGACAGTGAGTGAGAGTGATGGGAGGGAGACGCGGGGAATAGAAAGCCCTGCGCATGTGCGCCCTTGGCTGGTGGGCGCCCTGAGCGACCGCTCCGGTCGCTCAGGTCAAAGGCCGGCCGTGGGCATAGGCAGTGAGTTGACATACAACTTCTGCAATGTAACTGATGCACTGTGAGCTAGCCCTTAGCCCAGTCTTTCTCAACCTTTTTACCCTGGAGAAACCCTGCAAATAACTTGGATCTCAAGGAACCCCTGCAAACAATTTTTTTAGCGCAAATAACCCCCTGCATTTATTTTGCAGGAGGCGTGGTCTTTAAAAGTAGGTGTGGCTGTTGTTCGGGACCTAGTGGTCATCAGGCAGCAAAGTAGTCCATCATCCCTTGTGGGGTGCGCTGGTGAAGAACTGTGCCCACTTAGATTCCACACCTCAGGGGATGCCCACGCCAATCATTAGTGCCGAGATAAACAGGGCTTTGATAGGTTGCCTTGTATATTAATAGGAGGGTCAGTATAGATACATTTCTTTCTCTGTACTGATTTAATAGAAAGTTATTTAATAGAAATGGATTTTTAGCAAAGAAACAAAACAGTTTTGTAATGTGAACATACAGCACACAGAGAAAATTCCAGTAACACACATGATGTCCAAAACTAATGCTATAATCATTTATTTCTTGTCAGCAGGAATGCTGTAGTTGGTGTCTCAAGTCATTTACTCCTTACTTTTTTTTTAAGACTGTGAAAGTTGAAACTTCTCATTTTCACAAGCCAGGCATTCTCCCTGCTTGACTGTGGAAAAAAGGCTCCTTCTTCTGGTTTCAGTAAAACAAATTAAGCATCAGATGTAGTAAGTCTGCATTACTAATTATTGTGATTGTACAGACAGTGTAAGCCCTTGCTGTTCAGCGTCTTCCCACCACCTATGCTTTGCCCACACTCCGGAAACATTACGTAGCAAGGAGAAAAACTGCTGCTGTTAGCACTTTTATAGTTCTGTGTTACAGTCTGATCAGATAGGAAATATTTACTCCTAGCCAAGAATAACCACAGAACAATCCTGTGGCAGACAGAAGACTCTGCCACAGGAATGAGAGTGCCAAGAAAAGCCAGAACATGAGAGGAAATGCAGCAGCAGGCCAAGGCGTGCTCTGCTAATGATGCTTTCGAAGCTTTCACTGCCTTAGCTCATACTGAGCAATATATTAGCAACACATTTCCAGTATGAGCTGCATACTGCACTCCTTTCATAACCAATGCACAAAACTGTGCTTTTCTGGGAACAGAATTGATTATGATGATTAACATAATCCTGTAACTCAATGTAGAACTAGGGAGGGGGGTACTGAGTAGGTAGTATACAGTACAGAACACACAGAGTATAGTCTACAGTACAGCATATACCTAAAATAGTATACACTGCAAAGCATAAGCAACTTGTGTTGTATACACAGTTTAGATTTGCGGGATATAAAATATTTAGAACTAGAGCTGTGTTTAGTTAAGTGAACTAGGTTGCTGCTATAAGGTAACCATACCCATGCATAATGTGCACAATATTAACTCTCTATTTATTTGAAAGAAAAAAAAACTACACACACAAAACAAAAACAAAACAAATTCATGCAGTAATGTATCATCAATAGCAATGAATGATTGCTTTTGTCTGTGTAGTGTGTGTACAGTCCACACATGAATCACAGTTCTCTCCCCTATAGCTATATTGAAAGCAGGTAACAGAAGGCTGGTTTGATTGCAAGAATACCTGATTTAGAAAAGGAAATAGGTAACTCCACCCCCCTCCCCAAATTTTCCACATGGCATTTTATAGTCTCCGATCTACATAGAATTTGAAGGTCCTGCCAAAGGCTTACAATCTGAGGACACACTAGTCACTCACGGAGTGACGAAACTAGTAAGGCGTGGCCTCTGGCGGAAGTCGGACTGGGAGACGCGATAGAACTAACCTGCAGGCTGCTCTTTTCTGGGACCCTCCGAGGATTTCATATATGCACATATGATCTACTAATTTGTGAGTGTAATGATATGCTTTTAACGTTTTAATAAATACAGTATTATGCTATGTTGGCGTTTCTGCTTGAGTTCAAAGGGACACTTAAAGGAGTACTATCGATTGAAACGACTTTTTTTTTTTAATACTGTATATTAGTGTACACATTACCACTAGTGCTAGGGGCACTTTATTTATTCACCCAGGTCTCTCTCTTGCTATCCCTGCTTAAAAATTCATTTCTCACACAGCTCATAGTAGTTTGGGTCACCCTGAGCTGCTTGGTTACTCTGTCACACAGCTCACAAATATATTTCAGTGTCACTCACAGCAATCAGCAGACATGAGGAGAAATAGGCTGATCTGAGGTGGTAACAGGTAACTAAATGAGCTGGAATATTGCTGGAATATAACTAGCTATACCACGACTCTGTGTTTACACTCAGACTGGCTGCCTGCTTGAGGAGATTCACTCCAGGCTGCATCCACTTTACAAGCTGCTGAGACCACTGCCCCAGACCACTGTCTACAATTAGCATTATTAGTATCTTTATCAGTCAAGAGAAGCAAAGATAATAAACACACATTGCTAGAATCTTTAACCCCTTACCACCATATCAATAAGATTCTTTCAGCAAGGTGATAATTAAACTATAAACTGAGGAGTTGATAGCAACTCCCCTGTGCAGACATGGGCTTAGCCCTCTGGGAGCCCTCAGCATATAGATACATTTGTATCAAACACTGACGGCCAAAACTGACGGAGGATTTTACAGCTGAGAGGAACAGCTGTGTGAGGAATCAAATTGCTCCTAGTACTTGTCCTAATGTGTGCTACAACATACAGCATTTAAAAATAAATGCATACATCGATAGTATTCCTTTAAGGAGTGTGGAGCCAAGGAGGTTGTGTTTTGAATAAGCGCAAGTTGCTGGTCGCTGAAAGGTGAATTAGCATCTATATCTGGTGAGCGTACAGTTATACCTTTGGCACTGGCGGTGGTGGGCACACCAAGGTGTTTTGCATTTTTGCACAGGAGTGAGACTGAGGGTTATCAGTCACATTTATCTATTTTTTGAAACTGGATTACGCTATGTCCATACCATCTGCTTGAGTTTCAGATACTTACAACAGCCAGAAGGTCTGTGGAACTGAATTGAGCTGCCCATTAAGCTGATCTGTAATATAATCAGCCATCTCATTCGGTGAGGGAACTAGTGGAATCATTGTCTGAGGCTGAAAGATTTCTGATGATCATTGACTGTTGATATACTGGACTTATAGAGATGTTTTGTCATATGTAGAGTGCCTGCACACATTTTTATTACAGGGCTTAGAGGGGTTTTCCATTAATGTGTTCTATCTGCATTCCTCCTCTTATACTATTCCTCCATTTGTATACAGCTTAAAGTGATCCAACTTAAAGTGGTCTCCTATTAGTGTGGCTCTCTGATTATTCTCCACTTCCTTCCTAGTTACTGTAGACACTGTTGTGCATTTTTTACACCTCCTAATATAGTTCTAGTTGATCTAATAATTTTAGTATGGAAATGGCAATCTTAACAAATAGCTTTTGAGTGAAGTAGGAGTCACAGTATTAACCCTTTCAGTGACTTAGAAATCAATTGTATCTTTGTTGCTTGCTAATAGTTTTATGCTGTGTTTAATGCTTTACACCACAGATGAGATTTAAATTTCATACCACTTAAAGACTGTAGGCTCAATTGTCCAGATTCCTTTTCTCCTGTACATGTAAGCAATATTTTATTAATAAAGCATATTTTACAATGCATCACTGCATTGCATAACATGCTTTTGTTTATAATTGGATGACTGGATAGTATACTGGTTAAGGGCTCTGCCTCTAACACAGACCTGTGTTTGAATCTTGGCTCTTCTTGTTCAGTAAGCTAGCATATATATGCAGAAGGAGACCTTTGGCAAGACTCCCTACTGCTACTGCCAAAAAACCCCCTTCTAATGGCTACAGCTCTGGCACTTTGAGTCCACCAGGAGAAAAGCATGATATAAATGTTATTTGCCTTTGTGTATAATTAAAGACTAGTAACACTTGGACAGAGGATGTCTGTGTTGTCTACTGTTAATAATGCCCAAGAAACATCTATCCTTATAACATTTAACTATCAGAAGGTGTCTAAACAGGTTTTACACTTTTTGCTGTGTTAACAAGCAGAAAATAAGCACTCAGTCCCAGGCAGAGACTAGAAATGTCATTGTTGTTAATGGGAATCTATGCTAGACTGTTGTGGGAAAAAAAATATTTTCCAGATCTTCTTTCTCTCCCTATCCCTTTAGACCGGTTGCACACTATGATGGTGTTACTGTCCAGTGTCAGCTGGATGAGCACACCACAATGGCCACAGAAAGTCGTACCGTGTGTCGTAGTAATACGAGCCTTTTTAGTTTATTTCTAAGAATTTATGTTAATGCACTTCAGCATTACCCTGCGGCACCCAGAGCACTACCATCGCATTGCACTAACATTGCACTCTTACCTGGGTCTTTTGGGAAGATAGGCATAGGAGATGATGATGAGGAGTGAAACAAGATCTGAATGACAGCCACCTGAAAGAAGGTCATGGCTTGTGTCGTCGTAGTGATGAGCAGAAAATTCTGCTGACATTCATGTTTCCCCTGACCCAGGCAGCAGGGATGGTCGTAGTCACCCAACTTCGCTACGCTGGAACTACGCATAGTTTTACGCAATTACGCTTCGCCAAACTACGGCTTCGAAATCAAATATTCGATTCGTATGCATTTTGTAGAATACGCGTTAAAATACGCAATTACGCGTAGTGCAAAGCGTAGTGTATGCGGATGCTTATGCCCGTATGCAGAAAATTTTACGCATTAATTCCTACTTAAACGCTTATTCCGGAAAGTCTTCTATGCGTACATTCCCCTTTCCAATGCGTAAATTTGTCAGCATACAATCACACATGGAAAATTAGACGTGAGTAACGCATTCGTAGTTCACTACGCAATACACATGTTAACTACGCATAGTGGGCGTAAGCTATGCGTAGCGGTACTTCGCTACGCGTAAATTCGTAAGCGTAGTTTTGAAACTTCACCTACAAACTACAATGCGTAGATGCAAACTACGTTGCCTAAATTCGCACTGGCGTAGTTTCTGCTCATCCCTGCCAGGCAGAAAAAGAAATTTAGCAGACTACTTGACAGTGTTCATTAAGCAAGAAGCGAACAACTTTGCTATCCTTTTTTTTCCTAGGATCTGTGAAGATTTTCTTGGTAGGATAATTTTTTGCTTGACACTTTCAACAGCTAGAGTGTGTAAAAATTGAGTTTTAGTTGTGCAGTTCACCAAACACTGTACTGTTGTCGTGGCTGCAGACAAGCACATTTTGAGTCATCCGCCATGTCTGGAAAATCATAGCTTGGCTGCAGGTTAAATAGAATTTTTATTAGGAGAAATAAATAGCAAAAGAGCTTGAGCATCAATGAAGTGCTATATGAAATATATCAATTTAAACAAAAGTTTAGTTCCTCTTTGGGGAAAAGTTTATTTTCTTGAAGCTGTTAATCTAACAGTCTCTCTAGTTTTCACTTTACTGTTCAGACTCAATACTTTAGAGAGTGTTTCAAATTTCTGTGTAGCTGATAACTTCTGCAAAAAATAAATAAATAAATAAATAAATAAATAAATAAAATAAATAAATAAATAAACTGTGGACAAAGCTGTGTTAAAACAGCTGTGTGGACTGGAAAGAAAGCTAATACTTTCTTTGCATGATATTGGTAATGTAATGGCTTTCCAGCAGGCTGTGAAGGGGAATTGTGGATAAAAATCTCTGGTGCAGCACTTGTACATGTGTAATCCTATTGCCAGTTTCACTCGTGCGATGGCCGATCGTTAGGGAGCATTACTCAGGCGAAAGCCTGAGCGATGCTCCCTATTACCGGGCGATGGGGAGTGAGGTTTACCCTGTGGTGTTGTCCATCAGCACCACGGCCTCGCTCCCCACACATGCGCACAACCCGCCGAACATCCGGCCCCATCTTCCGCCTCTGCATCTGGGGGTCTCCTTTAATAAGGAGACCCCCAGAGCTCCCCGCCGGCCGTTGCTCATCTCCGCAACCCCCCACAAAGCTACAAAGTTAATTGCTTAAATTCCTTACCGCCGCTTTACACCCATCGGCCGCCGCATCTCGCCGCAAGTCCCCGCTGTGTAATTACAGTGTACGAGTTACTGTAATTATACTCACTAATAACAGAGTCCCGGCAAAGCATCTTTGAATCAGCCGCTGGGGCTCCCCATTGGTTCACAGGCTGGACCAATGAAAATGGCTCAGCCTGTGAACCAATGGGGAGCCCCGGCGGCTGATTCAAAGATGCTTTGCCGGGACTCTGTTATTAGTGAGTGTAATTACAGTAACTCGTACACTGTAATTACACAGCGGGGACTTGCGGCGAGATGCGGCGGCCGACGGGTGTAAAGTGGCGGTGAGGAATTTAAGCAATTAACTTTGTAGCTTTGTGGGGGGTTGCGGAGACAAGCGACGGCCGGCGGGGAGCTCTGGGGGTCTCCTTATTAAAGGAGACCCCCAGATGCAGCGGCGATGTCGTGCGTTAGCATGTTTAGACCTGCTTTTTGCAGGTCTAAGCTAATGCTCATGTCTGCCAGGAAGCATCGCTTCCCGGAGGCATGCAAAGTTTAATAGGATAGGGTGTAAGGAACTTGTTGGGCGATAATATCGCCCAAGCGAGTTCTTTTAGCACCCTGCCTAGGGCTAAATGCAAGTGGATCAGGCGACTTTATAGTCGCCTGATTATCGGACTCACCAGCGTTTAACACTGGCGAGTCTGACAATTGCATCAGACCCATTATGTGTTACCAGATACTCCAAGAATCCCAGATGCACAGTATATCAAAATCCAAAAATTCATTAAGATGTGCCTCCCTAGGTCAAAGGTGAGAGAATACATTGACCAATACCTGCAGCAGATTGTCAAGAAAATGATGTAGCAATGGTGGAAGCCCTTATAAGAGAGAAACATTTAAAACCTCAGGGGGTGGTTTTTCTACTTGAACTGTGAGAATATTCATTAAGACACAATTATTTTTGCTATGGGGGTGATTTCAACTTACCTACTTCACGGCACAGGCTATTTTACCCCTACCACCATGAGCTATTTTCCCCTGTCTGTGCTCTTCCCATTCATTTGGTGATATCTTTATTACTGCTTATAGCACCTAAATGATCTATATCTTGTTTTTCTTTTCTACATGAATTAGGCTTTTTGTGGGCGATGCTTGTTTTCAATATTTTTTTTTTATTTTCTATGCATTTTGTAGGGAAAAAGAGGCAAACATATTTTTAAAAATTACACTATTTCTCCAATTCAATCCCTAATAGTTTTAAAATAAACAATGCTACTGTAAATAAACCCACACATTTTATTTGTAAATTGGTCATGGCTGTTACAACATTTAAATTATATCCTTAGTACAATGTATGGCGACTGTATATTCTTTGAAAATAAAGGTGTATTTTGTCTGTAGTGAGTTTTTCTCGTACCCTAAGGTAACTATTTATGTTTGTCTGTTTGTTTTTTGTTTTTTTTAATTGTCACTTCTTTGAGGTGTTTATGTTTTGTAAGTCCGGAGTGGGAGGGGGGAGTGTTAATAAGGTTTTAATAATAATTAAATGTATTTATTTATTTTTTACTTTATTTACACTTTCTGGCCGCTAGATGGAAATACACACTCTCCTGGAAGTTACCAGGTAGAGGTTTATTTTTTACTACGAGTTTTACATTCACTTTGATGAATGAACATGCATGTTCTTTCATTATCGGCACTTCATTCGGCTTGGGGGACGGGAAATGACGTCACTGGTTCCCCTTAACCAATCCTCCCTCCCTCACAACCACCGGGAATGAGTGGCAGGCATGCACACAAGTGCATGCCCCTGCCGTGTAAAGATAAGATGCGCATGTATGTCCTATTAGCCGTACATAGGCACAAACTGGATGCACATTTATGTCCAGTTTGTGTAGAGAAGTTAAAGATAACTGGAAAGTAATTGGAGAAAATATGCCCTCAGTCTGGCGAACATATTTATGGATAGATAGGAAAGAGGCATACTCACTGAACATAAACCTGCAATTAGGCTCTGGAAGTGCTATCTGGTGATTTGTTTATTATATCACAAGGTACTTCAGAGGCAATACATGGGTATGGTGAATTGTTACGCTAAAATGATATAGGCAGGCATCAGAGTAACTATGGAGTGGAATAAAAATAAAGTTGTCATTTTGGATTACAGTTGTTTAACCACTTCTGTACCACAAGTTTTTTTCCCCTTCAAAAGCTCATCCCATTCATTCGGTATTAACTTTGTTAACCGTAATGTGTAGAGAGAAAAGCAGAACCCAGCTGCAGGCCAAAGCACTCAATGAGTCATATAGAGCCATGCTCTTTTTGCAGTCCACATATAACGGATAGCATGCTGGAATTGGGATTATGCACTTATGTTGATTTGCTGAGAGGACTTTGCATCATTTAGGCTTTTACTAGCAATGTGCTGAGCAGGCTTGCAGACCGTTCACCAATAACTCCTTTGCCTACCTTTAATTGTATGGATAACTTTGTTGTTTTTAGTGTACTTATTTGTATTAATAAATATTTTTCATACTTTTCTACCACATGACTCATTGAGTGCTTTGGCCTGCAGCTGGGTTCTGCTTTTCTCTCTACACATTACGGTTTAGTAGCCAGACCACTCTGAGCCATGTTTAAATATCAAGCTTTTTAGATACCTTTGGTAACAGTGCAGTGTTGGTTGAGACGCTTACTTTAGCTTAACTTTATTAACTACTTATCACACTGATCTATATTTTACAATGATCTATATATTATTTTTTGTGGGACAAACTAGGCTTTCTTTAGGTAGTGCTTTTTGCTAAGAATTATATTATTATATATGCATTTTACAGGGAAGAAAAAGAAAAAATTCACAATTTCTCAGCTTTCAGCCATTGTAGTTTAAAAATAAAATGTGTTATTGTAGATAAAACAGACACGTTTTATTTGCCCATTTGTCACGGTTATTACAACATTTAAATTGTGTCCTTAACGGTTGGGTGCTGCAACTCAGACGTCTGATTATTAGGTGATCTGCAGTATCACCAATAATGCAGACACTATACCTGATTATGTGGTGATCTGCAGAACCACCAATAATACAAGTATAGCTGGCAAGGATTCTGTGTGAGCAGTGTGTTGGTGCAACCGTAACTTTAATAGTTTTGCGAGACCTTACCAGAGGAGCTGGTAAGGTACTATCAGTACACTGACTGTATAGTTTTAGAACAGACCTTTCCAGAGGGCTGGAAAAGGTACTAACAGTGAGAGTACAGAATTAGTGTAACTATTCCTTACCAGAGGCGCTGGCAAGGAACTGAGAAATACAGACTAGCTATAACACAGACCTTTCCAGAGGGGCTGGAAAAGGTACTAACAAAGAATATAGAAATATACAGACTAGTCCTCACTAAAGGAGCTGGCAAGGTACTAGTAAATTGGTGACTGTATAGACTTGATCAGACCTTTCCAGAGGAGCTGGAAAGGTGCTATTAGTCACCAACTGAGCAATAAGGAACCACCTCACCAGAAGAACTGGTGAGTAAATAACACCTCACCAGTGGCGAGGGCCCACTGGTGAGTAGAGAGGTCAGACAGGCAAGGTTCGGCAACAGAGAGGTAAGTATCAGTACAGAATCGTGAGGCAGAAGAATAACGAGTAAACAGGCAGAGGTTCAGTAACTAGTCAGATAGGCAGAAGTACAGAAACGTTAAGCAGAAAGCAAGGTCAGAGGTCTAGCCAGAATCATACACAGGTAATCAAAACAATGTAACAATAATCCTAGTCTTGGTGTGAAGTCCTTGGTTTCAACACCTGGAAACTAGTCTAAGGTCTGAGCGCTAACACAAAGTATTCACGACAGCAGACAGAGAATGAATGAAGACTGGAGGCTTAAAGAGACTCTGTAACTTCAAAAAGATCCCCTGGGGGGTACTCACCTCGGGTGGGGGAAGCCTCCGGATCCTAATGAGGCTTCCCACGCCATCCTCCATCCCACGGGGGTCTCGCTGCAGCCCTCTGAACAGCCGGCAACAGGCCCGACTGTAATTTCAATATTTACCTTTGCTGGCTCCAGCGGGGGCGCTGTGGCTGCTTTCGGCTCGGAAATAGACGGAAATACCTGATCATCGTCGGGTCCGCTCTACTGCGCAGGCGCCGGAGACTTGCGCCTGCGCAGTACAGCGGACCCGACGGCGATCGGGTATTTCCGCCTACTTCGGAGCCGACAGCCGTCAGAGCGCCTGCGCAGGAGCCAGGAAGGTAAATATTACGTCACGGCTGTACGGAGGGCTGCAGCGAGACCCCTGTGGGACAGAGGACGGCGTGGGAAGCCTCATTAGGATCCTGAGGCTTCCCCCACCCGAGGTGAGTACCCCCCAGGGGACGTTTTGCCATTACAGTTCCTCTTTAAGAAGCGGAGACACGCTCCCAGCCACTCCCACCTCGGAATCCGCCAATCCGAGCGGCGAGAGTCATCAGTGACGTCAGCCGACCGGCAGGTCAGCTGACGCGCCTTCTGCCCACATAAAGGTCCTGTATCCGTGCGCGCTCGCGTGAGACACAAACCCTATGAGCTGGAGATAACACCGTTCCCGGCATACTAGACGCCAAGGGAATGGATGACACTTGAGAGCCAGGGAGAGAGGCGGCGGCAGACACCCCCCGCGAGTCAGCAGCCGCCAGGTCTATACTTGTTACATGTCCCTAGTACAATGTATAGCAATAATATTTTATTTTGAGGTAGGGGTGGAAGGAGTTAAAAAATAATGAAAATGTATCTAATTTTTCTATGTGCAAATTTGGACAGAGGCGCCAGGCAGGTTAAAATGATCTAAAAACAACTAAAAAGGAGGAGTACAGGTGGACTTACCTCCTGAAATGTTGGACAATCGAGATTGTTCAAATCGCAAACAACTATTTTGGCACTCCGCAACGCATTTCGCAGGTATAACCTGCTTCATCAGGCAAGGAGTGCAAGCTCAAAAAGGTCCAATAGTGGCAATGCGCCTCTGTCCTAATTTTTCTATGGAAAAGTGTATAATGGTGTATTTGGATGTAGTTCTACTTTTTGGCCACAAGATGGTGTTATACTAACTCCGTGTTCTAAAAATAGAAAACAGAAACAAGTGTTTACATGTGTTTACAGGTGTTTATATACAGGGACCTAGATAAGCGTGGCAGAAATACAGAAGTAGTTAAAGGAAGAATTCAAATCTACATGAAAAAATAAAAAAATGGATCAGAAGAAACTGCTCTGGTACAGAGGATTAAAGACAGCAAAGCCAGTAGAAAATCAGTTTAGAGAAATTGCTGTGGGCAGCAGGGGCGTAACCAGAAATCACTGGACCCCATGCAAAACTTTGGATGGGGCCCCCTCCCACCTAACACCCCTTCCCCTCATGCAGATAAAAACAGACATCAGTCAAGCACTGCAGGCATTTTCTCTATCAGTTACATTAGCTGCTATGATAAAACATGCATGTTTTCCCACATACAGACACACATGGTGTGCAGAAAAAGCATACAGAAAACCTTCAGACGAGTGTGCTCCCAGCCTCAGCTTATTACACTCACTCTGTCTGCCTCTGAGGTAGCAGAACAGGCTCTGCAGACTCTAGCATCACTACAGTACACAGTACTTGGGGAGGGGTAGAGAGGCTAGAGGCTGATCGCTGTACAGAATAGGGACTGTCTACAAATCATTATCTGCAAAACTTTGTATGATTCTTCATCAGTGGCTGAGCAGATGCAGTAATTAGAACAATTGTGCAGAGAGCAGAATGGTTTTTTTTCTCTGTACCCTTAGTTGTCTGTCTCTGAGGATGGGGCCCCCCTGTGGCATCTGCCCCCCTGTGGCTGCATCCCTTGCAGGGTATATTGTTACGCCCCTGGTGGGCAGTACCACCAAGCATTATATAATCTACATAATATGGCCAACATGCAATTAACTTTTCCTCCTAAAATTGCTCCTAGGTGATATATTTATACCTTGTCAATAAAATGCCTTTTTTTACTTTCAAAGAAGCCTATTGGCCAATAAACATAAGTAAGCCATGTGACAATAAAATGTCTATTAAAACCACCAGCAAGAAAGAAAATACTCAGTGCTTTTTCATCTACTTTTAGGTATTTTTCAATTACAACGTGCTAAAAAGGTATTTTAACTGCTTCACAACTGAGGGGTTTTATTCCGTCAGCATCTGAGCAATTTTCTCCTTTCAGCTCTCCTTACATTCATTCGCCTATAACTTTATCATTACTTATCACAATTAAATGAACTATATCTTGTTTTTTTCACCACCAATTAGGCTTTCTTTAGGTGGGACATGATGCTAAGAATTATTTTATTCTAAATGTGTTTTACTGGGAACATTGGAAAACATTTGGAAAAAAAAAATCATTATTTTTCAGTTTTTGCCCATTATTGTTTTTAAATAATGCATGCTACTGTAATTAAAATCCATGTAACTTATTTGCCCATTTGTCCTGGTTATTACACCATTTCAATTATGTCCCTATCACAATGTTTGACGCCAATATTTTATTTGCAAATAAAGGTGCATTTTTTTCAGTTTTGAGTCCATCCCTAATTACAAGCACATAATTTATAAAGTAAGTGTTATACACTCTTGATATAAATATTTAAAGATTTCAGTCCCTATGGTAACTATTTATGTTTTTTTTTTTATTGTAATTTTTATTTATTTTTTTATTACAAAAAAAATTGGTAACAATTGGGGAGTGTGGGAGTTAATGAGTTAATTTATATTGTAAAATAATGTATTTGTATAGGAATGTAGTTGGGTGTAGTTTTACTTTTTTGTACATTTTTGTGAATGCGTCCTGCAAGCGTAGGAAGTATGCTTGCAGGAAGTTCAGGGAGGATGGTAATTTTTATTTTTTTTTCACAGTGATCGCGCTGCTTCTCTCATAGAAGCAGGCGATCATTGCTGGGGGGCAGAGATCAACAAACAGGAATGGTTTTTCCCATACATTGATCTCCGGGCGAGTGGCCGGCGGCGTGCACGAGCGCGGTAGCGTGCGCACGCGCGGAGGTGCGGACAGCGGCGGCAGCGCCGGGGGGTGCGTATATCTACGCTCTGGGTGGGGAACTGAAGTTCAAAGGAGCGTAGATATACTGTACCCGGGTGGCGAAGTGGTTAAAAGGAAGTTGAAAATCATTTCCTAGGAGAAAACAGGGTAAAAAGTATATTGCATGTGGGCCAGTATCTTTTAAACTGCTTTATTTTAATGATTGTTCAGCAAGAATGCTGGTAAATTGATCTTTTAAACTGCTTTATTTTGGAAGTGGCTAATAAATACTAGCTAGTGGATGTAGAACAGCATAGAATTTGAGGTTATGGCAAGCGATATAGGCCGAGGGTGTTGAGTTCAAATTGAGTTTTACTTTTCCTGATTTGTACATTCAGTTCCTTGAATGCAGCGGCACTTGAGTCTTGGCAGTGATCCAAGTAAAGTGTACAGCTTGTGCAGCTGGAAACTTCGGCTGGGAACACACTTTTTGTGCACAATTTCTGCACAGACATCCCCTGCAGATATCCTGTCCCGTGGCATCACTGAAGAATCCTCGGTTCCCTGCGCGGGCCACCGTCCAATTATTTGTCTAACTAGACAAACGTCACTGCAGTTGCACGGCCCTGGCTGCGTGCGTCCTCGCTCCCCTCGCATCTCTGGAAGCTTACTGTGCAGGCGCAGTACAAAGTTTTCTCATGAGTGCAGGCTGTTTACTTACTCAAATGCACAATGAACCTTCACTCTACTGATTTTAAATTTCTATTTAGAAAAAAAAAATTTTGCTTCCAGCATAAAAGCGCATTTACTGTAGTAGTGACAAAGTGATGGTAAATTCTTCAGGCAATGGGTGGGCATTGTCATTTAAGGAGAATGAGTGTGAATCAAGTTAAAGAGGAACTTCAGCCTAAACAAACATACTGTAATTAAGTTACATTAGTTATGTTAATTAAAATGGATAGGTAATATAATCTCTTACCCACCCTGTTTTAAAAGAACATCAAATGTTTAGTTTCATGAGGGCACCCATCTTTTTGGTTGAAAGGAGGCGACAGGGAGCCTGAGACACAGTTCCAACTGCCCTGTGTGCTGATCACCCCTCCAAGTTGCTAGGCAACGTGAACAACAACATAGGAAATCCCATCATGCTTTGCACAGCATCAGGGAAAAAAAGCCCGGGCAGTTTTCTTTGATGGGTGGAGCTTAGCTAAAAATTCAGCTAAAAATGAGTCTTTGGTAAGAAAAATAAAGTTCTGATGCTATTAAACTGTTAAAGAAACACCAAGCCTTTTCAGTTCTGCTGAGAAGATTTTTAGTCCGGAGGTTCACTTTAACCTTCTGCCGCCCGCGTCACGCCAGTAGGCGTGGCCGCGGCGGCAGCCCCAAGACCGCCTAACACCAATTGGCGTAAAGTCCTGGGGCTCTGTTTTGCATGAGATCGCGCGCATGGTGCGCGCGCATCTCATGCACGGAGGGCGGAGCTCCGCCCCGCCTTCAGTCTCCGAGTGGTTATTGCCGCTCGGGAGACTGTTAGACGTCGATCACGCCGTCTATTTACTAGGTGCAGCGCTGCGATGAGCAGCAGCGCTGCACTGGGGACAGCCGTGTGACACGGCTGTCCCCATGGGGGACAAGAGAGCGATCGGCTCTCATAGGCAGAAGCCTGTGACAGCCGATCGCCGTAATTGGCCGGCTGTGGGGTGGGAGGGAGGGAGGGAAGGGGTTTAAAGCAACAGTTTGTTTTTTTTTAAAAAGCAGCAACACAAATATTGATTAAAAAAAAAATAAACATTGGGGGAGCGATCAGACCCCACCAACAGAGAGCTCTGTTGGTGGGGAGAAAAGGGGGGGGGGGATCACTTGTGTGCTGAGTTGTGCGGCCCTGCAGCTTGGCCTTAAAGCTGCAGTGGCCAATTTAGCTAAAAATTGCCTGGTCACTAGGGGGGTTTAGCCCTGCAGTCCTCAAGTGGTTAAGCTATGGACACTCACAATTTCTATCCCCCACAGGGATCAGGAATAGATCCCACTGGCAAAAGTTTAGGCCCCAATGCTGTACAGACATGCTGCTAGTCTGTAGGCTAGCAGCCCTTTCTATTGCTATGCGGAGGTGGAGTGGGAAGGGCAAGGAGGGAGCACAATAGTGTTGGGGAGCGTTTAATAGAGGTTGGGTATGTTAATTGGGGGGTTTTGGATCAGAGGCCTCTAGCGAGGCTCAGTCTGTACCATAAAAGCTTGAAATCCTCGGTGCTGTATGCATATGCCCTGGTGGTGGCCACATACTACTATCTGTTGAGCACTTGGTGACTGCAGGATTAGAGATAGTCCGTACCTCCGATTTTCAGTTTGCGAACCGGGTTTGCGAACATCTGCAAAAGTTTCCTTCGCGCAAACTTTCGCGAACCCCAATAGACTTCAATGGGGAGGTGAACTTTGAAAACTAGAAACACTTATGCTGGCCAGAAAAGTGATGGAAAAGATGTTTCAAGGGGTCTAACATCTGGAGGGGGGCAGAGTGGGATAGATGCCAAAAGTCCCGGGGAGAAATCTGCATTTGACGCAAAGCAGCGTTTTAAGGGCAGAAATGACATTGAATGCTACATTGCAGGCCTAAAGCGCTTTAAAACATCTTGCATGTGTATACATCAATGAGGGAGTGTAATTAGAGTACTGCTTCACACTGACACACCAAACTCACTGTGTAACGCACCGCAAATAGCTCTTTGTGTTGTGACGTCCGTGCTGGACTGGTGAGCACCAAGGCGAGATTGCTCTTCTTCAGTGATATCAGGTAATGTCTGACTGCCTTATCAACTTTCGATGGTTCTTTCTCTACCATTATTAAAGCTTACATCTATTTTTTTTTAATTAAATTTTCTGCTGGCTGTTCAGTACCTGTAACGAGAATCTGTTATGGAGGGCAAGTCTGCCATTGTGAGTGACCACGGGTAATGGCCGGGAATCAGGGTTCGGTTCTGGTCTGGAGTGGGAGCCTAAGAAACGGCTACCACCACCACACATCCAAGGAAGACAGCAGGCACGCTGTGGGTAAAGGAGCAGGAACGGCTACCACACATCCAAGGGAGGCAGCAGGCATGGCATGCACGTCCTGAAGTAGTGACCAAAAATAACAATACAGGAGGACTTTCGAGGCCCTGCTGTATATAAGATGAATCAACTTTAAATCCTTTAACGAAAATCTGTTATAGAGGGCAAGTCTGCCATCCATTCAAGTGACTGCCAGGTATAATACAATGTGCAGTCAAATATGCAGTGAAAGGTATGCGGTGACTACAAACAGCTGTTTGTGTAGTGACGGCCGTCCTGGACTGGTGTGCACCATGACGAGAGTGCAGATGATGGCGGCTTTCCAGCCCATATGGTCGCCGGGCTGAGGTAGCTGAATGACAGAATAGTGACTGTGTCCAGCTGATCAAATTTGGTCTGTCCACGATGAAGCAACGACCTTATTATTGTGGGTGTGCCCCCCAACACACTTATATAGCCGTCGGTCATTGCTCCATTGTGATACGCAAGCCCCTTCACCACGGCAAGGTAATGATCATGAAGGGGAATTGGCACATGTACATGCCTTTTGTTTTTTGTTGCACCTGCAGTGCAGCCAGAAAAATTAGGCAGGCATGTACACGCACCAGAAAAAGTAGTATAGCGGCCGCTGCTAGCAGCGGCCTTAAAAACTCAGGAATCCACCTGGATTCCTTGACCCTGTTGGTGGTGGCGGAGAAGGCAGTCAAGCGTCCTGCGGGCAGAGATGCTGTGTGGGGCTGACTTAGTCTTGGGGCAGGCAGTCACATGGTGTGCAGGCAGAGATGCTGTGTGTGGGGACTGACTTAGTCTTCGGGCAGGCCTGAGCGTGCTTTGCAGACCAGGCATCCATGGTCAGATGTATCCTTGACCCAACGCTGTGTGCCAGAGATGTCACCACTTGCCTTTCAACATCATGGTACAGTTTAGGTATCACTTTTTTTCAGAAAAAATTGCGTGATGGTATCTTACACTGCGGTGTGTGGCTTTGCTTCTGTGTGCTTCTTTTCCTCAGGTGTAGTTGTCCCTACGCGGGTCTTGGTCTTTCCACAGCTCAATTTTCGGTGGCAGAGAGTACAGATGGCATTGCTCTCATCTGAGGCAGACACACACAAAAAATTCCACACCGCTGAGCCCTGGGGTAATGGCACTTTGGTGGTGGCGGCCGACTGAGTGTTAAGTGGGGTGCCAGAATCAGAGCAGGAGGAGGAAGGTATGTTACGCTTCCGTGCAGAAGCTGAGAAAGATGAGGTGTTCTATGTTAAATAGTCAACTATATCATGACAATATTGGGGGTTGATGGCACGTGCCTTCTTCTGAACACTGTACTTTGGTCGAGGGCTGCATGAAATCACGACAGCGCGACCTCGAGCAGACCTGCCAGGTGGCCTGCCTCTGCCTTTTGTTTTGTCCATATTGAGGGGGGGGGGGTGAAGTGAAAGGTATGCACTGACTTGACTAATACAATGTGCAGTCACACAGGTTCAGTTAACAGGTATGCACGGAGTGGTATATCACACTGCGTGCGCTCACGTAGGTAGGTGGGTGCACTGAACACAACAGGTAGGTATATGCAGTGATAGGTATTACAAATGTGAACCTGTCACACACACGTACCGTGAACAGGTAGAGTGACTGGTGGTATTAAATATCATACTGTGTGCGCTCACCTAGGTAGGTGGGTGCACTGTGAACAACAGGTAGGTATATGCAGTGATGGGTATTATAATGTGTACCTTTCACACACAGACAGGTACCGACAGTGACACTGCAGGTAGGTGGGTGCACTGAAGTGAACAACAGGTAGTAGGTATATGCAGTGATGGGTATTATAATGTGCACCTGGCACAGCAGTAATTATACCACCAAGGGGCCAAAGGCCAGCTGCGACTGACTGACAGGGCTGTATATAATGCAAGTGGGCCACACACACAAAAAGAAAATAGACCACAAGAACAAGATTAGCACTCAAAAGAGCTGTTGAGGGGTGCTTTTTTAGCAATAAGAATCAGCAAGGAGCAAGCTAAGAAGCCTACAAGAACCTAACTAAGCTTTCCCTATAGGTCTCTGCACAGCAGCTCTCCCTTCTCTAATTAATGCAGGCACACGAGTGAGTAAAAAGCCTGATGCTGCCTGCCTTTTACAAGGACGGGGACTGGCTCCAGGAGGGAGTGTAGCCTGATTGGCTACAATGTGCCTGCTGACTGTGATGTAGAGGGTCAAATTTGACCCTAATGATGCACTACGGGGCAAACCGAACTTTTGGAAAAGTTTGCGGTTCTCCGCGATTGCGAACCCCGGAAGTTCGCCAGGAACCGTTCGCCGGTGAACTGTTCTGGCCATCTCTATGCAGGATGCACAACTTGGGGCATTTAAAGGTACAGCACCCAGGATTCCATTGTGAACTGGGAACATCTGGCTGCTCTTGCGTTGGTGTGTGCAGTGCTCTTATCCAACCATTTCTATTAGTCTTTACCATATCGATATGGAATGGCAGGAGAAAGGTGAGGATTGTTTAGCTCTAACTGGACAGCGCCCACCATACCACATCAAAGCTGAGAGGTTATATGGAGCTAGTAAATCCTTTTCTATTTGTACTCATTATGGTGCATTGTGACCCACATAAATTGGGGCTAATTGCGCAACCTGGGCTGCACAAAAATAGTTGAAGAGGTCAGGTACTCATAAACCACTTTGAGTAAGCCTCCACCAATTCCTGACTTCTCCAGTGTGGCCATCATGTAATCTTGTTGATGGTGTCAAAAGTGTTTTCCATGTCAATGGAAACTAATGCCATTGACTCTCTCCTCCTCTGGCCACATGGATCATATTGTCAGGTGCCTTTCAATAGGTTGCAAAGCCCTCCTGGTCCTTGTGGATATGTGGGTTTAAAAACCTTATTGAGCCTAGTGACCAGAATAGAAGTAAACAACTTAAAATTAATATTTAATAAAGAGATTGCTCTAAAGTTCTTAACATCCAGTGGATCTCTTTTTGGCTTAGGTATGACCACGATGGCCGACTTGAGAAACTCGGGATAAGAGACCCTTCCCCATAGCATTGAATTAAAGAATTTAGATAGGTGGGGGATAGGGTTTTTCAAAATGTTTGTAATATATGGCTGTTAGTCCATCTGGGCCAGGGACATTGCCATTTTTAGTTTTGTTTTTTTTCTTTAGCTGACATTATTTTAAGGTCACCTGTGGTGTTATCCTGGAAGTAGAGTGATTGGTAGTATGTCAGAAACTCACTATAAATATTTATAGGACCTGAGTTGACCATTCCATTCTTAGTATGTATCTGGAAGGTTTTAAACTATGCGTTGCTTTCAACTTCATGGCAAGCCAATTATTAGGTTTGTTGCATTGCACATAGATCTTAGATTTGGCCCAATGAATGGACTTCTCAGTCCTGGCTGATACAAGGACATAGATCTGTGTGGAGGTCTCCTCTATCTGCCTGTGAGAGGAGATGCCTATGGTGTCATTTTGGTCAAAGTATTGCTGGAGATGATCCTCCAGATCAGTACATGTTGCTTGATCAACCAGAAGGGTCTCAGGATGGCCAGAGGAGTGCTGAAAGAACCACTTGCCCACCATACCATGTTTAATATTACTTTTGCTTTATCCTTGAGTCTCAGGCACATTGAATCCTCTCCCTCTACTGTAATATAATTGCTTTTTTATTTCCCTATAACTTGTCTTGCCTTGTTTAAAGCATTTTCACTTGCTTGTCTTTGAAAAGGTATTATGTAGCTGAGTCAAGAAAACGCCTAAGGCTAGGAACGCACATAGCAGAAATGCTAGTGTTGCAGAAAATGCTGCGCTTTTTGCCGCTAATGCAAGTCAATGGGCCGCATCAAAAAACACAGATAAAAAGCACATGTGCATTTTTTATGCGTTTTGAAACATGTGTTTAAAAAAACCCCGCTGGTTGAAGGGGGCGTGGCCTACGCAGAGGGGAAGACGGCCGCACTTTGAAAGAGCTCCATCTGTGACCTGATATAACGGCTCAAAGGATGCTCCATCCATCGGAGATTACTGCAGGAGAAGCGGGGGAGATGGCAGTAGACCCCGAGACCTCAAATAAAAAAAAAAGGAAGCAGCACTTCTCCAGACCCCAGAAACGTACTGATTTCTTTGCTCCGGTGACAGAACAGCGCTCTCAAGATGGCGCCGGATCCCTGGGCAGACAACAAAACATCTTGCACACAGCGGACAATGGCGGGGATCCCAAGCAGCCGCAGCAAGAAGGGAGTCCTCCCTCTCCTCATACTGATTCTCTGTCACAAAGCCCAGCAAAATCAAAACCCAGAAGGGAGAACGAGCAGGCAGAGGAGGATAACACGGTAAGCCACCATGATAACGCAGGCACAGGCCGCCATCACCTAGCTGCAGCATACCCTATGGAAGCATTTCCAGCTTCTGAACAGGCAGCCTCCCAAGTTTATATAAAAGATATTCTGTTGAATTTTAAAACTTCCTTGCTCATTGATATCTCAGCTTTAACTAACGACTTACAACAGGAATTTTCTGCAGGAGAAGGCAGGAACGCTACCACCACCGCTGCTAGTCTCCAAGGGAGCAGGCACCATAGGTCTCAGAAAATGCAGCCCGCTACACCAAGGGTGGGTGTAAAAAACTTTTTCTTTCTTTATTGAATCATCAGTAGACACACAAAAGGCTGACGCGTATCGGAGCTCTGAAAGGCTCCTTAATCATAGCCAACATACACAAATTCAGCACAGGTTTAAATAGTAGGGTGCCTGCCCACATTGAGCATGGCTATCCCTCTTAAAGTGACATATACATTAGTTACATTAAAATGGCAGGACCAACATACAAAGATCAAAAGGTTAAAAACCAATGGTAAAGTGTTCCACCTCAAGATAAATAAATAGCCTAGCAACAGACATAAGTTTATCAAGCAATATGGCATACAAAAATAGGATACTGGTAGGGAAAGAAAGGGGGAGAAAGAGGGGAGGGAGAGGGAAACGGGGGGGGGGGGGGAGAGGAGGAAGGAAGCAGGCAAAAAGAAGAAACCCAGAGGGATTATGTTCTTATGTGATATGTTAAACTAACATCCATTTTAGAATTAAGATCCGCAGGGATACGTGTGCCCAGTTCCATATCCATAGAGCCTCCCGTTTCAAGAGACATCTGTATAAGTCACCTCCTCTGGGTGAATGTGTGACCCTCTCTACCCCCTGAAAAGTAAAACTAGCCATATCCCCCCCAATGTTCCCTCAAAAAATGTTTAGATACGCTAGAAACCTGGGTAACAAAATCTTCATTCCTGATGCATCTGCCTGGTCCATTATAATGCTCTGAGATACGTTGTCTCAGGGGGCGGGTAGTGCATCCCACATACTGCAGTCCACAAGCATCACAGGTGATGAGATAAACAACATTGCTAGAATTGCAATTAATGTATTGTTTCATTTCAAATCTCTCGCCCTTAGAATTCGAGAAAATATCTTGTGTCTGCTTGTGGACGCGACAGTACCTGCAGGTGCTATACCCGCATCTATATGAACCCTTGCAGGTCAACCAAGTAGGAACTGGCCTGGGAGAGCTAGAAAAAAGGCTTGGAGAGAGACGGGTCCCCAAAGTAGGGGCACGCCGTGCAGAAAAAGCACATCCTTCACCCAGTATCTTGCGGAGTTTGGGGTCCGAATGCAGGACCGGCAAATACTTCTTCACAATGTTGACAATTTTATTGTATTCTAAACTATAAGGAGTAGAAAAAGTCAGACTCCTTTGCTCAGTCCTGCTTCTGGTTCCCGCACTCAGCAGATCCTGGCATTTCTTGCGCAATATCTGCTGTCTGGCTTTACTAATTAATTGATCACTATATCCCCGCTCCCGAAGCCTTTCCTCCACCACATCCAACTCCTGCCCCAAAGCACTAGGATCAGAACAATTACGAGCTATTCTCAACATCTCACCATAAGGGATTGCCCTCAGCGTATGGCTAGGATGGCAACTTGTTGCAAGCAAAAGTGAGTTGCCGGAACATGCCTTCCTGTAGGTCTTCGTGACGATCCTGCCCGATGTCTGAGACCCACTCAGAGTAAGATCAAGATAATCTATCTGAGCGGAATCACAACACATGGTGAAAGATAGATTAAAATTGTTAGTATTGCAATATGTCAGAAAATCGGGCAGGACGTCTGGGGGACCCCCCCCCCCCCATATCAGCAGCAGATCATCTATGTATCTCCCATACAAAAAAATTTACTCAGAAAAGGGATTCTCCACTCCAAAGATGCGGAGTTCCTCCCACCATCCTATGAACAAATTTGCCAGGTATGGGGAGAATTTGGCTCCCATAGAAGCTCCGCATCTCTGGAGATAGAAAACCCCATCAAACATAAAATAATTGTGGGTCAACAGATGATCTACCACCGACATGAGGAGGTCCCTAGTGGCCGCAGGAAAAGAGCCATATCTCTGGATATGAAACTCCAGTGCTCTGAGGGCAAGATAATTGGGGGATGGAGGAATAGAGTGCCGCCACGTCCATTGTAACCCTTGTATAACGGTTGGACCACTCCAAAGAATCCAAGCTTTTTATAAGTGAGTGGTGTCACGTAGATATCCTGGTAACCGTTGTACCAAGGGCTGGAGACAGCTATCCACCCATTGTCCTAGATGTTCCCCCAAGGAGCCAATACCCGCAACAATGGGGTGGCCCCTAGGGGGAACGTCAGGCTTGTGTACCTTCGGGAGGTGGTGAAAAATGGGGACCACTGGTGTCTTCACCATAAGATAATCTCTCTCTTTTTCTGAAAACACTCCCGAGGAGAAACCAGAGTTCAATAATTCCTTAAGTTCTCCCTGGAATCGTACTGTAGGGTCCCCTGGTAAGATCTGGTAAGTTCTAGTATCCCCCAACTGTCGTAAGGCTTCTGCCCTATACATGTCTGAGTCCAGGACGACCACAGCCCCTCCTTTATCTGCATTGCGAATAACTATTGTATCATCATCTTGGAGGGACTGGAGCGCATCCCATTCTTGTCTAGTGAGATCCGAGTTTGCTCTAGATGTCCTCTGTAACTGAACTAATTCACTCTCTACTAAGTCTTGGAAATTATCAACAGCTGTAGTTCTTGCCTGAATAGGATAGAAAAAGGGATTGGGGACGGATACGGGGCCCAAAGCTGCCCCGGCAGGTGGGCCGCCCATCACGCTGGACACTCGTTCCAGCGTGAGGGCAGTTGAGGGAGGCCTCACGAAAGGGAGGAACCTCCCCAGGCGACGGGGCAGCAAAAGAAGGGGGCCCCGCAGCTGCCCCCAAATCTCTCTCTCTGTCGTCAGCCTCCTCTAATTCCTGGAAATGCTTCCTCACCATTAAGTTTCTAATGAATTTGTTGATGTCTAACATAGTGCCGAAGACATCAAAATGACATGATGGTGAGAAAGACAGACCCCTGGAAAGCAGAGAGAGCTGAGTATCCGTTAGTTGTTTACTGGAGAGATTGATAACATTGGAATGTTTATTATGTGATCCTAGTTTCTTGTGTTTACGACCCGCTCTCCTCCTACACCCCCTTTTTTGTTGTATTTGTGTTTCACGCGTTTTTTCTTTGGGTTCTGATAATAAGATGTGGGTGCTATGGGGGCTATGGCCTGTGTCTGTCCATGCTGGTCCCCCCCCCTTTTTTGGGGTGCCACAAAAGACTGACTGAACCAATCCTTCCTTCCCATCTGAAGCATCCGAAAAGGAACCTGAGCTGTCTGCCGAGCTAAAGCTAACTTTTTTGGTGTGTCTGGGTCTGCGTAGGATAGGTCTCGGGGATCTATGCATAGTCTCCCACCTACCCCACTCATACACTACATTGTTCCTATAATCCCCCAAATCCCTAAGAAATTTCACTCGTTTAGTGTTAGTAACAATACCTTCCAATTTAGCAATATTTTCTTTCATTTTGTTATTAAGGTCATCGAAGAGTTCAAAGGAAGAGAATTTTTCAAGATCCTTTTTGGTCTCTGTAATTTGAACTCTGATGTCTGCAAGTTTCTTCTCTTCATAAGATACTATCAATTTCAGTCGAATGGAACAATCAGAAAGAACCTGGTTCCATTCTATTATGAATTGATTGGAATAAATGGTAGTTGGGATTTTTTTAATTCGTAAGCCTCTCGGGATCATCCCCTCAGAGACATAATGTTTTAAGGTTGTAGTATCCCACCATAATCGCACTTCTTTATCTAATAAACACTCTAAATTGGTGAGTGAAGATTGCATGTTAAGAGAAGGATCCGTACCAGAAAAACCAGGTTGTGTAGCAAAGACAGAAATATATTTGTTCATTCTATCAGGATTAGACAATAGTTCCCCTATGATGTCCATCGTGTAATCTGCACTTAATTGTTCTAACTCCTGAGGGTCACCATTTGCAGATGCAGAAGACATCATATTAGAATCTACAGGTAAAGATAAACCCAGTCCCTTATTAACAGAGTTATCTTCTCGGTCTTGGGAAAGATCGACATTCAGTGACCCTGTGGGAATATTGTCCTGATTAGCAGTTCGCAACAATATTGGGCTTGTATTCCCATCTTTAGGTAAAATGTTAGATGTAACCTTGTCTTTGTCTTCCTGGTTGGCAGTAGCAGATAAGCCTTTGATAAGATCCTTAACATGTGTGGATCTAGGCATAGTCTTGGGTATAGCCCCTGTCATGGCCCAGTCCTGTAAGCTATTTGGTGTATATTTAGATGAAGGGGCATTGTCACTTACTATGAAAGATGAGGATGATGGTCCCTGGCTGTGCATTTTTCTTAGGCCGTCCACCAGCGCTGAGATGGCAACTCCATGAGAGGAGATAGATTGTAGCTTATCTGGCTGTGGTTCCCCCAGGGAAAGACGCCGTGGAGATCCCACAGATTGCGCTCCCCAATGCGCCTGTCCAGGATGCATGAGTGCCGGCAAATGGATCTCTGACGAGCGCCGTGACGTCATCACACTTCCGCTCTGTCTCTGCTGGAGAGCGGAAGCCGGCTCGGCGTTCCTCGTGGTGTCCTCTGGCGGCCATTTTGTTGTGGTTTGGCAAGGGTCTCCTGTTGCCTCCAGCGGCGGCCATTTTTCCGTAGCCTGACCCGGAATGTCATGCAGTGGGGGAGCAGCCTGACGGGCAGACACCTCTGAGGCCGGCGGCAAGACAGCACGACTCCGCAAGGTATAAGGTGTAGAAAAAGTCAAACTCCTTCTTTGCTCAGTCCTGCTTCTGGTTCCCGCACTCAGCAGATCCTGGCGGAAATTTCTGCTTTAAAGAACAGAGTCCACAGATCTGAAGAAAAGATTGCTGAGATCACTAGGGAATACAACAAAAAGGTGGATGTCTCTGAAGCCCATACCACAGAAATCTCCTGGCTGAAACTTAAATCCACAGACCTGGAGGATAGGAGCAGACAAAATAATCTAAAACTGAGAGGTATACCAGAGCAAATTATCACTACTGAACTTAAATCTTATATTCAAAAGCTGGTCAAAATGGTACTACCGAATATTACAGAGGTGGAAATAACGATCGACAGGGTCCATCGGGTTCCAAAGCCCTCATTTCTGGCAGATTTAATCCCCAGAGACGTTCTTGCACGCTTTCTATTTTATCAGACCAAGGAAGATTTTATGCTGGCAGTCAGGAAATTGGGCTCCCTTCCAGAGGCTTATGCGCATATTCAGTTATACTCAGGGGCGTTCCTAGGGTCCTTTGAGATCGGGGGCACAAGGTGGGGGGTGTATGCAGCGCGCGCCGCGGCAAAAAATTGGTGTGGCCATACAGTGAGTGGGCGTGGCCATGGATGGGGCCAAATTTACATGAACTTAGCAGCGTTGTAAGCTACAGATAACGGGCCTGCCCATCAAAATATTGGATGGAGCCCCATGTCTTTTATTTAGATAATTTACAATCAGTATAGGCATAGATCAGATCAAAGATGTATACGCACATACAATTTTGATTGATCAATCACTGACCAATTTTACCACCCTCACGCAGCAAGGGGGCCAACAGACAATGAATTTTATGAACAAAGATAAAATTGGCTAATCAAAATTGTATGGGCTTGATTCACAAAGCTGTGCAAACTGTTTAGCACGGGTGTGGTAAACAGTTAGCACGTGAAGTGCCGTTCGCGGACTTTTGCGCGTGGATTCGCACGATTGCGGACTTTTGCCCGCGCAATTTGCCCGAATTGCCGCAAATTGCGCACGCAAAAGTCTGCGATCTCACGAATCGCAGCACTTTGCGCTCGCAAAAGTCCGCGAACGGCACTTCACGCGCTAACTGTTTAGCACACCCGTGCTAAACAGTTTGCACGGCTTTGTGAATCAAGCCCTATGTGTGTACCAGGCTTTACAGCTAATATTGTACATACTGAAAGTAGCAGGGATCTGCACACACCGCAGCTAGTTTACTATCAGTACAGGCACAGAGTAACAGCTTATACTGTACATACTGGAGGTAGCAGAGATCAGCACACACTGCCGCTAGTTTACTATCACTATGGGCACAGAGTAACAGCTTATACTGTACGTACTAGAGGTAGCAGAGATTAGCACACACTGCAGCTAGTTTACTATCATGACAGGAACAGAGTAACAGCATACACTACACATACTGGAGGGAGCAGTGATCAGACCACACTTCTGCTTGTTTACAGAGTAAAAGCTTACACTTTACATACTAAAGGTTGCAGGGATCAGCCCACACTTTGGCGAGTTCACACTCAGTACACGCACACAAACACAGGACAGGGTACAGAAAAATGTGCACAAACAGAGGATAGGGGACACAAACAGGACAGGGTACAGACACACACACACACACACACACACACACACACACACACACACACACACACACACACACTCACTCACACAGGGCAGGTACAGAGAGATACAAACACAGGATGGTGCACAGACAGACACGCATACATGCACACACACACACACACTGGGCAGGCACAGAGAGATACAAACACAGGATGGTGCACAGACAGACACGCATACACACGCACGCACGCACGCACACACACACACACACACACACTGGGCAGGCACAGAGAGATACAAACACAGGATGGTGCACAGACAGACACGCATACGCACGCACGCACGCACGCACACACACACACACACACACACACACTAGGCAGGCACAGAGAGAGATACAAACACAGAATAGTGCACAGACAGACATGCATGCGTGCGCACGCGCACGCACGCACGCACACACACACACACACACAGATCCAAACACAGGATAAGGCACAGAGACAGACAGATACACACACACACACACAGAGAAAGGAACACACACACATGGGGACAGATGGAGGCACACAGCACACATGCAAAGTTTCCATACTACAAACACACTCTCTCTCTCAGCACAACACACGGTAGAGAAGGGAGGGGGAGGGCCGAGGGAGAGGGGAGAGAGAGACACTAGAAAGGAAACAAGCCAGACTGAAAGCCAGCCAGAGTATATTACCTCCCCCGACATGCTGACTAGCTCCTGCATGCTCCGTGTCCCTGGCTGGATCTGCCTGTCAGTCTGCTCTGTGTCCTTCTCCTCTGACAGTCTTCAGCGTGCTCCACTCCACGATCCTCCTCAGGCTTCAGTGTGTGATGGCTGGGAAATGCAGGTGCAGCCGCCCACTGATTCAGCTCTCCTCGGGAAACTTGCTGCTGCTGCTGCTTCTCTTCATCAGGCCCAGGAACTTCAGGAAGACCGCGCTCCATTCAAAATGGCTGGGAGGCGGAGCTTCAGTGTGGCCAATCTTGGAGGTGACAGGGAGAAGGGGTGGAGCAGCTGGGTTGGTACTATGCTGTGCTGGCCAATGCTGCAAGGGGAGCAGAGAGCGGCATAGCAACAGACGGGGACTGAAGTGCCCCACATCAGGTGACAGAGGTTCGTGGCACAGTGGGCGGAGATCCGTAGCACATGCTTTGGATCTTTAGCCCTAGCGACGCCTCTGGTTATACTCAGATCTGTCTACAGCTACTCTTCAACTCCGGAAAGAACTGCAACCTTTCACTAAAGCATTACGCAATCTACAGATTCAGTATTAATGGGGTTTCAAAAAAAAAAATGATTTTTTTTTCATTTCAAAATAAAAGTTATGTGGTATCCTCATCAGAAACAGGATGGAAACTGTTTAAACAGCTGCAGATACAAATACCAGAAGATCAGCGCCGACCCCCCTATGATTCCAAAATTTTCAAAAATCTCTCCGGAATGGCAAGCTCAAAACAAGCGTTGAGCGAAAGGTCATGCAATGCTGTCCCTCTCTACAGTCTTTTTTCTTCCAAAAATTCTTTGTTTGGATATAATAATTTAAGGGTATACCCTTCTGTCCTCACCTATGAGCAGCTTATGAACAGTAGCCGCACACTCTACTTCAACTGCATGTCTTTGTAGTGCTGTATTAGTATTATTGTTATGATGTTTTATATTATTTGCCTTATCTATGTGATTCTCTATCTTGTTAATTACAGGTCTAACCAAAATACTTTTCATGAGAATACAAGTATTTTTGATCATTTATGGTATTCCATGTTAGGGGAAGATCCTTTGGCATTATATAAGGTCTTATTAGATAAGCATGGATTATGTACACAATGTCCCTAAAGTTAACAACTTACAATGTGAGGGGTCTAAATTCCCCAATTAGGAGACAACTATTTTGGAAGGAGGTAATATCTTATTCTTCCCAAATAGTTATGGCTCAGGAAACCCACTTGATAGCAAAAGATAAACACCTGTGTAACAATCCACTTTATCCTATCATATTTCATAGCACTTTTACTAAAAACTAAAGGGGAGTGTTACCGGCGTTCCATCATGAGTTAAAAATTTACCTAATAACAGTCGAAATTGATACTCTAGGTCGTTGCATCATACTTGTAGGCCAAATAAATGAACGAGTAACCACTTTGGTTAACCTGTATAGCCCAACTCAGGACAAAATACTTTTCTGCAGAAGCTCCTTAACTGAGTGGCGACTATAAAACAAGGTCTTTTTATTGCTGGGGAGAGACTTCAATGCAGTGATATCTGCCTTAGACTCCTCATCTCAGAGCTTCAGTGCTCTCATTAGTATAGATAAGCAATTAAAATGGAATGATCTATTTGATCCCTGGAGGATACTACACGGAACAGAAAAAGATTACTCTCATTTCTCTCAGGTCCTTAAAACACATTCTCGAATTGACTTTTTTCTGTCAGATAAGATTATGCTCCAGGAGGTGATCTCCTCTAACATAGGTATCAGAACTAGATCAGATCATGCTCCTGTCCATATTTGTATCAAAGACGGTCCTCCCCAAAAGAAACCGTTCTTTTGGAAATAAAACAACTCTTTTTTAACAGATAAGTCATTCACTGACAATGTAAAGAAAGACGTTAAGGAATTATTTGAAATAAATCAGACTCCAGGCAGTGATCCTGCCTCTGTATGGTCGGCTTATAAAGCTTTTCTTCTAGGTCTCTTAATTAAATGTGGAGCCTTTATTAAAAAGCAAAGAAAAAAGCGACACAGTGAATTTATTAACCTAATCCAAGATAAAGAGAAGTTGTTAAAGAGGTCTACAACTTTGGAGCTAGAAAAAGAACTCTTTTCGCTTGGGGAAGAACTACGACTTATCTCTATACACCAATACTATTACATGCTACAAAAAGCCAATTTAATTTTTTATTCCCAAAGCAACAAAGCAAGCAAACTACTACCCAGAATGTTACAAAAGAAAAGAATGAAGTTCAGAATGCATAACATGGTTCATCCAATATCTAAAAACCAGATAACTAACCCCAAAGATATTGCAGACCTCTTCAGTGATTATTACGCTCATCTGTATAATATCAAAAAATGACCCCTTAACAATTCACAACAATTAACAACGGAAGAATCCATAAATAATTATTTTAACTCCATAAACCTACCTAGAGTCTCGAATTCCCAATTAGAAATCCTAAATAGTCCCGTTACAGATGCAGAGATTTTAAAAACCATAAAATTACTAAAACGTAATAAGGCACCTGGACCAGACGGGTTCAGCAACGGATACCTACTTACCTTTGCAGAAACATTAGTGCATAATTTGACAATGTTATTTAATGCCTTTTTAGAGGGGAAACCAATACCCACCAAATATTTAGAGGCATTTATTACTGTGATCCCTAAGCCGGACAAGGATCACACCTCCCCAGCCAATTTTAGGCCCATTTCTCTGCTGAATGCAGACACTAAATTATATGCAAAGTTGCTAGCAAATCGTATGATGCAAATAACCCCTTCTCTTCTGAACTATGACCAGGTTGGTTTCGCAAGGGTGTGCCAAGCAAATGATGGTACGAGACAAATGCTGGACCTGCTCAGACATGCGGAGCTTTGTCGAATGCCTTCGGTTCTCTTAACCTTAGACGCGAAAAAGCATTCAACAGAGTTCACTGGCATTTCTTAAAACATGCACTTATAAAATGTGGGTTCTGCGGTTCCATTATCTCAGCTATCATGGCTCTATACTCGACACACCTGCAGCAAGAGTCAATGCGGCAGGATTTATATACAAATCCTTCAGCATCTCAAACGAAACACGTCAGGGGTGTCCCCTTTCCTCTATAATTTTCATATTGATAATGGAAACGATTGCGCAAAAAATTTGTTCTAACCATAATATAAAGGGAGTACAAATGAGGAATACTCATCACATTATCAATTTGTTCGCTGATGATGTAGCACTGTTTCTAACTAACCCCGTTGACTCCTTAAAGCACGTACTAGTAGAACTTACCATGTTCTCTAAAGATTCCTTCTATAAGCTCAACCAGCATAAGTCTCTTATGCAAGGACTAAATTTACCTCCCCCTGTGAAATCACTCATTTAAGAAAAAAAAAATTCCTTTCCCTGGGCTGAACACGAGGTCCCATACTTGGGAAATAAATTGACCAAATCCTCTAAGAATTTGTTTTACTATAACTACTTACTTACTTAAAACTTACTTCTGTAAAAAAGGAATGTGCTGATATGACCAAGTCTTGGCTTTCCTGGTCTGGCCGAGTGTCTGCATTTAAAATGTTCATCCTACCAAAAATGTTGTATGTATTTCAAACAGTTAATATCCCCCTATGAAAATCATTTATATTGGACCTAAAAAGGTGTGTCTCCAATTTTATTTGGCAGGGAAAAAAATAAGAGTCCCTTTCTTTTAAAGTAATGATATTACAAAAAAAAAAACAAGGGGGTATGGGCCTTCCCTGTCTAGAATCCTATTATTACGCTGCTAATTTAGACATGATCAAACATTGATGGGACCCCCTTTCCCAGAAACCATGGGTACACTTAGAATCAGCTCTCTTTGGCACTAATCCACGCATAATATTAATGAGTAAGATGTTAAATGCTAAGATTCCCTCCTCCCAGTTTCCAACAATCCAATCGACTCTTCTTGCTTGGGAGCATTTTCTTAAATTTCCTCCAGATGACTCTCACACACAATGCCCCATCTTCACATTATCAGTGTTACAACAATTTACCCCTCAGCTCAATCTTCGTCCTTGGTATAACGCGCAAATTACTTCCTTGAATGCTTTATTTGAGGGCTTGATGATCAAGTCCTTCGCTGACCTCCAAAAACAATTCCAGATTCCAAATTCTCAATTATTCACATATCATAGAATATTTCATCTGATCAAAACTCATCCAATAACGCTTCCTCAATTATCATCTCAGATACTCACTCGATTTTGTACTGTACCTGCCCGCCTGTTACTGATCCTAGCCTGTCTGACCACTCTATTCACCAGTGAGCCCTTGTCACTGGTGAGGTGCTCTTTAATAGTGCCCACTAGCTCCTCTGGTGAGGTTTAGCCAAACTGGATAGTGTAATGGTTAAGGGCTCTTCCTCTGACACAGGAGACCTGGGTTCAAATCTCGGCTCTGCCTGTTCAGTAAGCCAGCACCTTCAGGAAGGAGTTTCTTGGGCAAGTCTCCTTGACACTGCTACTGCCTACTGAGTGCGCTCTAGTGGCTGCCTCACAAGCGCTTTGAGTCTGACAGGAGAAAGGCGCTATACAAATACTGCTATTATTATTAATAATATTATTATTATTCAGTTACTGTGTACCAATAGTGCCCACCAGCTCCTCTGGTGAGGTCTAGTTAAGCTACTCAGTTACTGTTGCACCAAGCACTATACACCTTGCTGTTCTGCTAGCTATACTTGCATTATTGGTGATTCTGCAGATCACCACATAATCAGGTATAGCATCTGTATTATCTGTAATTCTGCAGATTACACATAATCAGACGTCTGTGTCGCTACACCAATCATTACAGTATCTAACAGCTGGTGCATAATGCGTGCTAATACACGCATACACTTACCCCTCACTGAAATGAGCCAACACCCAGCCCTCCTGCGCATTCACTATTAGAAGTGAAGACGCCCACCAAGTCACATGGGGTAGCTTCCCCAGGACACGGTGACATCATTCGGGAAGTGTTAACTATCCAATCATACAGCTCGGGGAGGTATATACTAGAGACTAAGCATTGCTATAGCAACATTGGCTCTGTGTACTGAAAAAATGCATTAAACACAATCACCTTCAAACATATCTATGCAGCGCTCCCATGTTGAAAACATACAGATCCCTCAGGATCTTTTAAAGGGAGACACTGCCAAATATCATCAGGTGTGTCAATACATATTTGCACCGCAAGGAAACAAAGATTAAACATACCCCTATCAGTTGACCACAGCTCAACCCCAAGAAATGCAAAAAGAGAATAATGTAAGGTAAAGCAGCTTCAAATGACAATAGCATAAATAATCCTCTATAGCAATTGACATACATATACCATTAGATACAAATTCTCAGTTCATATTCCCGATTGAGTCCACCTGTTCCCAAGGTCCCCAGCTTCCGCATCCAAAAGGCCTCTCTTTTCAAGAGTGCCTTCTCTTTATCATCCCTCCAATTTGCGGGCACCCCATCTATGGCCATGACGCTCAATTGCAACACATTCAGCATGCGGAAATGCTTAAAACAGCTGACTTTACCGAACACTCGGCAAAGTCAGCATTCATAAAGGCTCTTTCCGCATGAAAAAATGACACTACCGAGCAGAGTGATAAATCGCCGCCTTGTGCTGTGATTATCGGAACAAATGTAGCAAAATGTTAATTCATGAAGATCACCGCATGCGGTGTGAGGTCGGGAAGTACCGCTCACTCTGATGTGGCGATAACAATGTAAGTGAATGGAGACACACAGACCTCCCAGGCAGCTGCAGCAGAGAGGAACATGGAGAAATGTATCAACTTGCCAGCTTCCGTGTCTCCGCAAGCCTACCGCCTGCCTAGTTTGGGGAATCTCTGCACTGCTACCGCACATGGATACTTTTTTATGAATGCCCACCCAGAAGTCTAAAACACCGGCAGCGGTGTTTTCCCGCATTGATTCCCCTTACCGACAGCTCCTTTATGAATGATAGCCATTATGTCCATGTGTTTTAAAGTGCTCAGTGATTGTCCACTGATGTCACCAACCCTAATAGCAGATTTGTGTGAACAAATCTTGTCCTTCAGCCGTTGAGTAGTCATCCCCACATATAATAGGCCACAGGGACATTTTAACAGATACACAACATATGATGAGTCACATGTATAGAAGTCACAGACCACAAAAGGGGTACCCATTGTCGGATGGGTAAATGTATTACCCTTGATCACACTGTTGCACATATGGCAGCTTAGACAGGGCTCCACCACCAGTACGTGTACCAACCTTCTGGGCTGTCCTTTTGTGAAACAACTTGTCACGAACAGTGGGGGGTCTCTTGAATTACATCAGAGGTAGATAACGGAACTCAGAAACCTGTGGAAGTCCATCACTTAAAATTCTCCAATGTTTATGTACTATGAGCCATATGCAATTAACTTTTTCACCAGAGCTTTCTCCTAGGTGATATTTTCACAACTCAAAATAAAAGGCATTTTAAATAGCCAGCAAGCAATCCAGTACTCAAAATAATTTTTACAGTTATTGTTCCAGCGATCACCGATCCCAAATTACATCTCCCTACGAGTTGTGATGACTCAGAGGGGTAATAGTATTTTATGCAACTGGGGATTTGAGTGGCAGCAGAGTGAGCCATCATTTGGCTCACCCTGCGCCCCCTGCTCACTGGCAGCATACATATACCATTACCTATGCTTCTTAGTCCCCATATGGTTACCCATACGTAGGTTGCACTGCTGCTTGTTTGAAGTTTTGCTTAAAGGGAACCTGAACTGAGTAGAATTATTTTAAATAAACACATGGGGTAACTTCAAATGAACATTACATACTTACCTTGCCATCAGTTCCTCTCAGAAGCTCACCATTTTCTTCTTACAGTGATCCCTTCCAGTTTTGACAACATTTTGTCAGATCTGAAATATATCAGTTGCTGTCAGTTATAGCTGAGAGGACAACTGATGTGCCAGGTAATGCCCATGTTTCCCTATTGCTCAAGTGAGCGATGTTACAGTTTAACAGTGTGCTGACCAACAAGCTGTTATGGGGTAATAGTCATTTTCAAAATGGAGGACAGAGAATTCCATTGATCACAGTGGACAAACAGGACGCAGGAGAGGAGAAAGAGATTGAGGAGTAGACTACATGGGAGGTAAGTATGACTTGTGTATGTTTATTTTGACTTTTAATTTTAAGTTCAGGTTTTCTTTAAATACATTACCATTACCATGTTTTGTATTAGAAGAACACCAATATTCCAGAAAGAGGATCTCCAATCTCCACTTCTCTGTACTGACCTGATGAAACAGTCCAGAGCCATGAAACATGTTGACTTATTGTAATTGAATATTATTGAAACAATTGCCGAGTTGACTTCATGAATGTAGTTCGGCGCTTGCCTTAAATTTTAAATGGATTTTAATTGTTTTATATATTACTGGGCACCTCCTGCTCCCATGATGCTGTAGCTTTACAATATACTCCTCTCCATTCCTGTTGCTGTTCTACTCTCTGTCTTCACACCATTCTGGATTATGCATATTATCATCTACCATCTCTCCCTTCTCCTCCGAATCTTCCTCCGCCTCCGAATCTTCATCACCAAACTCAATGATACAGAAACCACAAGGACTTGGTAAGTGCAAGTTATGCTTTCAGTCTCATCCTTTTGTTGATCCTCACTTCTCCTTTCCCTTGCCCTCTTAAGTCAATTCCTTCTGATCTGCTTAACAAAAGGCATGTTGTGTTTAGATATTGAGATTAGTACTTCTCATTTCTGATGTGCCGGGGTTGGAGATATGGCAGTGGGCGCAAGTGGTGCAAGGCCTTATGACCATTTTAAAGAGGCAATCTAGCTTCTTCTGAGTGCACTCAATCTCAGAAGAAGCTAGGATCACCTCCATGAAATGGAGCACATCAGAAATGATAAATACTACTCTTGCACAGCATTGTTTCATGCATTGACCCATGGTAATGTATGCATCTGCACTTTAAAGAAAACCTGAACTGAAAATTAAAAGTCATAATAAACATACACAGGCCATACGTACCTGCAGTGGAGTCTACTCCTCAATCTCTTTCTCCTCTCCCGCATCCTGTTTGTCCACTGGGATCAAGGGAATTCTCCATCCTCCATTTTGAAAATGGCCATCACCCCATAACAGCTTTCTGGTCAGCACACTGTTAAACTGTAACATCGCCCAGTTGAGCCATAGGGAAACATGGACATTACCGGCCACATCAGTTGTCCTCTCAGCTATAACTGACAGCAACTGATATATAACTGACAGCAACTGATATATTTCAGTTCTGACAAAATGTTGTCAGAACTGGAAGGGATCATTGTCAGAAGAAATTGGTGAAAATGGTGAGCTTCTGAGAGGAACTGATGGCAAGGTAACTATTTAATGTTCATTTGAAGTTACCTCATGTGTTTATTTTAAATAATTTTACTCAGTACAGGTTCCCTTTAACAAAACTTGATCAAAATGTGTAGTGCCAGTCCTCCTTCTCTCCATTGTGTGAATTAAAACTGTCTTTATTGTGCTGTGCACATGAAGTTTTGAAAAATTCAGTTATTAGAGTTGCACCCTAAACATGGTATTAACAATAGCTGCCATTGTAGAGGGAGGAGGTGGGGTGTAATTGGGGGCTAGGGGGATAAAGCCCTTTGTCAATGAGAGTGGTGGCATGCATTACTTTCATCCAGGAGAGCACCACATTCTCAGCATTCTGGAATCCACAGGAAGATAGTGTACTGCACAGTAGCTGCAGTAAAACCTGAGAACGTATCACTACGCTGAATGAAGGTAATATATGCCGCTGTTGCTGCTCTGTTCTCCTTGCCACATAGTGGGAGGAGGGCACTATTGTATTGCACTCTTGGGGGGGTTGGAGGGGGTTAAACAGGAAGGCGTGGCCAGCGAACGTTTGCTGTGATGCCCACCAGGATCACGGTATGCCCCTGACTCTAAAACGCGAGACAAAGATATTGGCCCTTATCCAATTCACTTTTTCCTCCTAGGTTTTCTTTCTGGAGATATTTTTCTATCTTATCTAAAAAAAAAATAACTTTTCAGCACTTAACAATTAAAAAAACAAAAATAAATAGCATTCATTTTGAGTACTTTCTTGCATGGAGGAAGAATTTATTGCTAATGTTTGAAAATATCTCCTTGGTGAAAAGAATAGTTAACAGAATATGGGCCTTGTTTGCTTTTGTTATTGAATTCAGCTCATTCTACACAGGGGCATAACTAGACTTAAAGAGACTCTGAAGTGTGAATAAATCTCGCTTCAGAGCTCATAGTTAGCAGGGGCACGTGTGCCCCTGCTAAACCGCCGCAATAGCGACGCTAAACGGGGGTCCCTTGACCCCCAAACCCCCCACTGCGACACTTGGTCGCAGACTTGGTTGCTCCTGGAGGCAGGGCTAACGGCTGCAACCCTGCCTCCAGTCGCATCTGTCAGCGGCGCATCGCCGCCTCTCCCCCGCCCCTCTCAGTGAAGGAAGACTGAGAGGGGCGGGGGAGAGGCGGAGATACGCGCTGACAGATGCGCGTGGGGCAGGGCTGCGGCGGTTAGCCCTGCCCCAACCAGGAAGCGCTCCCCCGCATTACGGAGGGGATTTGGGGGATCAGGGACCCCGTTAAGCCGTGGGATAGCGTCGGTTTAGCAGGGGCACACGTGCCCCTGCTATCTATGAGGTCTGAAGCGAGATTTATTCTCGCTTCAGACTCTCTTTAACAAGGCCCCTCTGCAAAAATGATGGCATGAGGCCCATTTGGTCCCTGAACCCCATGCAGGTCACGTGATTGTGAGCCGGCAAATGGCAGCAGAGAGTGATCTATAGAAAAAACACGCTGGAGGGCGCTGCCCAAATTCGTATATGGGTCGGAATTATTCAAAAGGAAAAATGTCCTATTGCAATAAAAATGGAAGAACTGCTGCCTCCTGCTGCAACCACCAGGGTGGGGTTATCCCCTTCCCCCACCTGGGAAAAGGACAAAATTTACAATCTAGTAGGTGGTGCGCTGGATATAATACAAGAATTTTTTGTGTTTTCAATAAAAGCGTTTTATTACAAACAATGTTACAACCAATGATTTATGCACCTCATACATATACTCAGTCTCAAACATACAAACATACACTCATACATAGAGCTTGCTGGTTCCCCTGTAAAATATATATATATATATTAAGTGGTGATCACAAAAACAATTACTGTTAGTAATAGGTGAAGACCAAAAAAATATAATAATAAAATGTATGGTAAAATCTCATAAGATATGGCAAGGGACTGTCACATTTCTTGTAGGCATCAAATGATGCTAGGATAATGGGGAACGCTAAACAACGTTGCCAGAGATCGCTGAGGGTATTGCTCCTTAGAACCATAGAACCATAGAGAGTGATCTGTTGTTAAGCAGCATCTAGAAGCAGGAAAAAATTACACATGCTCCTGCACACAGTTTTTGTGAGCAAACAGGGAGGTTTTTTGCTAATTGGCTGAACTTGCGGTTTAGGAGAAGAAGAAGGAGGGGCCCCAAAGCCTCTGGCCTTCCCTGCAATGGCAGGGGTTGCAGGGGTGATTGCTATGCCCATGATTCTGCTTATTGCTTGGCAGGGAACAGACTGACCAGTGATAATAATAAGGAACTCTTGAAAGCAGCTAATTCTACATCAGTAGCCCCCGTAGGCATGTGTCTATCATGCCTGTCAAATCCTGTCCAAAAAATTATCCTGCTTGAAATGGAAATGCTATCTACTCACCTTCAGCAATGCACAGAATTCAATAGCATTTCACAAGTACACAAATGTAGAAGGCTATTAGCCTATTACATCTTAGTCTGGGTCAAGCACCCTTTGAAGGTAACATGCCTCACAGATAACCTGTCCCTTTAAGCAGTTTGCATTTTTTTCTCAATATGCAAGTTCACCAAGTCACAGAAAAAAGATCTTCCTCGGGTCCTTTTGCCAGATAAACATACATTGATGTCTTCAAGACAAACCAACAGATATTCATAGCTGTAGCTGATCATGCAGACCTCTGGAATGTACATAGGATATTTTACAGTCCAAGCAGCATTTGAATGAACAGGAATAGACCTATAAGTGTGACACAAGCAAACTCTTGATGCAATATTTTATTAGCCCCATTGATGTGCCAATAACCACTGACATAGACCAAAGAAGTAAAGGACTGGGTATTTTCATGAGCAACAAATAGTTCTTTGATCTGGGCAGAAGTTAAGCAAACCATATATTAATCACCTTAAACTCTAGGGTAGTAAACACAGACATTCAACTTCATCTTTTTATTTTAAATTAGAACTACTGTATAATTTGGGCAACCACATACTTCTGATCTCATGACTCCACCCAACATTTGATTCACCATTTTTTAGTTCCTTGAAAAAAAACGGCATAATTTGATGATATTTTTCCATTTTTAAATTTGGCAATCATGTTCCACACAGTTTGGACCATGGTTTTAACATGATAACGCTACACTTTTCAAGAACCTTCCATGCTGAATATTCTTTTTAGTCTACTAGTATTTTGCTTATGTTCTATGTCACTTTCTTTCACCACCATGTTCATTGGCTAAATTAACCTAATGTATAATAATACTGTGATTGCAGTAAGTCACTTGTAATGAAGTACTGTACACACAGCTGACTCTGGGCTTTTTTGATTCATTTATCCTAGACTAAGTAACTTCTCAAAATATTGCCTTGCAGATTTGCACTTTTTCCTTGCTGCACATGTGTATGACATTCGACTCTATTATCAGGTGGGATTTAATTATGTTTCTGTTTTATCTTTGTGATACACAACTGATTAATTATACGAAGAATTGTATTCCGTTTATTTATTTGGTTCTATAAGTTCTTTATTTCAGAATACCACCTAGGAGATATTTTATATACATCTACCTCATCGAGGTGTCTACTGTGCGACAGATTTATTACAATCGTTAGTGTTACTTGGTGAATATTGATATGAAATGTGGGAGCTGATTATGATTTTTTAAGTGTTTTTGAAATATGAATTATTGATTGTATACAATGTTTTTTTTTTGTCTATGATTACTGTGATGTACTGGGGTTTTTAGCTCATTGGTAGAGTAGGTCAGCAGCATCAAAGGTCACAACATACCAGACAGTGAGCCTTCTTAGGGTTAAAACAAAACAATAGCACTTTGTCAGTCAAACAGCAACAAAAATACACCACACTAGATGTTCAGTAGGGTTGTAGTCACACAGAATACACAACCTTCTGTGTCTGTACCAACTGTAGCTCAGGCTTCTTGTCTTCTGCAGCCATGGCAGTCTTGGGCCGCTCACCTATCCAGGCTTCTCATGGTTTCTCGATACTTGAGTCCAACTCCATCCAGCACCTCACACAGCTTCTCTTGTTTCAGTAGGCCTGGCAGCCTCCCTGCTGCCAGACTCCCAGGACCCTCTTTGCTCCAACACACAGCCCACAGCATACTGTGTGATGCAGCTACATGTGCAAATCACACAGGTGAGACAGTTAACCCTCTGTCTGCCAGACTTAGGCCTGGACGTGGAGGAGTGGTGTGTAAGGCCCACCCTTCTCCCAATACATGCCAGTCCTGGATCCCATACAAATCTACAAGATAATGTTGTTGCTAACTTGCAACAACAGTCACTATCTAAGACTTTTCCATTCAAATCCAAATAAAAAACAAGCAAACGTACTGCCTCTGACCATCACATTACCAATAAAGATTTCTATATTGACTATCCAGTGGTGCTGTATATTTTGCTTTTTCTGGGGAGTAATGTACTTGCTACATGTTTAGGCTAACAGCCCACTAACGAGTGTTGGTGCTGATCCAACTCTTTTTCCCAATTATTATTAATATTATGCTTGTATTTATTTATAGAGCACCAACATATTCAGTAGCACTGTACAACGTGCAAAACATGGAACAATAGGGAGTATAGATACATGAGCAATTTAACATACCATGCAATCAGGACAACCAGTGACACAAAAACAGATACATACAACGTATGTGTAGTGTGAATAACATTGCCAATACTGATAGAAGTTCATTTGATAAATTACAGAGAAACAGGAAACAAAAATGGGAGGTCCCTGCCCTTGTGAGCTTACAGTCTAGATCAGGGGTCTCAAACTCGCGGCCCGCGGGCCATTTGCGGCCCTCGATACAATATTTTGTGGCCCTCGCCAGCAAAAGCTTCCTTATAGTTCGCTTCAGTGCTCCCAAGTAATCCGCCGCATCCCCGCCCCTAAACGAGGGCTGCAGAGCCCCCAAATCACCCGGGGGGCAATCCGCCGACACTTCCTGGAAGGGGCAGAGCTTTCACCTTCAGCTCTGCCCCTCCTGACGTCAATCGCCACCCGGTTCGCCGCCTCTCCCCGCCCCTCTCTGTGATGGAAGAGTGAGAGGGGCAGGCAGAGGCGGCGATGCGCCACGATTGACGTCAGGAGGGGCAGAGCTGAAGCTGAAAGCTCTGCCCCTTCCAGGAAATGCCGGCGGATTGCCCCTTGGGTGATTTGGGGGCTCTGCAGCCCTCGTTTTGCAGCGGGGACACAGCGAATTACTTGTAATGGGAGCACTGAAGCGAACTATAAAGTAGAATAGGCAAAATAGTTTGAAATCAAAATCAATGCAAGGGACGGTGGGGCGGGAGCTGCTGATTGTGAAATCCCGTATGCGGCCCAGCCTCATCCTGACTTTGCCTCCTGCGGTCCCCAGGTAAATTGAGTTTGAGACCCCTGGTCTAGATGGTAGTGGGTTCAGACTCCGGGGGAGTGGACAAATGGGTTAGCAGATGAGGCAGTGAGCTTTAAATTCTAGCTATAGCAAATTACAAGCTTGTGTAAATAGGTGTGTCTTAAGGGTACATTTGACAATTTCCAGGCTTGGAGCATGATGGATAGGCTTTGGGAGAGAGTTCCAAAGAAGAGGTGACACTCATGAGAAGTTTTACACATACCAGGGGCTTCATCCAGCCCCCTTCAGGCTGATCGGTCCATCGTCTTCTTTCCAAGCCACCTGGTTCTTCCGCCAAGTCATTGTACTTGTTGGCACCAGTTGGCGCAGGGGCAGTCTGACTGCACCCCCACCCCCCACTCTCTTGGTGATGGGAGTGCAATGGGGCGCATGCAGCCAGGCCACTCATGTGCTGTACATACTAACATGTGGAATTACCAGGCTGCTGAGCAGAGGATCCAGTCAGCGTGGGAGGGTGGTGAGGGACCGATCAGCCTGAAGGGGCTGAAGGAAGCCCCATGTATGACAAAACTTTTTTTTTCCTCATCTCAGGCTTCATATAAACTGTGGTACAAAAAGACAAAAGTTTAAAATCTACAACAGATACACAGAAAATATATTTCCACCTTGCCATGGATGTTACAGCTCATCATCAACACAAGGGGCAAGAAATGTATTCATGCAGCATTGGAAGTTGATCAAGCCTTGAAAGTTACCAATGTCTACTCTTAACTTACTTACAACCTCTGTCTGTATAAAAGTAGAGCTGAAGAACACTGTGGTGCCATACTCTCACGAAGGTTATATTGTACTGTAGAAAGCAGTGATTTGCTTTAAAAATGGTGAGAGAAGGATGTTAGCAATGGAAGAGAGAAATCATCATAACACTTTTAAAAAAGTAGATGCGGGTTCTAAGGCATTCTATTTATTACATGAAAACTCTTAATTAAAAATTCACTTACAAAAAGAGCTTTTGGGGTAATTGTGTGTAGCAATCAATAACAAAAAAGGACTTGCCCAACACGAGCAAGTGGCTGAAAAGAATGGTAAAGCTTAACTCAGGTCAAGGCATGAAGTTCTGGCATGTAGCCCTGCTACAAACTTTCCAGTCTCTCTGAACAGTTGGTCTGTATATGCTGACATGTTTCTGGGGTCTTCCCCCTTCAAACGTGAATCTTAAATGGAAAAAAACTAAAATACATTGTTAGAGGAAAGCCTCTGGATGCTCCAGAGGTTTCCTTAATTCTCCATAGCGCCCTCTTATTCTTCATGGCCTTATGTGTATGAGCACATTCACACTGGGGCTGATGTAAATCTAGAGCTCTCCTTATTATTGCAAGGGGACTTCCAGATTTCAGCATAAACCACCACTTGGTACTATCATTGTATGCATGGGGGTAGCTAACCAATCTTCCCTACCATAAAGTAGGCATGAACGGAACAAGGTTAGCCTTATAGATGACGTGGGTTTGTATTGATCAAGGGACAAAGCCCCATGCATGCCGGATTTTTTTTTTTAGGTTTTGCATTCATAGGGTCCCTGACTGGAATCCCCTGGGTAGTAACATGTCTGGTATTTAAGTTTTTTTTTTTATTTAAAAAAAAAAATGGTGTTACAAATGACATCTGGGGACATTTTATTGGTTGAGTCACCTGCAATGACATGTGGAAGTTTTCTGCCTGTAGAATGCTGTGGTGCCACTCGTTTCTGCTGAATAGTGCAATATTATTATTATTATTATTATTATTATTATTATTATTATTATTATTATCAATATAGCACTTTACATGGTACAAAACAAATAGTGGGGAACAGATACATGAGAGATTCAAAACTCTGTACAACTCAGGACATCCAGCAATACAAGTACAGACATTGCTGATGTGTGATATGAGACATCACCAATACTAGAGTAAGAAACTCTAGGAGGAGGTCCCAGCCCTTCAAAGCTTAGGATTCCATAAATTAGCATAAAAAATACTTACTGCACGAACTGACCGATTTTCTTCCTCCTGATTCGCCAGCATTATTTTTGCTTCACAATAACTCATGGTCTATCAGAAGGTACAAGAAAACGCTCACTAGGCACTTAGTCAATGCTGCCAGGTCATTAATAGCTAGACACTGGAAATCTGTGAACCCACCTACAATTGGAGAATGGCTTAGATTAACAGACCAAACGCAAAAGATGGAAGATCTTACAGCCACTCTACAGGATAGACATGAACAATATCGGAAAACCTGGTTTGGATGGTTTGAATTTCAAGAGACGCAACGCTACCGAGCACTTTTGATTAACTAACTGATAGATAACGTATATATATATATATTATGTTTGATGGGGGGCTACCTCTGTGATGTCTCTCTCCTGGCGAGAGGGGAGTACTGCTAATCTTATCTCTATGGGGTTCCCCGCCGAACTGCTTTGGTTCCTCTTCGCGGCCACCTTTCCTCCTCTTTTTCTATTCTTTATTCCTTCTTTTCTCATTTCCACTTTCTTTTTCTCTCTTTTATATACCTTTAATATTTAGTCAGGAGGGTTTAAGTTTATGAAGGCCCCTTGGCCATGAGCCTTATCTAAGTACGCTGTGGGTCTTTGACCGTTGGGTGTGGCGCACTTGACGAGTTCATCCCTTCTTTTTATAGGTTCCCTGGTGTATGATCGCTCTGGGCCCAGGGTAACCTTGACAATTTATACAAGCCTGGTCTGGTGTGCGGCGCCCGCCCTTCACTGTACCCTGTTTATGAGGCTGCTAAGTTAATTAATGCTCTTATTAAAAAAACTTTGTCTTTTGTCATATCTGCTAAGGGAGTCGTAACGGATTATTTACGCTAATTTCATATAGCTACCTGAATGTATACATTTGCTCATACATGTCATTCACAATTCATGTTACAATTTCCCTGTTGTTCCTGACAAATATTTTTGTAATTCTTCTTCTTATTATATCTCAAAATAAAAGAATCTTTAAAAAAAAAAGAAAAAACTTACTTTTGCAAAAGAGGAAATATGGGCCTGATCCAATTCACTTTTTACTGAAGTTTCCTCCTAAGAAATGATTTTTAAACTTTTGTTTAAAATAGCTATTGCACTCTGCACAGGGCTGGATTTACCATAAGGCACTATAGGCACGTGCCTACAGGCACCTGATGATGGAAAGGCGGCTCCCTCCGCTCCCAGAGTGCCTCCCTCCCTATTGTAAGGAAACGCGGAAAAGCTGCCGCGTGTACTGACAGCAAGGCGGCTGATTCCGCGTCCAGTGCGGCGGTTTGCAAGCAGCAGCGTGCGTCTGGTGTGGCTGGGTCTGCTAGTTCACACAGATTCAGGAATACGCGCGCGCGCTGAGAGGCAGAACTTTTATGACAAGCCAAGGAGGGATCAGCTGACCAAGCGGGTCAGCTGACCTCAGAACAAGTGACTATTGGTCAATCAATGATGGGTGGCGCCGGAGAGTGCTGCTCTATATATTGTTACTTCTGCTCAGTCTCAAGTTGTCTTCTGTTGGGAACACTACGTGGAAGCACTCAGACCTTAGTCAGATCCTACAGTGTGTTTGAACCAGGAGGACCTGGGAATTCACACTGAGCCAGATTACTTCTGTTTGTTATTGTGCTATTATTCAGACTAGTTCCAGGGTGTCGAGACCACGGACCTCACACCCAAGATTAGGGAACTTGTGTTATCATTGTGTTATCATTTAGACTAGTTCCAGGGTGTCGAGACTACGGACCTCACACCCAAGATTAGGGAACTTGTGTTATCATTGTGTTATTATTCAGTCTAGTTCCAGGGTGTCGAGACTACGGACCTCACACCCAAGATTAGGCAACTTGTGTTATCATGCTGTTATACCTCAGACTAGTTCCAGGGTGTAGAGACCACGGACCTCACACCCAAGACTAGGGATACTGTGTACCATCTTATTATACTCAAGACTAGTTCCAGGGTGTAGAGACCATGGACCTCACACCCAAGACTAGGCATTGTTTGATATCTGTTATGACCGACTGCTTTCCTGACTATCCCTCTGCTCTCTGATTTGGTTCCTACGCTTATCTGATTATCTGTTGCCAACCCTGCCTGCCTTGGATACCGAATCAGCCTACTGTCTCTGTACCTTATCTGTCCGTGTGTTGCCGACCTGGCTTGCCCAACCTCGAGAGCTATCTCTCTCCTTTAAAAGATAGTCTCCTGACCTGCTAGTGACATCCACCTTCAAGTGTCACTCACGCACAGGTCCCTCCTACCTTCAGCCTGGGATTCCACCCCTTTGGAGGTCTCAGGCTGCTGGAAGGCTTTTGTACTTCTCAAAGGGCAGTATCGCCCATACTGCCAAAGACCACCTGCACTTTGGGGTGGTTTACTCAAAGTCATTACTGTTGCACCAAACACTCACACTATCTAGGTGTCCAGAAGTTAGCTATACTTGGATTATCGGTGATTCTGCAGATCATCAATAATCACGTATATCTGCATTCTTGGTGATACTGCAGATCACCAATAATCAGATTCTCTCTGTGTGCAGACACCGATCGTTACACCTATGTCCTGATGATGAGTAGTATCATCATGAGTAGTAATTATTCTAGAACTTATTTCAGCATTCAGCTATGGCTAGAGATGGCCCGAACAGTTCGCTGGCGAACGGTTCCCATCGAATTTTGTGGTTCGCGGAGAACCAGGAACTTTTCCAGAAGTTCGATTCGCCCCATAGTGCATCAATAGGGTCAACTTTGACCCTCTACATCACAGTCAACAGGAACATTGTAGCCAATCAGGCTACACTCCCTCCTGGAGCCCCCCCCCCCCCACTTATAAAAGGCAGGCAGCGTCAGGCAATGGACTCACTCATGTGCCTGCAGTAATTAGAGAAGGGGGAGCTGCTGTGCAGAAACCTATAGGGAGAGCTTAGTTAGGCTCTTGTAGGCTTTTTAGCTTGCTCCTTGCTGATTCTTATTGCTAAAAAAGAACCCCTCAACAGCTCTTTTGAGAACTAATCTTGTTCTTGTGATCTTTTTTTTTTGTGTGGGTGTGTCCCACAGACACTTGTGTTGCATAGACAGCCTTGGTAATTCCTACTGTGTGTGCCACTGCCAGGCCCAGCACCTTCAGTGACTACCTGTGTGTGTGACAGGTGCACATTTTAATACCCATCACTGCATATACCTACCTGTTGTTCACAGTGCACCCACCTACCTACATGAGTGCACGCAGTGTCACTGTGCCTGTCCAGTACCTGTCTGTGTGTGACAGGTGCACATTGTAATACCCATCACTGCATATACCTACCTGTTGTGTTCAGTGCACCCACCTACCTACATGAGCGCACGCAATGTCACTGTGCCTGTCCGGTACCTGTCTGTGTGTGACAGGTGCACATTGTAATACCCATCACTGCATATACCTACCTGTTGTGTTCAGTGCACCCACCTACCTACGTGAGCGCACACAGTGTCACTGTGCCTGTCCGGTACCTGTCTGTGTGTGACAGGTGCACATTTTAATACCCATCACTGCATATACCTACCTGTTGTTCACTTCAGTGCACCCACCTACCTACGTGAGTGCACGCAGTGTGATATACCACTCAGTGCATACCTGTTAACTGCACCTGTGTGACTGCACATTGTATTAGTCAAGTCAGTGCATACCTTTCACTTCATCCCCCCAATATGGACAAAACAAAAGGCAGAGGTTAGGCCACCTGGCAGGTCTGTTCGAGGTTGCGCTGTCGTAATTTTGTGCAGCCCTCGACCAAAGCACAGTGTTCAGAAGAAGGCACGTGCCATCAACCCCCAATATTGTCAGGATGTAGTTGACTATTTAACACAGAACACCTCATCTTTCTCAGCTTCCGCACAGAAGCGGGACATATCTTCCTCCTCCTGCTCTGATTCTGGCACCCCACTTAACACTCAGTGGGCCGCCACCACCAAAGTGCCATCACCCAGGGCTCAGTGATGTGGAAATTTTTGTGTGTGTCTGCCTTAGATGAGAGCAATGCCATCTGTACTTTCTGCCACCAAAAATTGAGCTGTGGAAAGACCAAGACCCCTGCAGGGACAACTACCTTACAAAGGCACATGATTACAAAGCACAAACTGCAAGCAACGGCTGCTATAATAATTTTTCTGGTGCGTGTACATGCCTGCCTAATTTTTCTGGCTGCACTGCAGCTGCTACAACAAATCAAAAGGCATGTACATGTGCCAATTCCACTTCGTGATCATTACCTTGCCGCGGTGAAGGGGCTTGCATATCACAATGAAGCAATGACTGACGGCTATATAAGTGTGTTTGGGGGGGCACATTCACGATAATAAGGTCGTTGCTTCATTGTGGACAAACCAAATTCGATCAACTGGTCAGTCAGTGTTCTGTCATTCAGCTACCTCAGCCCGGTGACTAAATGGACTGGAAAGCCGCTATCACCTGCACTCTCGTCATGGTGCGCACCAGTCCAGCACAGCCGTCACTACACAAACAGCTGTTACACTCCCTGATTGATGTATATGTTACGGCCAGAACCCGAAGTCTGGCCACTTTGGGTTCTGGCCGGTCAGAATGCGAAGTGGCCGGCTCATGCGGCCAAAGTAAGAAATGCGTGTGATTATCGGACTTTGGCCGGCCAGAACGCGTTGTGATTTCACGCGGCCGGCCAAGTCCCGAAGTCCGCCTTACTGCCGGCCAGCTGCTCTCCTCTCCCCACCGCCAGAAATCTCAGCTCCCCTCTCCTCCCCCGCTACTCAGACCTCCGATCAGGGCGACCGCACCAGCGAGGCAGAGAGAGGCAGAGCAGCTGCCAGCTCACGCGAGACCCGCAGGACCCGAAACACTTCAATGCAGAAGTGTCATTGAACACTTCCGCATATGAAGTGTATGGGTCCGGGCGGGTAGCGAGTGCGCTGCGCTGCTCTGCCTTTCTCCACCTCTCTGGTCGCCCTGATTGGAGGTCTGCAGCAAAGCTCCCCCAGCCCAGCAAATCACCCCCAGCTATGCAAGGCACCCAGCAAAGCCCATAGCCCCCCCCCCGACCATGCATTTCCAGCCATCAAATACCCCCCAGCCATGCATAGCCCCCCAGCAAAGCACCCACAGCCATGCATAGCCCCCCAGCAAAGCACCCACAGCCATGCATAGCCCCCCAGCAAAGCACCCACAGCCATGCATAGCCCCCCAGCAAAGCACCCACAGCCATGCATAGCCCCCCAGCAAAGCACCCACAGCCATGCATAGCCCCCCAGCAAAGCACCCACAGCCACGCACAGCCCCCCAGCAAAGCACCCACAGCCACGCACAGCCCCCCAGAAAAGCACCCACAGCCATGCATAGCCCCCCAGCAAAGCACCCACAGCCACGCACAGCCCCCCAGAAAAGAACCCGCAGCCATGCACAGCCCCCCAGCAAAGCACCTGCATTTATGCAAAGCACCCAGCAAAGACACCTCCACGAAGCCATGCACAGCCCCCCAGCAAAGCAGCCATGCACAGCCCCCCAGCAAAGCACCCACAGCCATGCACAGCCACCGAGCAAAGCACCCCCCAGCCATGCACAGCCCCCCAGCAAAGCACCCACAGCCATGCAAAGTGCCCAGCAAAGCACCCAGAAAAGCCCCCTTCATCTATGACTAATCACCACTGTAATTTGATCTCTCTCCTGTGTCACCTGACTGCCACAGCAGAGCAGCTAATTTAAAAGTACAGGATGTTATCAAAATGTCTGCTCCCAAGAAAGCAGGATGTAGACACACTGCCGATGTATTGCAGGATTTGTATCAGCTGTAACTAAGAAATGCTTTTCTTTAAAAATATTATTATGCTGCATCTTTCAAAGCAGAGAGGAAGTTCCGAGTGCCATTCACGGTGCTGGACAGGACCCGGGATGCTCTGGGATTTGTGCGTTTTGGACTTTGGCCGACTGACTTTGGCTGTTTCTAGAACTGGCCGGCCAAGGTCAGAAATTCCCAGCATTTTGGACTTTGGCCGACGTCAAATCGGCCAGTTCTAGAAACGGCCGGCCAATTCTAGAATTGGCCGATTTCTGGTTTTGGCCATAACATATACACATGCAAGATGTTTTAAAGCACTTTAGGCCTGCAATTTAGCATTCAATGTGATTTCTTCCCTTAAAACGCTGCTTTGTGTCAAATCCAGATTTTTCCCCAGGAGTTTTGGCGTCTATCCCACTCATCCATGCAAAAACTCAGATGTTAGACCCCTTGAAACATCTTTTCCATCACTTTTCTGGCCAGCATAAGTGTTTCTAGTTTTCAAAGTTCGCCTCTACATTGAAGTCTATTGCGGTTCTTGGAAGTTCGCGCAAACTGAACTGTTGCGGAAGTTCACGAACCCGGTTCACGAACCTAAAATCGGAGGTTCAGGCCACCTCTAGCTATGGCATGCGTTACTTTTGGATTCCCCAGATCCTGATGCCAGTTATACTGCTGCAGTGTCAGCGGTCGTATTTACTTATCCACTCATTCCATGTCAGCATATACAGTGCTGTGTGCTGTGTTTTTTTAATATAATCTTTGACTGAGCTTGCTGGCTCTTTGCTGTGTATGGACTCATATAAAATACCTATTTGATGGATTCTTTGCCTGTACTGGAGAATAAGTTGCCTTGTGTCTCAGTGGCTGTTCATAACCAGTTCACCCCCAATAACTTTATTACTACTTATCGCAAGAAAATGATCTATACCTCGTTTTTTTCGCCACCAATTAAGCTTTCTGTGGATAGTACATTTTGCTAAGAATTTTTTTATTATAAATGCATTTTAATGAGAAAAACAGAAAAAAAAGAAAAAAAATAATTTCTCAGTTTTCAGCCATTATAGTTTTAAAATTAAACATTCTCCTGTGGATAAAACAGACACGTTTTATTTGCCCAGTTGTCCCGATTATTAAACCGTTTAAATTATGTCCCTATCACAATGTATGGCGACAGTATATTATTTTGAAATATAAGTGTTATTTTTCTGTTCTGGTTTTTTTTTTTCTGGCCATAATTACAAGCCCCTATGTAATAAATTAAAATTAATTTCCCCCCATAAAACATAGAATAAAAAAGCTGAGTCCCTAAGGCAACTATTTATTTTTTTTAAACTGATTTTTTTTTTTTACAAGTGTTTTTTTTTTTGGGGGGGGGGGGTGGGGAGGGTTGGAAGTGTAATTTTATTAATGATGTGTATATACTTGAAAATTTATGTATTTTGTAGGTGTAATATACTTTTTGGCCACAAGATGGTGAACACTCGTTATAGGAAGTGTTCACTTTTTTTCTTTTTTTTTACTACACTTTATTTAATTGTTACATTTCCTGTTTTTGTGAATGGACGTAGCCGCTGTTCGCGGTCATGTCCATTCACTCCAGGCACTGCGATTGGGTAGAGGACCGTTCGGTCTTCTTCCCCAATCACCCAGCACGGGACCCCGACAGAAACAGCGGCTGTAGCGGCGCGCACACGGCGGTAGCAGCGGCGGGAATGCGCGACGTATTAAAACGTCATGTTGCCGTTAATAGCGGTAAGCATGACGTTTTAATACGATAGGATGCCGTTAAATGGTTAAAGAGACACTGAAGCGGAAAAAAAAATATGATATAATGAATTGGTTGTGTGCTATGAATAATTACTAGAAGTTTAGCAGCAAAGAAAATATTCTCATATTTTTATTTTCAGGTATATAGTGTTTTTTCTAACATTGCATCATTCTCTAATATGTGCAGATTACACAACACTCTGCATTCAAAATAATTCTTTCAGAGCAGTCGGTGAACTAATGAACTCTCCTCTGGCAGAGGAAAAGTAAATAGTTGAATAACACTTGAGATAATAAAAGTCAGATAACAGCCCTCTCCACGACTTTGAAAGTCGCAGAGTTTAATTGCTTTTTTTGCATAGAGATAACAACTGGAGTTTCTTAACTCTTCCTGTACTGGAAACAATTAGACTGATGTATCTGATCTTTATGTTTTATTTCTTAGCTGTACTACACATACAAATCATAATATCATAATTTTTTTTTCGCTTCAGTGTCTCTTTAAGGTGCTAAACACGTGTAAGGCTACGTCTACAACCTGACAATATGCAGTGATATATAAATGGAAAATCAGTTTGTAATAAGTTTGTGATTTTTCGCATGTTTCACATATTTTGTGATTAAAAAAAATAAATTCGGTATATTGCAAAGATACAATGTATTTTTACAAAATTTTTCTTGAGTTCAAAAATTCCCTTTTCGATGTACATATGACTTTGGCGAAAAGTCACGAGCAACACTGATCATACATGTATTGCATAACATGTTTGCCTTGATATCTTCAATATGTTCAATGCTACCAAATCCATTGATTAGACTATGCTCGGCTTATACTATTTTGAGTAAAGCATAAACAATTGCCAGCATTCACAAAGAAACTACACCTCAAGCAGCAGACATTTAGGAATTGCAGACTACCTTGATAACTTCTGAAAACATTTTAAATTGAATTCAACCACAATGTTTCTTATTCTTATTCATTTATGTTTGTAAGAAACTAAATGGTTTTTAGGATACTTTTAAAACTTTAGTGAATGGATTTTTGCTCTCAAGACAAATCATTGTAATTATTTTATGATTCTGTTTTACTCACACACCAAAGGTGCTATTAATTATGTTGACGGGACCATAACAGAGGAGTTAAAGAGACTCCGTAACAAAAATTGCATCCTGTTTTTTATCATCCTACAAGTTCCAAAAGCTATTCTAATGTGCTCTGGCTTACTGCAGCACTTTCTACTATCACCATCTCTGTAATAAATCAACTTATCTCTCTCTTGTCAGACTTGTCAGGCCTGTGTCTGGAAGGCTGCCAAGTTCTTCAGTGTTGTGGTTCTGTGATGCATCTCCCCCCTCCAGGCCCCTCTCTGCACACTGCCTGTGTAACTTTTAGATTAGGGCAGCTTCTCTCTTCTCTCTCATCTTTTACAAGCTGGATAAATCCTCCTCTGAGCTGGCTGGGCTTTTACATACTGAGGAATTACATACAGGCAGAGCTGTCTGCACTCTGCAGGAAGAAACAGCCTGACACTTCAGTGGAAGATAGCTGCAGGGGGAAAGAAACACACAAATGATCTCTTGAGATTCAAAAGGAAGGCTGTATACAGCCTGCTTGTGTATGAATGTATTTTCTATGTGTGGACATACTGTACATCAACCTACTTCCTGTTTTGGTGGCCATTTTGTTTGTTTATAAACAAACTTTTTAAAACTGTTTTTAAACCACTTTTAATGCGGCGAGGAGCGGCGAAATTGTGACAGAGGGTAATAGGAGATGTCCCCTAACGCACTGGTATGTTTACTTTTGTGCGATTTTAACAATACAGATTCTCTTTAAGGCTTTACAAAGTTCTTTTGTTGGCTGCAAATCAAATGATGACCAAGGGTGACTAACCCAATTTTTTTTTCTATAAACCTCATTATAGAATAAAGAATGATAGCTGAGGGTTTACATGTGGGAAAACAGAGTGAGCTTGTAGCTAAATTAGTTCAGGAAAAAAAAGGAAAAAGGAAATGACACATCATTTATACTTAGCAATTTAGCAATGGAAACCAATGCTGGAAAACACACGTGTTCTAAAAATGATCTTCTTAGGAAATGAAAATGGGATTATGCATTGTTCTGTGAGGAATTTTGTTTATAAGAAAATTGTATATTTCAGCATCATGATCTAATACATATGATTGCTGAACAAGCCATTTTACAATTTATTGTAATTTAAAAAAAGTCATTTTTGTTTTGGTTTGCATTTATCCAGAATTTTAAACAGCGTTTCTAGAAGTTTTGAAAAATGAAATGTGTCTAGGAGCTCTCAGTTCCATATTCTCCTGATTGACCATTTTTTCCCCCAGACATCTACATATAATCTGGGTTGATTGCTCTAAGCCTGTCACTTATTTTAGCCAAAGTTTCCCCATGCTGTAGGGATCGAGGTGAACAGTTTTATTTCACATTATAAGATTTTATTAAGTGATCTTACCAAGCAGAACTTTTTCCCATACTTGGCACTTAGTGTTAGGAACTCACTGAAATTGCCTGTCATCTGAGCAGTCCACAAAAGTACAGAAACTTCTGTTAGATAGAACTACAATAAATGAGGTGTTTAACTTATTTGATGATTGTATTTTGGTTTTGCACACAATTATTTTTAAATATATCCTGTGTAATACACAGTGAAAATTTGCTAAAATATTTAAACTCCAGTGGTTGGGTGCTGACAGTAAATTGAGTGGGAATTTTTTTTTTTGTTTTAAAGAGAACCCGAGCTGGGTTTGAACAATGTGATCTGCATAGTGAGGCTGGATCTGCCTATACAGCCCAGCCTCTGTTGGTATTTCAAACCCCCCTAAGGTCCCCCTGCACTCTGGAATCCCTGATAAATCACAGCCGTGCTGTCGACGCACAGCGTGTCGCAGCGACTGTGTTTTTCTCTATAGTGTCAGTCTTCTGCTCTCCCCACCTCTTGCAGAACACCGGTCCACGCCTGCCTCCCTTCCCTCCTCGCTGATTAGAGGGAAGGGAGGGGGGCAGGGACCAGAGCTCTGCAGGAGGCAGGGGGAGCAGCCGAGACTGACACTACAGATGTAAACACAGCCACACAGCGCGGCTGTGATCTATGTCTGATTTCAGAGTGCAGGGGGACATTAGGGGGGTTTGGAATACCAACAGAGGCTGGGCTGTATAGGCAGATCCAGCCTCTGTATTTAGATCACATTCTTCAAACACACCTCGGGTTCTCTTTAAGCTGCACTTATTGCTAATACAAAACAACAACAATGTACTGTTTAAATTGATGATCACTCACATCTAACCTTACTATAACAAATACTGCATCTTGAATTATAACACAGTCCTGTAATGTGAATGTGAATTGTACAAGATGGCCACAAAGCAGGTATTTTTAGATGAAACCATGTCTGAATGTTAGAACTCAGTTGACTTTATTGGCGCACCATAACTAACCGCACCACATCATTACAGCAATGGTGGTGAAGCAGCAGGCACTGAAATTGCACAATAGTGATTTTTATCTTGGCTCTGTTCATCAAGTGTACCCAAGCTAAGAAAAAAAATCACGATGGGATATCCTGACAACAGACCCATACCTGAGATCTTCCATTTCCAACACTCCACAGCTCACTTTTAGACGTGCACCTAATCTCCGTAGCCTATTGGCACCTAGCAGACTCAAAACGCAACCGACCGCGAATGTAGACGACCCTACCCTATCTTCATCCCCCCCCAGGTTCTTCTCCTTGTAACAACCCTCGATGCCTGGCATGCCCATTTGTGAATATTACAACCACATTCTCATCAACTACCACCTCTAATCAATATCCCATCAAGTAACCCATCTCATGTGAGACAAAGAATGTAATCTATTTGATCTCATGTCCCTGCAACTTGCAATACGTAGGCCGCACAACATAAACCATCCGTACTAGAATAGGACAACATAAACGCAACATTATCAATAATTTTCCCCTGCACAGCGTATCACGGCACTTCGGCACTCACCACAACAAAGACCCACACTTGCTAAACATCACGTTTATTGAAGCACTCTCACCATCTCTTCCACACCCCTTTGAGATCCTGAAACGACGGGAGATGTATTGGATACAAATTATCAGAAGTTTGGTGCCTGATGGGCTCAACGAGGTCTTGGAAAAGACCTTTCAATTTTATTTTCGCTCTCTTTTAGTGATTTTCGCTTCCTTCCTTTTATTAAATTACTGCTTGCTTTTGGTGTTATTGTTTTTAGGTTTTTATTTAAAAGCGCTGCAACCGATTTGTGCCCAAAATAATCCCTTCATATACCCAAATCACCCTATCCTCCTATTTGCCCCTTCAATATATATATATATATATATATATATATATATATATATATATATATATATATATATATATATATATATATATATATATTTATTTTTTTATTTTTTTTTTTCTTTGTAATTTTTTTTTTTTTTATTACTTTATTATTATGATCCAATTTTTCCCTTTTCTTTTCTACTGTACTTGACCTCTATTTCATAAACCTTTCATTTTGAGTGTGACACTTTAAAACCCTAAAGATGGCCGCCAAGGGTAATGCGACCTCATCACTGCAGTGTTTCCAACCTAAAACATGGCCGCCACCTATGATGCGACCTTTTTCACTGCACTCTCGATACATGTATATTAGGTTTCCACCAAAGAATTGGGCGCCACCACTAATGTGACATTAACGTCGCACCCACCCCCATTTTGTGTGTGGCTGGTGACCATGGGGGTGTGTACGCTGCATGCGTGTCGTGCTCCCATTGGCCACTTGCTAGACATAGCTTTTTTATATATAGAACTCAACATGAAGCCCGTCCTCACAGGGGCGCTTTTTTTATCTTAAAAATACAGAGTTGCTTTGCATAAATTTGTATTCGCATTTTTATATTTTTGAGCTAATGGTCCATATATGTGGTATATTGATTTGCATGCTTGTATCTGTTACAGTTTTATATGCTCCTGTACTGCCTGATGAAGCGGGACTGTTGACCGTGAAACGCGTTGCGATTTTATGGAGCTGTGAATAAATTGTATATTTTTTACTCTGCATTTGAGTATATGTCCACTACCAGAGGGAGGTAAGTCCACCTCGACTTCCCTCTTTTTATCATTTTTAGAACATTGTTTTACTCTGCTTGGCACCTCTGTTCGTACATATTACAGCACATTTTTAGATGAAACCATGTCTGAATGTTAGAACTTAGTTGACTTTATTGGCGCACCATAACTAACCGCACCGCATCATTACAGCAATGGTAGTGAAGCAGCAGGCACTAAAATTGCACAATAGTGATTTTTATCTTGGCTCTGTTCATCAATTGTACCCAAGCTAAGAAAAAAAAAACCCTGATACTTATCTAAGAGGGAAGTCTCTGGATCCTGCAGATGCATCCCACATCCTCCTAGACCCCACCATTGCCTTGTGCGGATCACCAGAACAAATCCGACAAGAGCTTGTATACAGTGCTGCCCATAATTATTCATACCCCTTACAAATTTTGACTTAACCAGCAAGTCATTTTTTTATGGTAAATGACATAGGTGTCTCCCAAGAAATTGTAAGACAATGTACAATAGCCATTTTTGTGTCGGAAAAAAATAATTCTCGGCTTTTATTTACATTTGAGCAAAAAGTGTCCAGTCCAAAATTAATCATACCCTTGGTTTTTTTTCCACAATAATGCCTCTTGTACATATTTGTAATATCTTATGGGAGACACCTATGTCATTTCCCGTCAAAAAAGTACTTGCTGGTTGAATAAAAGTAACTTTAAGTCGAAATTTTCCAGGGGTATGAATAATTATGGGCAGCACTGTATGTGATGTGGCCATGCTCCTCTTCATGCACTAGTGCAGCTGCACTAGTACAGCTTTGCTTGTGCAGTAAGCTGGAGCTGCTCATCCATGAGCCTGCCTGTGCTAGAGCTAAGGAATGCCCATACTTGCCTTCAGAGCAGAAGTTCCAGCTTGTGGAAGTGTAAGAAGATGCAAGATGCAGCACAGAATGCATTGGAAGGGACGCAGTGGCTCGGTGAGTCAATTCCCACATACACACCTCTCTCCTTCCCCACACTGCAGGATACGCTCGCTTTTTGCAAGCTCATCCCTAGTATTATGGACATTCACCTCCAACACCTGAACAGCATGAAAGAAAAGAGGTTCAAAACACCTTCAAAAGCAAAGAAAAACACAGGAGTCCAAATAATGCAGTATTGTCAGTAAACAGGTGATGAAGGGTGAATATGTTATACTTACAAAGGTGTATACTTACTTACAAAGGTGGTGGTGGTGGTGGGGTGCTATATACGTAACAATATCCTTCTTGTATGCAATACTTGTGTCATCTTTTGAGGTAACCCACCTCTTAATTCATTTTAAAGTTTTTAATATGGTTTATTATACTTGGTTACCTCGTTACCTTTTTTGGTTTTATCCTGATGTCCTCCTGTCTGCTGTCAAGTGTCAACACCTGAAGTTCACTCATTGGTGGAGCTAACCATATATTCCATTCATTCTTATCTACTGATGGCTAGTAACTGCTAAAAGGGTGGTCTTCTGAAAAATCACTCTAATAAAGCAATTTTTGAACATGGCCAGATGACTCCGAATGGAATAGCAAAGAAGAGGAAATCTTAACCCAGTACCATCTTGAAGTAAGTATTAGCTCTTTTATTAAGGCATCTTGCAGACTACAGCAAAAGTCAACAACAATGCATTGTTGCTGACTTTTTCTGTACTCTGCAAGATGCCTTAAAGATAATCTGTATTGTTAAAATCGCACAAAAGTAAACATACCAGTGCGTTAGGGGACATCTCCTATTACCCTCTGTCACAATTTCGCTGCTCCCCGCCGCATTAAAAGTGGTTAAAAACAGTTTTAAAAAGTTTGTTTATAAACAAACAGAATGGCCACCAAAACAGGAAGTAGGTTGATGTACAGTATGCCCACACATAGAAAATACATCCATACACAAGCAGGCTGTATACAGCCTTCCTTTTTCATCTCAAGAGATCATTTGTGTGTTTCTTTCCCCCTGCAGCTATCGTCCACTGAAGTGTCAGGCTGTTTCTTCCTGCAGAGTGCAGACAGCTCTGCCTGTATGCAATTCCTCAGTATGTGAAAGCCCAGCCAACTCAGAGGAGGATTTATCCAGCTTGTAAAAGATAATAGAGCAGAGAGAAGCTGCACTAATCTAAATAACACACAGGCAGTGTGCAGAGAGGGGCCTGGAGGGGGGAGATGCATCACAGAACCACAACACTGAAGAACTTGGCAGCCTTCCAGGCACAGGCCGACAAGTCTGACAGGAGAGAGATAAGTTGATTTATTACAGAGATGGTGATAGTAGAACGTGCTGCAGTAAGCCAGAGCACATTAGAATAGATTTTCTAACTTGTAGGATGGAAGAAAACCGGATGAAATTTTTGTTACGGAGTCTCTTTAATAAAAGAGCTCTAATACTTACTTCAAGACGATACTAGGCCAAGATTTCTTCTTCTTTGCTGTTCATTTGGTCTTCTGGGTGGAAGTTCCATGACCAGAGCATGTCACACTTTATTTGGTTGGGTGCTGCCTACACTTTCCTGTTGTCTAAAGAATGGAATATGCACTGAGTTCCAGAACAAAGTAATCTTTAACTCTTCAGGAGTTGGCTGTGGATTCTCTCACTATGATACTAAATGGTCTATAAATTGTGCTTTCACACGTGATTTCCTGCAACACAATGCATTTTCTTGAACATTGAAGTGCATTCTTTTATTGATTGTAGCACACGTTTTCTAAAGACAAAATAATTTCTATTCTGAAAAATAAAACACATGTTGCCACAACACAGGAAGAATCTGCTGCATTTACAGGCTGGTCTGCAAAGTTACCTAAACCCAGTTTTTGAAAGGGTTAATATGCATAAGACAAGTAGAATCTTATAATTATTTTGTTTGTAAATGGCATAAATTCTGTTCATTCTGTCCTTGATGAATTGTGTGTAAAAAGGACAATGCTATGATGAATCCTAATTAGTTGATCATTTCTGTGACTACATTGACTTCATATGGCCTCTGTATTTTTTCAGCCTAGAGTCTTATTCAAACTCTCTTCTTTCCTGGAGCAAGGTGTACATTAAAGCTAACCTGAATCCAGAAGAAGTCAAAATACATTATGGGCTTGATTCACAAAGCGGTGCTAAAGTACTTAGCACGTCTAAAGTAGTGTTGGGCGAACAGTGTTCGCCACTGTTCGGGTTCTGCAGAACATCACCCTGTTCGGGTGATGTTCGGGTTCGGCCGAACACCTGATGGTGTTCGGCCAAACTGTTCGGCCATATGGCCGAACTAAGAGCGCATGGCCGAACGTTACCCGAACGTTCGGCTAGCGCTGTGATTGGCCGAACGGGTCACGTGTAGTGTTGGGCGAACATCTAGATGTTCGGGTTCGGGCCGAACATGGCCGAACTCCGAACATAATGGAAGTCAATGGGGACCCGAACTTTCGTGCTTTGTAAAGCCTCCTTACATGCTACATACCCCAAATTTACAGGGTATGTGCACCTTGGGAGTGGGTACAAGAGGAAAAATTTTTTTAGCAAAAAGAGCTTATAGTTTTTGAGAAAATCGATTTTAAAGTTTCAAAGGGAAAACTGTCTTTTAAATGCGGGAAATGTCTGTTTTCTTTGCACAGGTAACATGCTTTTTGTCGGCATGCAGTCATAAATGTAATACATATAAGAGGTTCCAGGAAAAGGGACCGGTAACGCTAACCCAGCAGCAGCACACGTGATGGAACAAGAGGAGGGTGGCGCAGGAGGAGAAGGCCACGCTTTGAGACACAACAACCCAGGCCTTGCATGAGGACAAGAAGCGTGCGGATAGCAATTTGCATTTTGTCGCCATGCAGTCATAAATGTAATACAGATGAGAGGTTCAATAAACAGGGACCGGAAACGCTAACCCATCACAGATGTTCATTGTTCATGTTACTTGGTTGGGGTCCGGGAGTGTTGCGTAGTCGTTTCCAATCCAGGATTGATTCATTTTAATTTGAGTCAGACGGTCTGCATTTTCTGTGGAGAGGCGGATACGCCGCCGATCTGTGACGATGCCTCCGGCAGCACTGAAACAGCGTTCCGACATAACGCTGGCTGCCGGGCAAGCCAGCACCTCTATTGCGTACATTGCCAGTTTGTGCCAGGTGTCTAGCTTCGATACCCAATAGTTGAAGGGTGCAGATGGATTGTTCAACACAGCTACGCCATCTGACATGTAGTCCTTGACCATCTTCTCCAGGCGATCGGTGTTGGAGGTGGATCTGCACGCTTGCTGTTCTGTGTGCTGCTGCATGGGTGTCAGAAAATTTTCCCACTCCAAGGACACTGCCGATACCATTCCCTTTTGGGCACTAGCTGCGGCTTGTGTTGTTTGCTGCCCTCCTGGTCGTCCTGGGTTTGCGGAAGTCAGTCTGTCGGCGTACAACTGGCTAGAGGAGGGGGAGGATGTCAATCTCCTCTCTAAAGTCTCCACAAGGGCCTGCTGGTATTCTTCCATTTTGACCTGTCTGGCTCTTTCTTCAAGCAGTTTTGGAACATTGTGTTTGTACCGTGGATCCAGAAGGGTATAAACCCAGTAATTGGTGTTGTCCAGAATGCGCACAATGCGTGGGTCGCGTTCAATGCAGTCCTAGGCCGAAGAGGTCATAGCCTAGGGTCACAAAACCTGTTTATTGGGCAATTTCAATGGTGGCGAGTCTGACGTACATAAATCGCAGCAATGGCCGTTAGCAACGTCTGAATCTCACGAAATGTCTCATGCAGGTAGAAGACATATTGTTAGACTTGGGCTCCAAAGATGGGTTCCCTACATCTCTGCAAACCAGAGTTACAGGGCTCCAAATTTGGTAAAATCCCCCATAGGCTTTCATTGGGCCTCCTATTTACAGTTCCAAAATCTCACATCTTTTCAAAGGGCAATTACTCAGCATTGGCAAATTTTCTAGCATTGTAGGGACCCTTAGGGGGAACATGACTGGTGAGTTTCGGGCCCCTAGACCAAAGAGGTCATAGCCTAGGGTCACAAAAACCTGTTTATTGGGGCTATTTCAATGGTAGTGAATGGTGACGTACATAAATCGCAGCAATGGCCGTTAGCAAAGTCTGAATCTCACGAAATGTCTCATGCAGGTAGAAGACATATTGTTAGACTTGGATTCCAAAGATGGGGTCCCTACATCTCTGCAAACCAGAGTTACAGGGGTCCAAAATTGGTAAAATCCCCCATAGGATTTCATTGGCTCCCTATTTCACTTTCCAAAATCTCACATCTTTTCAAAGGGCAATGGCTCAGCAGTACCAAATTTTCTAGCATTGTAGGGACCCTTAGGGGGAACATGACTGGTGAGTTTCGGGCCCCTAGGCCGAAGAGGTCATAGCCTAGGGTCACAAAAACCTGTTTATTGGGGCTATTTCAATGGTAGTGATGGTGACGTACATAAATCGCAGCAATGGCCGTTAGCAAAGTCTGAATCTCACGAAATGTCTCATGCAGGTAGAAGACATATTGTTAGACTTGGATTCCAAAGATGGGGTCCCTACATCTCTGCAAACCAGAGTTACAGGGGTCCAAAATTGGTAAAATCCCCCATAGGATTTCATTGGCTCCCTATTTCACTTTCCAAAATCTCACATCTTTTCAAAGGGCAATGGCTCAGCAGTACCAAATTTTCTAGCATTGTAGGGACCCTTAGGGGGGAACATGACTGGTGAGTTTTGGGCCCCTAGGCCGAAGAGGTCATAGCCTAGGGTCACAAAAACCTGTTTATTGGGGCTATTTCAATGGTAGTGATGGTGACGTACATAAATCGCAGCAATGGCCGTTAGCAAAGTCTGAATCTCACGAAATGTCTCATGCAGGTAGAAGACATATTGTTAGACTTGGATTCCAAAGATGGGGTCCCTACATCTCTGCAAACCAGAATTACAGGGGTCCAAAATTGGTAAAATCCCCCATAGGATTTCATTGGCTCCCTATTTCACTTTCCAAAATCTCACATCTTTTCAAAGGGCAATGGCTCAGCAGTACCAAATTTTCTAGCATTGTAGGGACCCTTAGGGGGAACATGACTGGTGAGTTTCGGGCCCCTAGGCCGAAGAGGTCATAGCCTAGGGTCACAAAAACCTGTTTATTGGGGCTATTTCAATGGTAGTGATGGTGACGTACATAAATCGCAGCAATGGCCGTTAGCAAAGTCTGAATCTCACGAAATGTCTCATGCAGGTAGAAGACATATTGTTAGACTTGGATTCCAAAGATGGGGTCCCTACATCTCTGCAAACCAGAGTTACAGGGGTCCAAAATTGGTAAAATCCCCCATAGGATTTCATTGGCTCCCTATTTCACTTTCCAAAATCTCACATCTTTTCAAAGGGCAATGGCTCAGCAGTACCAAATTTTCTAGCATTGTAGGGACCCTTAGGGGGAACATGACTGGTGAGTTTTGGGCCCCTAGGCCGAAGAGGTCATAGCCTAGGGTCACAAAAACCTGTTTATTGGGGCTATTTCAATGGTAGTGATGGTGACGTACATAAATCGCAGCAATGGCCGTTAGCAAAGTCTGAATCTCACGAAATGTCTCATGCAGGTAGAAGACATATTGTTAGACTTGGATTCCAAAGATGGGGTCCCTACATCTCTGCAAACCAGAGTTACAGGGGTCCAAAATTGGTAAAATCCCCCATAGGATTTCATTGGCTCCCTATTTCACTTTCCAAAATCTCACATCTTTTCAAAGGGCAATGGCTCAGCAGTACCAAATTTTCTAGCATTGTAGGGACCCTTAGGGGGAACATGACTGGTGAGTTTCGGGCCCCTAGGCCGAAGAGGTCATAGCCTAGGGTCACAAAAACCTGTTTATTTGGGCTATTTCAATGGTAGTGATGGTGGCGTACATAAATCTCAGCCATGGCCGTTAGCAACGTCTGAATCTCACGAAATGTCTCATGCAGGTAGAAGACATATTGTTAGACTTAGATTCCAAAGATGGGGTCCCTACATCTCTGCAAACCAGAGTTACAGGGGTCCAAAATTGGTAAAATCCCCCATAGGCTTTCATTGGGCCTCCTATTTACCGTTCCAAAATCTCACACCATTTCAAAGGGCAATGGCTCAGCAGTGGCAAAACTCACCAGTCATGATCCCCCTAAGGGTCCCTACAATGCTAGAAAATTTGGTACTGCTGAGCCATTGCCCTTTGAAAAGATGTGAGATTTTGGAAAGTGAAATAGGGAGCCAATGAAATCCTATGGGGGATTTTACCAATTTTGGACCCCTGTAACTCTGGTTTGCAGAGATGTAGGGACCCCATCTTTGGAATCCAAGTCTAACAATATGTCTTCTACCTGCATGAGACATTTCGTGAGATTCAGACTTTGCTAACGGCCATTGCTGCGATTTATGTACGTCACCATCACTACCATTGAAATAGCCCAAATAAACAGGTTTTTGTGACCCTAGGCTATGACCTCTTCGGCCTAGGGGCCCGAAACTCACCAGTCATGTTCCCCCTAAGGGTCCCTACAATGCTAGAAAATTTGGTACTGCTGAGCCATTGCCCTTTGAAAAGATGTGAGATTTTGGAAAGTGAAATAGGGAGCCAATGAAATCCTATGGGGGATTTTACCAATTTTGGACCCCTGTAACTCTGGTTTGCAGAGATGTAGGGACCCCATCTTTGGAATCCAAGTCTAACAATATGTCTTCTACCTGCATGAGACATTTCGTGAGATTCAGACTTTGCTAACGGCCATTGCTGCGATTTATGTACGTCACCATCACTACCATTGAAATAGCCCCAATAAACAGGTTTTTGTGACCCTAGGCTATGACCTCTTCGGCCTAGGGGCCCGAAACTCACCAGTCATGTTCCCCCTAAGGGTCCCTACAATGCTAGAAAATTTGGTACTGCTGAGCCATTGCCCTTTGAAAAGATGTGAGATTTTGGAAAGTGAAATAGGGAGCCAATGAAATCCTATGTGGGATTTTACCAATTTTGGACCCCTGTAACTCTGGTTTGCAGAGATGTAGGGACCCCATCTTTGGAATCCAAGTCTAACAATATGTCTTCTACCTGCATGAGACATTTCGTGAGATTCAGACTTTGCTAACGGCCATTGCTGCGATTTATGTACGTCACCATCACTACCATTGAAATAGCCCCAATAAACAGGTTTTTGTGACCCTAGGCTATGACCTCTTTGGCCTAGGGGCCCGAAACTCACCAGTCATGTTCCCCCTAAGGGTCCCTACAATGCTAGAAAATTTGCCACTGCTGAGTAATTGCCCTTTGAAAAGATGTGAGATTTTGGAACTGTAAATAGGAGGCCCAATGAAAGCCTATGGGGGATTTTACCAAATTTGGAGCCCTGTAACTCTGGTTTGCAGAGATGTAAGGAACCCATCTTTGGAGCCCAAGTCTAACAATATGTCTTCTACCTGCATGAGACATTTCATGAGATTCAGACGTTGCTAACGGCCATTGCTGCGATTTATGTACGTCAGACTCGCCACCATTGAAATTGCCCTATAAACAGGTTTTGTGACCCTAGGCTATGACCTCTTCGGCCTAGGACTGCATTGAACGCGACCCACGCATTGTGCGCATTCTGGACAACACCAATTACTGGGTTTATACCCTTCTGGATCCACGGTACAAACACAATGTTCCAAAACTGCTTGAAGAAAGAGCCAGACAGGTCAAAATGGAAGAATACCAGCAGGCCCTTGTGGAGACTTGAGAGAGGAGATTGACATCCTCCCCCTCCTCTAGCCAGTTGTACGCCGACAGACTGACTTCCGCAAACCCAGGACGACCAGGAGGGCAGCAAACAACACAAGCCGCAGCTAGTGCCCAAAAGGGAATGGTATCGGCAGTGTCCTTGGAGTGGGAAAATTTTCTGACACCCATGCAGCAGCACACAGAACAGCAAGCGTGCAGATCCACCTCCAACACCGATCGCCTGGAGAAGATGGTCAAGGACTACATGTCAGATGGCGTAGCTGTGTTGAACAATCCATCTGCACCCTTCAACTATTGGGTATCGAAGCTAGACACCTGGCACAAACTGGCAATGTACGCAATAGAGGTGCTGGCTTGCCCGGCAGCCAGCGTTATGTCGGAACGCTGTTTCAGTGCTGCCGGAGGCATCGTCACAGATCGGCGGCGTATCCGCCTCTCCACAGAAAATGCAGACCGTCTGACTCAAATTAAAATGAATCAATGATGGATTGGAAACGACTACGCAACACTCCCGGACCCCAACCAAGTAACATGAACAATGAACATCTGTGATGGGTTAGCGTTTCCGGTCCCTGTTTATTGAACCTCTCATCTGTATTACATTTATGACTGCATGGCGACAAAATGCAAATTGCTATCCGCACGCTTCTTGTCCTTATGCAAGGCCTGGGTTGTTGTGTCTCAAAGCGTGGCCTTCTCCTCCTGCGCCACCCTCCTCTTGTTCCATCACGTGTGCTGCTGCTGGGTTAGCGTTACCGGTCCCTTTTCCTGGAACCTCTTATATGTATTACATTTATGACTGCATGCCGACAAAAAGCATGTTACCTGTGCAAAGAAAACATACATTTCCCGCATTTAAAAGACAGTTTTCCCTTTGAAACTTTAAAATCGATTTTCTCAAAAACTATAAGCTCTTTTTGCTAAAAAAAAATTTCCTCTTGTACCCACTCCCAAGGTGCACATACCCTGTAAATTTGGGGTATGTAGCATGTAAGGAGGCTTTACAAAGCACAAAAGTTCGGGTCCCAATTGACTTCCATTATGTTCGGAGTTCGGGTCGAACACCCGAACATCGCGGCCATGTTCGGCCTGTTCGGCCCGAACCCGAACATCTAGATGTTCGCCCAACACTAGTCTAAAGCCTTTAGACGTTCTAACAAGGGTGCTAAGTAGGTTAGCACCAAATTATCTGATTCAGAAATTCGGTGCTAACCTACTTAGCACCCTGGTTAGCACGTTTAAAGACTTTGTAAATCAAGCCCTATATCTGTAAAGGATGAAACAATTGCATGTCCTTTCACAATCAAACTCTTCATTTAAATGCATAAACTTTGGGAAACAGTATATATTTAGAGCAATGGATAGAGATAAATGACTGTAATTCTGTTCACATTAATATTTGTCTGAAAGGGTAGATATTGCCTCTCCGTCTTAAAAAACAGTTGTGCAGATATGCACTTAGAAGACCAAATGGGCCTGGTGCATGTATTTATGGTAATATTGCCATACATAGACAGAGCATGGCATGGCAATATTACCCTTACTTCTATCTCCCACATTATGCTACTCAAGTAGTGTGACTGTTGCCACAGTAATGAGCATTACTAACCACAATGCTTGTTAGTAAAGTGCCTCACTGTAGCAACAGTTGTACTACTTGAGTATGCTAATAGCTTAACTTGTAGTACTTGCTAGCATAATTAAGTTCACAAAATGGGATGAATACCGCTACACCTCACACGCCTTCTTAGTCAGTGCCTGATCAGGTCAGCAAGCCTACTTGAACTCCAGAAAAGACAAAAGGTCCACGCTTGTCTAAGTGAAGGCCACTTTATTGCCGGACGTATCCACCAAATCCACACAGTCACATAGCTGTAACCGTGTGGATTTTGTGGATACGTTTGGCAATAAAGTGGCCTTAACTTAGAAAAGTCTGGACCTTTTATCTTTTCTGGAGCAAAAATAAAGATAATATTGCTGGCGTCCATGCAATAAGGGCGTCAGGAAAAAAGGGCACGTGGTGTTAACGATAAGCGGTAATAGCGTTTATAAAAAATATTGTGTTGTATTTTGTTTACAATAATGTTTTACAAATTAAAAAACATTTAATAATGTGTATGAAATCGCAAATTGTGAAAACCATAATCTTCCCTGTTTTAAAAGTGAAACCTATAATTACGTTTGTTAAAAAATGATAATATATGGATAAGGGCTCTTTCACATTAGGGCAGATTTTCTGCGTTTCAACGCAAAGGATAAAGTTTGCGTTACCCAAGGTGAAATGAAAGTCCATAGACTTTCATTTTAGCTTTCACATATAACGCAGCCTTTTTGTGCGTTGCGTTACACTGCACCCAGGCGCAGTTTTTCGGCCAACGCTAGCTTTATGCGTTACAATGTTAGTCAATGTAAAACGCACACTATGCGCGTTTTTAATCCATTAACGCAGGCAATCAGTCCCAGAATGCAACAGAGGAACAATGTAGAAAGTTGAAAACTAAAAGAAAAAAAAATTACCTGCGTTTTCCTATGTCCTGTAACGCATTGAAAACGGATTAAAAACGCACACTCACTGCAGTGCAACGCATATCAAAACGCATTAAAAAGCATACAACAAAACGTATGCTTTAAGCGTTCTCCAACGCAAGCTCTGATGTGAAAGAGCTAATGGTTATAATTGTATAATATTGTGTATAACCTTCATTTATCGTTTCTTCCTGTAATAAAATCCGAAAATATTGTTTATAATGATGAATACAAAATATAAGTAATAACTGTTGTAAAACATTAATAAATATTACTAACATTTTACTACAACTAAACCTAACCCTACTCTCACACAGAGTGGTGCCTAACCCTAAAACCCCCCTTAGTGATCACTTTATTGGGTGAATAATAATGTTTTACAAATAGTGACTGAAAAAAATATATTACAATTTACTTACTGTCTGATCGCTTTATTATGTGAATAATAATGCTTTACAAACAGTAAGGGATAACATTTTAAATAACGTTTTAGTTAAATACAATAGATACGTTTATTATTTTTTGGAAATCGTTATTCGTCACGGGTGAATTTTGTAAACTTAACTTAAATCATCACAAGCGCAGTTTTAAAACGTTAATATTCTCTGGGAGCCCATTGTCCTGTTTGGCGTCCATCAAACGATATTTATTATACGAGTGAATAGCTGCGCCCTTTTGTCCACTTGCTTCATGCGCCCAAATTTCCTGCTTCCATATTGCCTTGCCCTGTCTGTGCACGGCAGCAGTGATGCTCGAATGTACCCAAATTCGATTTGAGTACATTCGAATTGGGGTCGGGGTCAAATTCGGGTTCGGCCGTGATCATGACCAGTAGAATTTGATTTGAATTCGAATTCGAGCTGTGATCGGTAACTGAATTCGGGTATTACTAAGAATTGGTGATCACGAATTTGGATGGCCTTAAAGCTATTTTTTGTTTAAAAGGGAAATCACAATTAAATGGGTGTAATTTAAAAAAAAATGATGGAAAACTTTTTTTTTCTGCATTTCTTGTTTATTCTTCTTCACCATCTTCACCTTCTTCTTTTTCTTCTCTCCATCTTTTGTTCACCATCTTCTTTTTCTGTTTTACCATCTTCTTTCTCATCACATCCATGGCTACAATTACTAGGTAGTGCCTAATGATGTTGATCCAGGGATTTTATCTGATTGCCATCTGGAGTCGGGAAGGATTTTTTTCCCTTTTGGAGCTAATTGGACCATGCCTTGTAAGGGTTTTTTCGCCTTCCTCTGGATCAACAGGGATATGTGAGGGAGCAGGCTGGTGTTGTACTTTGTTATCTGGTTGAACTCGATGGACGTATGTCTTTTTTCAACCAAAATAACTATGTAACTATGTAACCATCATCTTCATCATCTTCTTCACTGGCACCTGGTTCTTCTTCTTCTTCTGGGTCATCCTCACTTGGTTTTTCTTCTTCTTCTTCACCTGGTTCTTCTTCTTCTTCTTCACTTGGTTATTCTTCTTCTTCTTCTTCACCACCATTTTTTTGTTCATAGTCTTCCTCTTGTACCCAACCTAATGTTTTTTCCCTTACAGAACTCAACTGTTGTAAAAAATTTTCTTCAACAGCATGAATTTGTGGCATAATAGCAGTGTATAATTCTGTGGACCCTGGCGTCGGGAACACAGAGAGCAGGAGGTTAAATGTAGCAGCAGGAGGAGGAGTGACGTGTGGCAGCCAGCAATGTAACGGGCCATGGTCCCTAGCATTGGTACCACGGCGGTAATAATAAATACCAACAGCAGGAGGTTCTGGACAGCAGTCGTGAAGCCCACATTGTGTCCAATACACAACTGGGACAGCACAGTTTTCAACCCAGACACCTAAAAATATATATATATTTTTTTACAAAAAAATGTAGCTATTGTAGTGGCGTAACAGCTAGTGGCACATGGCAGCAGTGCATAATTCTGTGGACCCTGGCGGTGGGAACAAAGACAGCAGGAGGTTAAATACAGCAGCAGCAGGAGGAGGAGGAGGAGTGACATGTGACAGCAGGCAATGTAGTAGGCCGTGGCACTTAGCATTGGTACCACGGCTGTAATAAACACCATACAGCAGGAGGTTCCAGACAGCAGTCGTGAAGCCTACATTGTGTCCAATACACAACTGGGACAGCACAGTTTTCAACCCAGACACCTCAGAATAATTTTTTTTTACAAAAAAATGTAGCTAATTTAGTGGCGTAATAGCTAGTGGCGCATGGCAGCAGCGCATAATTCTGTAGACCCTGGCGGGGGGAACACAGACAGCAGGAGGTTAAATATAGCAACAGCAGGAGGAGGAGGAGTGACGTGTGGCAGCCGGCAAAGTAACAGGCCATGGTCCCTAGCATTGGTACCACGGCGGTAATAATAAACACCAACAGCAGGAGGTTCTGGACAGCAGTCGTGAAGCCCACATTGTGTCCAATACACAACTGGGACAGCACAGTTTTACCCAAGAACAGAAATAGTAGCTATTTTGAAGGTGTGTTGTTAAATAGCTAGTGGCAGCAGCGCATAACGGAGTGGACCCTGGTGGTGGTGGTGGGAACACAGACAAGAGGCTTAATGCAGCAGCAGAAGGACATACATGGCAGCAGGCAGCCTAGGCCATGGCACCTAGCGGTGGTACCACAGCACCTAAAGAAAAACCAGGCCAAATTTGCAGGGGACTGAAGGTTGATGTTCTGATAAAATAATTCCCAGGCACCTCATGTCCTCCTGTTATCGACAACAGGTGCCTGGAACATGTCTTTAATCCAGACCTGGTTGATTTTCAGGAATGTGAGTCTGTCCACGGACTCTGTGGACAGACGAGAGCGCTTCTCCATAACCACGCCACCGGCCACACTGAAGCACCTCTCTGGCAGCATGTTGGAAGGGGGGCAAGACAGGACTTCCAGGGCGTACTGCGACAGCTCACTCCACATCTGGAAGCGCTTGACCCAGTACTCCAAGGGGTCCACAGGCTCTTCGCTGCCGGTGTCAAGCCCGCTGAAGGACCCCATGTAGTCTTCCACCATCAGGGTCAGGCGCTGCCGGTGACTTTAAGAGGAGGATGGTGCTGCACACACCTCCTCTCTCGGCTGCTCTACCGTCAGCTAGAGTGCCTTTGTCAAGGAAAACAGGTCTCCTGGGTGCCTGATGCTGCTGCTGCTGGCTGCAGGCACCGGCTGCTGTGCTGGCTGGACAGGGACAGAGGGGGTGGAAGGCTGGGGGAAGGCTTCCTCCAATCACCGAACAAGGATCTTCTGCAACTCCCTTATTCGCTGCTCACGGTCTCCAGCAGGCAGGAACTAAGCCACCTTCCCCCTCAGCTGTGGGTCCAGGATCATGCTGATGCAGGCGTCCTCCCAAGCTTGCATCTGCTTAACCCTGGGGTCTGTGCATAGGCACTGCAGCATGTGCCCTGCCATGGTGAACAAGGCGGTCCGTCCAGAAGAGACATCAGGGTCAGCTCTGCTGTTCCTCCTCAACAGCAACATCCAGCACCTCCAACTCCTTCTCCAACAACTCAAATTCCTGCGCAGAAGTGGACCGCACAGGCGGCTGCTGTTCCAGCTGGCTCAGGGCCTCCTCTCCCACATCCATCAAATCACAAAGGGCCCTATCCAGCAGACAAACAAAGGGCACCCACTGGCAGAGGGATGCCGTTCCTCGCTTACCAGGTTGGTTCCCTGCAGGAAGGGAGCCAACACCAAGCAGACCTGCTGCATTTGCCCCCACTGTGCATTGGAGATGAGCTGGAGTTTGGTGGTGCCGGCGACAGTGGCCTCAACAATGTAGCGGTGGAAAGCCCTCCTCTGCTCAACCAGCCGCTCCAACATCGCCAGGGTGGAATTCCAGCGAGTTGCCACATCGATCACTAGCCGGTGTCGTGGCAGGCCCTCGCGCTGCTGAATGTCAGTCAGGTTTGCTGCAGCAGCGGCTGAGCACCGGAAACTGCTAACAATTTTCCGAGCCGCTTCCAACAGGTCCTCCATCCCCTGGTAAGTACACAGGAACTTCTGCAGCACCAGATTCAGGACATGGACCAAGCAGGGGATGTGGGTCAAGTGTCCCATGCTGATGGCAGCCAGGAGGTTTGCCGCATTGTCGGACACCACCAATCCGACTCTGAGGACTCTGGGAGTCAGCCACATCTTCTCCTGCTCCCTCAGGTAGCGGAGCACGTTGGCTGCCATCAGACTGTTCTTCCCCAGGCTTCTCATCTCCAGCAGCGCTTGGCAGTGGCGGGCCTTCTCGCTGCTGTTGATGCGGGGTCACTTGGCACCGGGAGCTGCTGCTTCTCCCCTGACCCCATGTGGTGGCACCACATAGTAGACAACTGGTGCCGTTGCTGCTGCTGATGCACCCGAGGATGGACATGCTGCTTCCTTGCTGGCGCATTCTACCTGGCTGACCCAGAGAGCTGTGAAGGACAGGTAGTGGTCTGTCCCAAAACGGCTGCTCCAGGAGTCCATGGTTATGTAGATCCGCTCACTCACGGTGTGATCGAGCGAGCGGCCCACGTTCGCCATAGCAAAATGGTGCAGTGCTGGGATCGCAGTGCGGGAGAAGTAATAGCGGCTAGGGATTTGCCACTCCGGGATCCCATACTGCAGGAGCGTTCACATGTCACTCCCCTCCTGCACAAAGGAGTATGGCAGGAGCTGGGAGCACATGGCCCGGGCAAGCAACCCATTCAGCACCCGGATGCGCCTGTTGGTGGCAAACAGAACCTTGGTCACACCAGAAAAGGACTCGCTGAGCAGGGTCTGGCAGCGTTTGCCTGCACAGGAGGAAGAGGAGGCCACTGTGGAGGGAGCTGATGAGGCCACTGAGGACCGGCTGCCCGGGGGGGGGGGGGGGAGCAGTGACTTTTTGCACTCCTGCTGCTGATACTGGTTGAGCAGGAGGGTGGGATGCTGCTGATGCTGCTGCTGAAGTCTGTGCAGTGGCTGTCCGGCTCTAACCACTGCCTGTGCCACTGTCCTTCAGCTTCATAAAATCACTGTAGTCCTCAAAATGTTTGGTCTCCAAGTGGGTTTGCAGGCACGAGGTACCCAACTTGTTGTGATCACGACCTCTTCTCAGGTGGGCACCGCAACTATGGCAAATGGCATGGGTCTTGTCGTCTTCGCACACAGTGAAGTACTGCCAGCCTGGGGATTTCAACTAACTAATGGCCTTGCCGGTGACAGATCTCAATTACTTGAAAGAATACTGTATCTTTGTGTTGTGAAGTGGGGCAAGAAATCTGCACCTCGGGAGGTAGATGTGTTGAAGTATGTGTGGATGATGTAAAGTAGTTGTCTACCCAATGCTAGATGTGATACTCTGCTTCCCCTTTAAAAACATTGAAGTAGGATTAGCGCGTTTCCTGTGCCTTTAAAACACAGTATTGTTGCGTTTGAGGAGGTGGAGCCGGGAATGTCCTTTAACTACTTCCCGACCGCCGTATAGACAAATGGCGGCCGGGAAGTGGACGCCGCAAGGACCGCCGTATTGACAAAATGCGGCGGTCCTTGTATGGGCATGGGCGGAGCGATCGCGTCATCCGTGACGCGATCCTCCGCCGGGAGTCGGAAGCCCGGCATTTTGCCTCTGCTCGCCGGCCACTTAGCAGCGCCGGCGAGCGGAGGGATCTCGGGGATCCGCCAATCAGAAAGTATAAGGCACTTTGTTAGGTAAACAAAGTGCCTTATACATGCTTCCTCCTCGCCTGGTGGTCTCATTGTTGCAGAGACCACCAGCGAGGAGGAAGCCATTACAGGTATACACTGCACATTGCTTTTTTTTACCCACAGCCCCCCTGATCTCCCACCCCAGGCCTCATACCCCCCCCCCTGATCACCCCAGCAGACCCCTGCCCAGCACCCTTGCACCCCTATAAAACCCCCACCCCCCCCCCACCTGCCACTAACTAGCGACACTGTCCCTTAGTTTAGGTCCCTAACTGCCTCCTAGTCACCCCTGATCCCCCCCCTACCTTTAGATCACCCCCAGACCCCATCCCAGACTACCCCCCTGTATACTGTATACATCTGTATACAGCTACCTTACCCTCTGATCCCCCTCTGATCACCTGTCTATCACCTGTCCATCACCCCTCAGCACCCCCACTCATAAGAGCAGACCCTAACTGCCCCGCGGGGGTAACCGATCACCTGCCCAGGCCCTCGATTGCCCTCATACCCCCCTCCTGATTACATCCCCTGCTCTTTGTTTACATCTGTCCTCCCCAGCGATCACTAACTGATCTGCGATCAGTAACCCCCTGTGTCTGCCTCTCATCAGATCAGGACTCAGTCTGCCCCGTGCGGGCTCCTGATCAACACCCCACCCCCTCAAATCGCCCTCAGACCCCCCCCAATCACCGTCCAAGTGCATTGTATTCAATTGTGCTGCGCTTGTATTCGATTGTGCTGCGCTTGTATTCGATTGTGCTGCGCTTGTATTTGATTGTCCCGTGATCTGCTTTGATTGTCCCGTGATTGTTTGATTGCCTCTGAGACCCCACTTCCCGCCACTCCCAACCCCACCCTCCCCCCCACCACACCCAACCCAACCCTCCCCCCCACCACACCCAGCCCCCCCTCCCCTCCCCCCCACCACACCCAACCCCCCCCTCCCCCCCACCACACCCAACCCCCCCCTCCCCCCCACCACACCCAACCCAGCCTCTGAGACCCCACTTCCCACCAACCCCCACCCCACCACCACCCCCACCCCCCATCACCTTCCGAGTGCATCAGATTTGATTGTGCTGCGCTTGTATTCGATTGTGCTGTGATTGTATTTGATTGTCCCGTGATCTGCTTCGATTGTCCCGTGATTGTTTGATTGCCTCTGAGACCCCACTTCCCACCAACCCCCACCCCACCACCACCCCCACCCCCCATCACCTTCCGAGTGCATCAGATTTGATTGTGCTGCGCTTGTATTCGATTGTGCTGCGGTTGTATTTGATTGTCCCGTGATCGGCTTCGATTGTCCCGTGATTGTTTGATTGCCTCTGAGACCCCACTTCCCGCCACTCCCAACCCCACCCTCCCCCCCTCCACACCCAACCCAACCCTCCCCCCCACCACACCCAACCCCCCCTCCCCTCCCCCCACCACACCCAACCCCCCCCCCTCCCCCCCACCACACCCAACCCCCCCCCCCCCCACCACACCCAACCCCACCCTCCCCCCCCACCACACCCAACCACCACCTTCCGAGTGCATCAGATTTGCTTGTGCTGTGATTGGAGTCGATTGTGCTGTAATTGTATTTGATTGTCCCGTGATTGTTTGATTGCCTCTGAGACCCCACTTCCCACCAACCCCAATACCTCTCAAATACTCCCTTTTTGCTAGGTAGGTGCTCTTTTTTTCTGGGTAGTATCGGAGGAAAACCCCATAAATTTAGCAATCCACAATGGCAAGAAGGGGGTTATCCGATGATGAGGTATACAGGTACATGGACCAGTCGGATGAGTTCTTTGAATGAAGAATCATCCGTCGAATTTTCCGGGTCCGAATTTGAACCTGTAGAAAGCAGTGGTTCCCTGACCGAAAGTGATGACGAGGCTATGGTCCCGGCTAGAGCCAGGCGTACCAGACCCCAAGTCGTTAGACCGCAGGTGGCGCAGGATCCGCCTCAAGGGCAGCAGGGTGGTGCTAGCGCTGTTGATAGTTTTCTTGGCGAGGCAGGCACCAGCAGCGCAGCATCTCCTGGACTTGGTACCAGTACTTCTGTAGACCCTGGCGAAGTGGTGAGCGTCAGCATGGAAGTTGAAACTGGTACGGTGGCAAGTGCAGTAGTACCCCCGTCGCAGCCACCAAGAAGAAGACGGGCCCGTAGTACCCGTAGTGCCCCCTTTCACCGCCCAGTCTGGAGTCCAGGTGGCGACAGGTCATCTAGGAACGGCCCTAGAATTTTTGCAGCTGTTCATCACCCAGGTTCTCTTGGACTTAATTGTGGTTGAGACCAACCGTAAAGCCACACAATGCATCACCGAGCACCCGGAGAGCATGTATGCCCAGCCTTTCGGGTGGAAACCAGTCCAAGTTTCCGACATTAAAATCTTTTTGCCCCTTATCCTTCACTTGGGACTAATGAAACAAAATGTATTGCGGTCGTATTGGTCTACGAACCCAGTACATCATGTTCCCTTGTACCCTGCTGCCATGTCCAGGACACGATTTGAGTCCATCCTGCGCTTCCTGCACTTCAACGACGACGAAACCTGTCATGAAAGGGGAGACCCTGCTTATGACCGGCTCCACAAAATTCGGCCCCTCATAGACCACCTGTCCTTAACATTTGCAGATGCTTATATCCCTGAACAGCACATCTGCGTAGACGAGTCCCTCTTACGCTTTACCGGGCACCTTGGCATCAAACAGTACATCCCAAGCAAGCGCGCCCGGTATGGGGTGAAACTGTATAAGCTCTGTAAAAGGGCCACAGGCTATACATGTCGTTTTAGGGTCTATGAGGGAAAAGACTCAAAATTGGAGCCGGTCGGATGCCCTGACTACCTGGGGAGCAGTGGAAAGGTTGTGTGGGACTTGGTGTCACCCTTGTTCCAGAAGGGGTACCATCTTTTTGTGGACAATTATTACACAAGTGTGGCCCTCTTTCAGCACTTAAAGTTAGAAGGAATCCGATGCTGTGGCACTGCGCGGCCTAGTCGCCAGGGCTTCCCCCAACGGCTCGTTACCACCAGACTTGAACGGGGGCAGAGGGCCGCCTTGCGTACTGAAGACCTGCTCGCGGTGAAATGGAGGGACAAGAGGGACGTTTACTTCCTGTCCACCATTCACACAGACACGACAGTCCAAATTCAACGGGCAACTAAGGTCATTGAAAAGCCCCTTGTCGTCCACGAATATAATGTCAACATGGGAGGGGTGGACTTCAATGACCAGAGGTTAGCGCCCTATTTAATTACCCGGAAAACAAGACGCTGGTATAAGAAAGTGTCTTTTTATCTGATTCAATTGGAAGTTTACAACAGCTTTGTTCTCTACAGTAAGGCTGGGAAAACTGGATCTTTCCTCCAATTTGCCGTTCATTTTTCCTTTCAGCCCAGAGTGCATTACTTGTATACCCAATATAAGGAGTATAGCAGAAACTCCTAATACTGGCCATACATGTAATGATTGCAGAGACCCTAAAATGCCAGGACAGACTCCACAAATGACCCCATTTTGGAAAGAGGACACCCTAAAGTATTATGTGAGGTGCACGGTGAGTTCATAAAAGATTTTAGTTTTTGTCACAAGTTAGCAGAATTTTTTTTTTATTTTTATTTTTTAACAAAGTGTCATTTTCCGTTTACTTGTGACAAAAAATAAAATTTTCAATGACCTCACCATTACCCTCATGGAATACCTTGTTGTGTATTCTTTCCAAAATGGGGTCATTTGTGGGGTTTGTTAACTGTCCTGGCAAGTGGGCGGGGTGCTAAATTGTGAGCACCCCTGTAAAGCCTAAAGGTACTCATTGGACTCTGGGACCCTTAGCGCAGTTAGGGTGCAAAAAAGTGCCACACATGTGGTATCGCCATACTCGGGAGAAGTAGTATAATGTGTTTTGTGGTGTATTTTTACACATACCCATGCTGGGTGGGAGAAATCTCTCTGTAAATGGACAATTGTGTGTAAAAAAAATCAAAAATGTGTCATTTACAGAGATATTTCTCCCACCCACCATGGTTATATGTAAAAATACACCACAAAACACATACTACTTCTTCTGAGTACGGCGATACCACATGTGTGGCACTTTTTTGCACCTTAACTGCGCTAAAGGGCCCAAAGTCCAATGAGTACCTTTAGGATTTCACAGGTCATTTTGCGGAATTTGATTTCCAGACTACTCCTCACGGTTTAGGGCCCCTAAAATGCCAGGGCAGTATAGGAACCCCACAAATGACCCCATTTTAGAAAGAAGACACCCCAAGGTATTCTGTTAGGAGTATGGTAAGTTCATAGAAGATTTTATTTTTTGTCAAAAGTTAGCGGAAAATTGATTTTTATTGTTTTTTTCACAAAGTGTCATTTTCCACTAACTTGTGACAAAAAATAAAATCTTCTATGAACTCACCATACTCCTAACGGAATACCTTGGGGTGTCTTCTTTCTAAAATGGGGTCATTTGTGGGGTTCCTATACTGCCCTGGCATTTTAGGGGCCCTAAACCGTGAGGAGTAGTCTGGAAATCAAATTCCGCAAAATGACCTGTGAAATCCTAAAGGTACTCATTGGACTTTGGGCCCTTTAGCGCAGTTAGGGTGCAAAAAAGTGCCACACATGTGGTATCGCCGTACTCGGGAGAAGTAGTACAATGTGTTTTAGGGTGTATTTTTACACATACCCATGCTGGGTGGGAGAAATACCTCTGTAAATGACAATCTTTTGATTTTTTTACACACAATTGTCCATTTACAGAGTTATTTCTCCCACCCAGCATGGGTATGTGTAAAAATACACCCCAAAACACATTGTACTACTTCTCTCGAGTACGGCAATACCACATGTGTGGCACTTTTTTGCACCCTAACTGCGCTAAAGGGCCCAAAGTCCAATGAGTACCTTTAGGATTTCACAGGTCATTTTGCGGAATTTGATTTCCAGACTACTCCTCACGGTTTAGGGCCCCTAAAATACCAGGGCAGTATAGGAACCCCACAAATGACCCCATTTTAGAAAGAAGACACCCCAAGGTATTCCGTTAGGAGTATGGTGAGTTCATAGAAGATTTTATTTTTTGTCACAAGTTAGTGGAAAATGACACTTTGTGAAAAAAACAATAAAAATCAATTTTCCGCTAACTTTTGACAAAAAATAAAATCTTCTATGAACTTACCATACTCCTAACGGAATACCTTGGGGTGTCTTCTTTCTAAAATGGGGTCATTTGTGGGGTTCCTATACTGCCCTGGCATTTTAGGGGCCCTAAACCGTGAGGAGTAGTCTGTAAATCAAATTCCGCAAAATGACATGTGAAATCCTAAAGGTACTCATTGGACTTTGGGCCCCTTAGCGTACTTGGGGTGTAAAAAAGTGCCACACATGTGGTACCGCCGTACTCGGGAGAAGTAGTATAATGTGTTTTGGGGTGTATTTTTACACATACCCATGCTGGGTGGGAGAAATAACTCTGTAAATGGACAATTGTGTGTAAAAAAAATTAAAAAATTGTCATTTACAGAGATATTTCTCCCACCCAGCATGGGTATGTGTAAAAATACACCCCAAAACACATTATACTACTTCTCCTGAGTACGGCAATACCACATGTGTGGCACTTTTTTGCAGCCTAACTGTGGTAAGGGGTCCAAAGTCCAATGAGCACCTTTAGGCTTTACAGGGGTGCTTACAATTTAGCACCCCCCAAAATGTCAGGACAGTAAACACACCCCACAAATGACCCCATTTTGGAAAGTAGACCCTTCAAGGTATTCAGAGAGGGGCATGGTGAGTCCGTGGCAGATTTCATTTTTTTTTGTCGCAAGTTAGAAGAAATGGAAACTTTTTTTTTTTTTTTGTCACAAAGTGTCATTTTCCGCTTACTTGTGACAAAAAATAATATCTTCTATGAACTCACTATGTCTCTTAGTGAATACTTTGGGATGTCTTCTTTCCAAAATGGGGTCATTTGGGGGGTATGTATACTATCCTGGAATTCTAGCCCCTCATGAAACATGACAGGGGGTCAGAAAAGTCGTAGATGCTTGAAAATGGGAAAATTTACTTTTTGCACCATAGTTTGTAAACACTATAACTTTTACCCAAACCAATAAATATACGCTGAATGGTTTTTTTTTTAATCAAAAACATGTTTTTCCACATTTTTCGCGCTGCATGTATACAGAAATTTTACTTTATTTGAAAACTGTCAGCACAGTCTTTTTTGCTGAACATAATAAAAAGTAAAAATCGCAGGAGCAATCAAATAGCACCAAAAGAAAGCTTTTTTAGTGACAAGAAAAGGAGCCAAAATTCATTTAGGTGGTAGGTTGTATGAGCGAGCAATAAACCATGAAAGCTGCAGTGGTCTGAATGGAAAAAAAGTGGCCGGTCCTTAAGGGGTAGAAAGCCCTAGGTCCTCAAGTGGTTAAGAAGGAGGCTCACTCTTCTAAGCTCCGCCCTGATGAAGCTTGGTGTTGCCAAACGAAACTAGTCGGTGATTGGCTGCCTCCATCCAGCCTACTGACCTCTGACCCGCTGGGCGATGATGCGCTAGCAACTTCGTAAGCACACGTGGAGACTGGCGTCCTGCGGCGCCAGCTACCGGGAATAGATACTGCGTGAGAGGGCTGAGTTGGTGGACGGACTCTGAGCGACCGGAGTGATCCAGCTCTGCGGAGACCTCCCATACTAGACGCCTGCATGCATGTGTACACTACCGGCTCCATAGCAGGAGAAGTTCAAACTGCCAGTGCCCTCAGATCACACGCCGGACTACATCTCAAGGCGGGGGCCCCCTCTGGAATACAATACCTTCAGCCTGCCTGGGCGGCTAGCATAATATAGCCAGGTGAAGCTGAAGTGCATGTGCATCGCTCTCGACGGACTGTTAGAGGTCGTGAGTATTAACACTCATGTGGTCAATGCAATGTTATTTGGGCATGCCGTAGTGATGCTCGGATACCCCTTTTTATTATTCGAGTTTAAATCGAATTCGAATAGTAAATTATTCACGTTCGGTCGAATATTCAAATCGAATTTTTTTTACTATTCGATTCGACCTCGGACTTCGAGCTCACTATTCGAGTCGGTATTCGAGCTCATTATTCAAGCTGATTATTCGAATTGGCCTTAAATAGCTTCCAACACTTGTTTTGAGGGTGAATGATGCAAGAAACATCTTTTTTTCCAAGTAACAACAGTAAGTGATTATGTGGGGATGTTCCTTTAAAAAAAAAAAAGGTGGAAAGAGAAGTTGTGTCCAAAATTTTGTTCAGTACTGTATATACTTCTTCTTCTTTATCTTCTATATCTTCTTCTTCTATATCTTCTTCTTCTATATCTTCTTCTATATCTTCTTCTTCTTCTTCTATATCGTCTTCTTCTTCTTCTTCGTCTTCATCTTCTTCATCATCATCTTCTTCTTCATCTTATTCTTCTTCATCATCATCTTCTTCTTCTTCATCTTCTTCATCTTCTTCATCTTCTTCTTCTTCATCTTCTTCTTCTTCTTCATCATCTTCTTCTTCTTCATCTTCTTCATCTTTTTCTTCTTCATCTTCTTCATCTTCTTCTTCATCTTCTTCTTCATCTTCTTCATCTTCTTCTTCATCTTCTTCTTCTTCATCTTCTTCATCTTCTTCATCTTCTTCTTCTTCATCTTCTTCATCTTCTTCTTCTTCATCTTCTTCTTGATCATCTTCTTCATCATCTTCTTCTTCATCTTCTTCATCTTCTTCTTCATCTTCTTCTTCTTCTTCATCTTCTTCTTCATCATCTTCTTCATCTTCTTTATCTTCTTCTTCTTCTTCATCTTCTTCTTCTTCTTCTTCTTCATCTTCTTCATCTTCTTCTTCTTCTTCATCTTCTTCTTCATCTTCTTCTTCTTCTTCTTCTTCTTCTTCTTCTCCTTCTTCTTCTTCTTCTTCTTCTCCTTCTTTTTCTATATCGTCTTCTTCTTCTTCACTTATTTCTCTTTTTTATTTTTTTTTTAAAGAAATGCAGCTATTTTTGAGCGTAATAAATAGCTGGTGGCGCACGCATGTTGGAAGCGCCATTGTATGTGCTCCCTGGCAGTGGAAACACACAGACAGCAGGAGGTAAATTCAGCAGCAGGAGGAGGAGGATGATTGTGTGGCAGCAGGCAGTCAATGAGGCAGGCAGCGAGACGAGACATAATAGGCTGTGGTACCTAGCGGTGGTACCAGGTCGTAAATACACAGCATGAGGTTCCAGACAGCGGTCGTGAAGCCCACATCATGTCCAATACACAACTGGGACAACACAGTTTTCAACCCGGACACCTCTAAAAATAATATCACACAGTATTAATAAAAAGTATATATAATTTTTTGGTTTGAAATGCAGCTATTTTTGAGCGTAACAAATAGCTGGTGGCGCACGCATGTTGGAAGCGCCATTGTATGTGCTCCCTGGCAGTGTAAACACACAGACAGCAGGAGGTAAATTCAGCAGCAGGAGGAGGAGGATTAGTGTGTGGCAGCAGGCAGTCAATGAGGCAGGCAGCGTGACATAATAGCCCTGGTACCTAGCGGTGATACCAGGGCTGTAAATAAACACAGCAGGAGGTCCCAGACAGCGGTCGTGCAGCCCACATCGTGTCCAATACACAACTGGGACAACACAGTTTTCAACCCGGGCACCTCAGAAAAATTAAACCTTTTTTTTTTTATGGTTTATTTGTTTTGTTTTTACAACAAATTACACAGACAGATATAGCTATTGTTTGACGTAATAGCTGGTGGCAGAGTGGCAGCAGAAGGTAATTCTGTGTACCCTGGCAGTGGGAAACACAGACAGACAGCAGCAGCAGCAGGAGGAATGGAGGAGTAATGTGAGCAACCATTGTTTGACGTAATAACTGGTGGCAGAGTGGCAGCAGAAGGAAATTCTGTGTACCCTGGCAGTGGGAAACACAGACAGACAGCAGCAGCAGGAGGAATGGAGGAGTAGTGTGAGTGTGGCAGCAGGCCAGGCAGGCAGCGTGACATAATAGCCCTGGTACCTAGCGTTGATACCAGGGCTGTAAATAAACACAGCAGGAGGTCCCAGACAGCGGTCGTGCAGCCCACATCGTGTCCAATACACAACTGGGACAACACAGTTTTCAACCCGGGCACCTCAGAAAAATTAAACCTTTTTTTTTTTTTTTATGGTTTATTTGTTTTGTTTTTTACAGAAAATTACACAGACAGATATAGCTATTGTTTGACGTAATAGATGGTGGCAGAGTGGCAGCAGAAGGTAAATCTGTGTACCCTGGCAGTGGGAAACACAGACAGACAGCAGAAGGGCAGTACACAGCAGCCCACTGTAGGTGTAAAATGTGTGGCTGCAGGCGACGTAATAGTCAAAGTGAACCAGGTTGGCTTAGTGAGCAGGAGCCAGGAGGTGGTAAAGGGTGGTAAGGCACATTAACGATGGTTCTTCCGGTAGCCAGTTCATGTCCCCCTCTCACCGACAACAGGGGCCAGGAACTCGCCTTCCACCCACGCCTGGTTCATCTTGAGAAACGTCAGTCTGTCCACAGACTTGTGAGACAGACGTGAGCGTTTCTCGGTGACCACGCCACCAGCTGCACTGAAGCAGCGCTCGGACAGCACGCTGGAAGGGGGACAGGACAGCACTTCCAGGGCGTACTGCGCCAGCTTGCTCCAGATCTCCAGGCGCTTGACCCAATACTCCATGGGATCAACAGGGGCATGGCTGTCAAGCCTAGTGTTGGGCGAACACCTGAATGTTCGGGTTCGGGAAAGCTCGCCGAACATGGCCGCAATGTTCGGCATGTTCGGGCCGAACCCTGAACTCCCCGAACATCCCGCTTTTGGGGGCCCTATGGGGTCGCAGGCATAAGGGGGGAGCATGCCCCGATCGCGGGGGGGGGGTCGGAAATTCCCCCCACCCCCTCCGCTAGCGCTCCGCTAGGTTCAGCAGTACTACTGCTGAACCGCCCGCTGCCCGGCCTCCCTCATCGCGTCCCTCTCCGGACTCCTCCTCCTCAGTCACTCACTTCACAGTGCCTCCCACTGCCAGCCACCCACTACCACCGGACCGGTACTTCCTGAAACTTTTGTATGGGGAAGCGGGCAGAGGGGGGGAGCGCTAGCGGAGGGGGTGGGGGGAATTTCCGCCCCCCCCCCCCGCGATCGGGGCATGCTTCCCCCTTATGCCTGCGACCCCATAGGGGGGCAGTATTCGGCCGAACAGGGCCCTGTTCGGCCCTGTTCGGCGGCCAATTAGTAGTTCGGGGGCGAACCCGAACTTAAAAGGCTGAACACCATCAGGTGTTCGGGCCGAACTCGAACATCACCCGAACAGGGTGATGTTCTGCAGAACCCGAACAGTGGCGAACACTGTTAGCCCAACACTAGTCAAGCCCGCTGTAGGACTCCATGTAGTCAGCCACCATTCGGGTCAGGCGCTGGCTGTGACCGGAGGAGGATGCTGCTTCATGCACCTCCTCTCTAGTCACTGCTGCCGGAGCCTCTACAGTCCTGTAGAGCTCGTTGCTGAGAGACAGCAGGTCTGTGGGGCGCTTGCTGCTGGATGCAGGCACCTGCTGCTGCCTCTGTGCTGGCTGGACAGTGGGGGTGGAAGGCTGGGGGAAGGCTTCCTCCAAGCGCTCAACAAGGGCCTGCTGCAAGCTCCTTATTTGTTGCGCTGGGTCTCCTCCTGCAGGCGGCAGGAACTGGCTCAACTTCCCCTTGAGGCGTGGGTCCAACATCATGCTGATCCAGATGTCCTCCCTCTGCTTCATCTGGATCACCCTGGGGTCCTTGCGCAGGCACGTCAGCATGTGCGCTGCCATTGGGAAGAGGCGGGCCACGTGTGCTGGCACATCGACGGCAGTGCTGTCCTCATCCTCCTCCTCTGCCTCCTCAGCCTCATCCTCTCTCCACCCCCGCACCAACTCAGCTGCGCTGTGCTGATCCCCCTCATCAGCAGCAAGGTCAGGGACCTCCACCAAGTCCTCCTCCTCCTCCCCCTCAGAGGTGGACTGTGCAGCTGCATGACGCTCCTGCTGGTCCAAGGCTGCCGCTCCCTGTTCCAGCAAAGCATCGAGGGCCCTGTTCAGCAGACAAACCAGGGGCACCCACTCGCAGCCCATAGCATGGTCCCTGCTCACCATGTTAGTGGCCTGCAGAAAGGGAGCCAGCACTAAGCACACCTGCTGCATGTGCCTCCAGTCATCATTGGGGACGATGGACGGGATGTTGCTGGTCTTGTCCCTTCTCTGAGCGGCGGAAACAGTGGCCAGGGCAAGGTACTGGTTGACAGCGTGCTTCTGTTCAACCAGACGCTCCAACATCGCCAGGGTGGAGTTCCAGCGAGTCGGACCGTCAAGGATCAGCCGATGGCGTGGCAGCTCCAGCTCCTTTTGCACGTCTTCCAGGCTCGCACAGGCTGCAGCCGAGCGCCGGAAGTGACGCACAATGTTCCTTGCCGTTTCCAGCAGTTCACCCATCCCCTGGTAGGTGCGCAAGAACTTCTGCACCACTAGGTTCAGCACGTGGGCAAGACAGGGGATGTGGGTCAGGTTTCCCCTGTCTATTGCGGCAACCAGATTGGCCCCATTGTCGGCCACCACCTCTCCGACTCTGAGGCCTCTGGGGGTCAGCCAAATCCTCTCCTGCTCCTGGAGTTTGGCCAACACATGGGTTGCCGTCAGTTTGGTCTTCCCAAGGCTGACCAAGTGCAGCAGCACTTGGCAGTGGCGGGCCTTCACGCTGCTGCTGAGGCGGGGGGTTTGGCCAGGTGTGCCGGAGGATGGCAGAGGATCGGAGGAACCTGCTGCAGTTCCCCTGACCCTGCGGGGTGGCACCACCCACTGTGTTGCTGCTGCTGCTGTGCCCGCTGCGGCTCTCCCATCCTCACCCCCTTCCACCAAGCTGACCCAGTGGACATTGAAGGACAGGTAGCGGCCTGTCCCGAAGCAGCTGCTCCAGGAGTCCATGGTGACGTGGACCCTTTCACCAACCGCGTGCTCCAGCCCTCACTCCACATTGGCCATCACAAAGCGGTGCAGTGCAGGAATGGCCTTGCGGGTGAAGAAGTGTCTGCTGGGGAGCTGCCAGTCTGGGGCTGCACAAGCAAGCAGCGCACGCATGTCACTCCCCTCCTGCACGAGCGTGTACGGCAGGAGTTGGGAGCACATGGCCTGTGCCAGCATGCTGTTCAGCTGCCGCACGCGACGGCTGCTGGGAGGCAGAGCCCTAACCACCCCCTGGAAGGACTCGCTCAAAAGGCTCTGGCGTGGCCTTTTGCTTGCACGGGAATCAGCAGACACAGCAGAGGAGGCCACTGAGGACTGGCTGCCAGAACAGGCCTCAGTGTCGGCGGCAGGAGTTGCAGAGGGGGGAGGAGCAGTGCGTTTCCGCACTCCTGCTGGTGCTGCTGGAGGAGCAGGAGGGCAGGTGGCTGCTGTTGCTGCTGCTGCTGCTGCTGAAGGCTGTGCAGTGATGGGTGTGGTGCCACTGCCAGCACCAGATGCCTTCAGCCTCTGGAACTCCTCATGCTGGTGGAAATGTTTCGTAGCAAGGTGGTTGATGAGCGAGCTGGTGCTGAACTTTAAGGGGTCTGCACCTCTGCTCAACTTCCGCTGACAGTGGTTGCAAGTGGCGTACTTGCTGTACACTGTGGGTATGGTGAAAAATCGCCAGATTGGTGACAAAAACAACCCCCTACGGCCTGGAGCCGCTGCTGCCTGTCTCCCTGTGGTGGTTGGGGCGGGGGCTTGGGTGCAGCTGGTGGTGGTACTGGCAGATGCTGCTGCTGCTGCTGCTGAGCCTGAGACACCAGCAGGCTGTGGGACCTGCCTACTGCTGCCAATGCTTGCAATGATGCACCTCCTTGCAAGGCCCACAAGCGCATCCTCCTCCTCCTCAGAGCTGCTGATGACGACATCCCCTGGAGCTGGTGGCACCCAGTCTTTGTCTGTCACCGTGTCATCATCATCCTCCCCCTCCTGAAACATGTCCTGCTGGGATGATGACCCCCCAAACTCCTCTCCTGATGCATGGATGGGCTGCTTGACTGTCGCCACAGTCTTGCTGTCCAATCCCTCCTCCCCCAAAGTGCCCATCAGCATCTCCTCCTCAAAATCGCCAACAACAGCAGACAATACCCTGATGGTGCCTGGGGTCAAAAGACTGCTGAGTGACAGGTCGGCGACTGACGGTGAACTGGCCTCCTCCCCAGGCCCTGCTGGGCGGCTGCTGCGAACAGGGGTGGTGGTGGTGGTGGTGGTGAGGGTGGAGGCCTCGGATGCAGAGCTGATGGCGAGCTGCTCATCCTCCATCATCAGTTGCACCACAGTGTCTGCATCCTTTTCCTCAATGGGACGTTTCCGACCCGGCTGGAGGAAAATCGGAGCAGGTGCTACACGCTGCTGCTGCTGTGTCTCTGCAGCGTGAGTTGCAGATGCTCCTGCTGGGCGGTGCCCAAGGCGTCCACGGCCAGTGGCTATAGGAGGAATGTTAGCCACTGACGCTGCTGCTGCGGAACTGTGCATGGTGGCGCGGCCGCGGCTTGCCACAATGCTGCTCCCTCTCCTCCTGATTCCCTTGCTGCCCTTCCCCTTGCCCAAACCGCGCTGGCTGCCACTTCCAGACATCTTAGATGTTTTGGGCATAAACACAAAAGTTTTTAAAAAGGGTGGGTGAAAAGTGGGGTACTTTAATGGAGTGGGTTGGTGGGTGAGGTGACACTAATCACTAAGTGATTAGATCGCTAACTGATTAGTACAGTACAAATACAAAATACAATAATCGGTAATCAGTAAGTGTGAACAGTGAACAGTGAGTGTGTCCCCTAGTACAGGGGTCCCCAACATTTTTCGGCCTGGGGACCGGTAACCGTCCAAAATTTTCTCTGGGGCCCGCGGGGGTTAGGGGGGGGGGGGGGGGGTACATATTCGCGGCGGCACAGCAAGCACAGTTGCCCCAGTATAGGGAGCTAGTATAGAGAACTAGTATAGCTAATATAGTGCCCAGTGTGCCCCAGTATAGCTAGTATAGTGCCCCAGTATAGCTAGAATAGTGCCCCATGTGCCCCAGTATAGCTAGAATAGTGCCCCATGTGCCCCAGTATAGCTAGAATAGTGCCCCATGTGCCCCAGTATAGCTAGTATAGTGCCCCATGTGCCCCAGTATAGCTAGTATAGTGCCCCAGTATAGCTAGAATAGTGCCCCATGTGCCCCAGTATAGCTAGAATAGTGCCCCATGTGCCCCAGTATAGCTAGAATAGTGCCCCATGTGCCCCAGTATAGCTAGAATAGTGCCCCATGTGCCCCAGTATAGCTAGTATAGTGCCCCATGTGCCCCAGTATAGCTAGTATAGTGCCCCAGTATAGCTAGAATAGTGCCCCAATGTGCCCCAGTATAGCTAGAATAGTGTCCCATGTGCCCCAGTATAGCTAGAATAGTGCCCCATGTGCCCCAGTATAGCTAGTATAGTGCCCCATGTGCCCCAGTATAGCTAGTATAGTGCCCCATGTGCCCCAGTATAGCTAGTATAGTGCCCCAGTATAGCTAGAATAGTGCCCAATGTGCCCCAGTATAGCTAGAATAGTGCCCCATGTTCCCCAGTATAGCTAGTATAGTGCCCCATGTGCCCCAGTATAGCTAGTATAGTGCCCCAGTATAGCTAGTATTGTGCCCCAGTATAGCTAGAATAGTGCCCCATGTGCCCCAGTATAGCTAGTATAGTGCCCCATGTGCCCCAGTATAGCTAGTATAGTGCCCCATGTGCCCCAGTATAGCTAGAATAGTGCCCCATGTGCCCCAGTATAGCTAGAATAGTGCCCCATGTGCCCCAGTATAGCTAGAATAGTACCCCATGTGCCCCGTATAGCTAGAATAGTGCCCCAGTATAGCTAGAATAGTGCCCCAGTGTAGCGCCCCATGTGCCCCAGTATAACCCCCCACGTGCCCCAGTGTAGGCCACCCTCCGCCCCGCGGCCGCCGCTCCTGTTACCTTATGAGCTGGCAGCCGCTTCCTGTCACAGATTCCCGTAGCCGCTCTCCTCCGTACAGCATCTTCTATTTACAGCAGCGCGTCGCACGGCTGCTGTAAGGAGGGAAGGAGGCGGGCAGCGGTTCCCATGGTAACGGCGAACGCCGCTACAGGAAGCCCCGGGCCCCGCCTCCTTCCCTCCTTACAGCAGCCGCACAGGAAGCGCTGCTGTAATAGGAGATGCTATACGGAGGACAGCAGCTACGGGGAATCAGTGACAGGAAGCAGCCGCCAGCTCATAAGATGACAGGAGCGGCGGCCGCAGGGGGAGGAGGGGCGAGAGGTCAGACTCGCCGCGGCCCAGCTGGCAACTGCCCACGGACCGGCAGTGGGCCGCGGCCCGGTGGTTGGGGACCCCTGCCCTAGTACACTAACTAGAAAATACAATAATCAGTAGTAATCACTCAGATTCAGTAGAAGGAAATAGAGTGTGTGTACACTACAGACAGTGAGTGCACGCACGCGCACACACGCGCAGGAGCTAGCCTATGAACAGTGACTGAGTGAGTGTCCCTAGTACAGTAAGTAAGTAGTAACAGTCAGGAAGTACAACTAGAAATTACAATAATCAGTAGTAATCACAAGGAAATAGAGTGTGTGTACACTACAGACAGTGAGTGCACGCACGCGCACACACGCGCAGGAGCTAGCCTATGAACAGTGACTGAGTGAGTGTCCCTAGTACAGTAAGTAAGTAGTAACAGTCAGGAAGTACAACTAGAAATTACAATAATCAGTAGTAATCACAAGGAAATAGAGTGTGTGTACACTACAGACCGTGAGTGCACGCACGCGCACACACGCGCAGGAGCTAGCCTATGAACAGTGACTGAGTGAGTGTCCCTAGTACAGTAAGTAAGTAGTAACAGTCAGGAAGTACAACTAGAAATTACAATAATCAGTAGTAATCACAAGGAAATAGAGTGTGTGTACACTACAGACAGTGAGTGCACGCACGCGCACACACGCGCAGAAGCTAGCCTATGAACAGTGACCGAGTGAGTGTCCCTAGTACAGTAAGTAAGTAGTAACAGTCAGGAAGTACAACTAGAAATTACAATAATCAGTAGTAATCACAAGGAAATAGAGTGTGTGTACACTACAGACAGTGAGTGCACGCACGCGCACACACACGCAGGAGCTAGCCTATGAACAGTGACTGAGTGAGTGTCCCTAGTACAGTAAGTAAGTAGTAACAGTCAGGAAGTACAACTAGAAATTACAATAATCAGTAGTAATCACAAGGAAATAGAGTGTGTGTACACTACAGACAGTGAGTGCACGCACGCGCACACACACGCAGGAGCTAGCCTATGAACAGTGACTGAGTGAGTGTCCCTAGTACAGTAAGTAAGTAGTAACAGTCAGGAAGTACAACTAGAAATTACAATAATCAGTAGTAATCACAAGGAAATAGAGTGTGTGTACACTACAGACAGTGAGTGCACGCACGCGCAAACACGCGCAGGAGCTAGCCTATGAACAGTGACTGAGTGAGTGTCCCTAGTACAGTAAGTAAGTAGTAACAGTCAGGAAGTAGAACTAGAAATTACAATAATCAGTAGTAATCACAAGGAAATAGAGTGTGTGTACACTACAGACAGTGAGTGCACGCACGCGCACACACGCGCAGGAGCTAGCCTATGAACAGTGACTGAGTGAGTGTCCCTACCCTAGTACAGTAAGTAAGTAGTAACAGTCAGGAAGTACAACTAGAAATTACAATAATCAGATTCAGTAGTAATCACAAGGAAATAGAGTGTGTGTACACTACAGACAGTGCACGCGTACACACACGCAGGAGCTAGCCTATGAACAGTGACTGAGTGTCCCTCCCTAGTACAGTAAGTAGTAACAGTAAGTACAACTAGAAATTACAATAATCAGTAATCAGAAGGAAATAGAGTGTGTGTACACTACAGACAGTGCACGCACACACACACGGTCACACGCAGGAGCTATGAACAAACAGTGACAGTGAGTGTCCTAGTACAGTTATATAACTACAATACAAAATACAATCACTCAGTACTAGTAAAGGACAGCAGAAATACTGGTATAGATGAGAAATAAACTAACAGAGGACAGGAGAGAACAGCTTTGCTGCCCACACAGGCAGGCCCTGAGGCCTAAAGTTGTGTAAGTTTATATAGGAAATCTTTGCGCTGCCTCACAGTCCACTCATGAGCAAAAGTCCTTCACCAATTGTCCAGCAGCTAGACTTCCACTCGTCTTCACATCCAGTGATCCTCAGAAAAGAACAGAAACACAACGATCATCGCATAGACTATTAGTCCAAACAGGATCCTCCACCAACTAGGCCCCGTGTGATTTTTAGAGGTTAACACCTTCCTCCTGTGCTCCAACCACCCGAAGGAACCGCCCTTACCTTTGGTCGTAGCTGCCCAGACCTCACAGACAGCCCACAGTGCATAAGGTAACCACCAGGTCCTGGTTATAACTTGCTTCTCCTTACTTCCAACACTCACAGTAATTCCAGATTCAGATCACAATAAAACAAAAATTATCATTGCGTAGGCTGCTACACATAGATTTCCAGGGGGGACCTGTCCCACACTAATTACACCGTGTTTATGACTCTATTGGGGCCACCACTTTACTCAAAGGTGATCCACCACCTTCCAGGACCAAGCTCACCTTTCATAACGGCTGCCCCTCTCACAGACAGCTGTCTAGCTTGTTGGTGAGCAATCCTCACACAGTGCTTAGCCAGTGTGTGGTCCTCCAGAACATTCAGTGTATGCACAGCGCACTGCAACTAAACAGGCTCATATAGTGTAAAACCATTTAATAAGATCAGTTAAAACAGAGAGTACTACTCACAAGCGTAAAAAGTTAGGACGTCTCCTCTGCACACTGCTGCCGTCTGACCGCTTAGCCACGCCCTACGCGTTTCGTCTCAATGACTCATCAGGGGCTTGCAGTCAGGGTTGGCCGGCAGTGTTTAAATACCCTCCCCCGTGTGCATAACACAATCATTCCTCCCCCCAATCACCCCTTACATATTCATTACCTCATACTGGATGATTAGGTGTTGCACGTCCACTACCATAATGTTTAATCCGTATACGGAAGTCCTCTATGCTCACACCCTACATCGCGCATTGCAACTGCGCGCGCACCACTCAGATCCCGCGAGATGCCTAGTATTCCCCTTGTGACACGCATTCCACCGATATCTGCGTTCCAACGCGAACACTCATGCGCACACTCGTACCCTTGTCTCGCGATAGCACAGGCACATACGGGCACATGACCCAATCCCTGTATTCCAATAGGACCATCATCGGGTGCTTAAACAAACAGTTCCTTGCGTTCCAGCTGCGGCGAAAAGGATCAATTTCGACCCTACTGCAGCCAAATGTATTCCCCCCATACATTTATCATTATCTGCACCCACCCCCCATACTACATTTGGGTTCGTGCAAGTACCCATTCACCATTACAATCATATATTCCTATCATAAAACCCCACAATATTGATATCAATTACAGTGAAATTTCATATCATGCTCCATTAACAAATTAATTACACATCTTCCTATTCCAACCTAATACAGTACCCCCCTCCTAGAGGTTCACACCTACTACATTAACTGTGACAGTCTTAACAATTATAACACTTTCTTAAAGGGGCAATTGCCCTATAACCAAAAAACTCCACAAACAAAAAATACTAAACACTTATATAAACCATTCAACAACATAACCCCTTACCAATCCTACTGTGCCAATAATGTGATACCTCTGTGTATTATCCACCCTAATCGTCAGCTATGAAACAATTTATATCCACCTCTATATTTAAACCCATGGGATGTAGGGACTTCATTTTGTATATCCATTCTGTCTCTAATTTCGATATTTCTCTTGTTTTATGGCATCCTCGCCACCTGACCGATAATTTTTGTAACGCAGTAAATTGCAACAGGGCAGGGTCCCGATTATGTTTCACGTTAAAGTGTTTTGACAGGCTATGCCCCTCTACCCCTTTCTCTATATTTCTAACATGTTCGGACATCCTTTCCCTCAACTTCCTAGTGGTCCGTCCTATATACTGTATCCCACAGGGGCACCATGCCAAATACACCACATGTTTAGAATTACACGTAATGCATTCCCTGATCTTAAAATTTTCCCCTGTAGTGTATGACGTTACCATATCCCTCCTCCTTGGCCTAGTCTTACAGCAGGCATTACATGTCCCACATGGAAAAAAACCCACCTGCCCCAATAAATTCCTAGTATCATTGTCTCTGGGCCCATCCACATAGGTAGGGACCACCAGACTCTGCAGATTCTGTGCCTTTTTATAAATAAATTTCGGTCTCGGGGGTAGGTGGTGGGCTAATATGTGATCTCCCAATAATACGTTCCAGTGACGTTTAATAATTTTCTCCACCTGTCTATATTGAGCATTATAATCCAGTAGAATAGAAAATCCAAAATCCTTCCCATCTGCCCCATCCCTCACCCTATCCTCCAACGTTGTTATCCTATCCATCTGTTTGGTCTTCTGCAACTCTTCCAGTAGGCTCTCCCTGCTATATCCCTTCTCCTCAAATCTCTTAACCAAAACTTCACTCTGCTCCAAGAAATCACTATCCCTGGTGCAGTTTCTCTTCATCCTGATAAACTGTCCCCTTGGAATATTGCGTAGCCATGTGTCATGGTGGCAGCTACTAATAGGTATGTATCCATTACGGTCAGTTTTTTTAAAATGTGTTTTGGTCCCCACCCCATCCCCCTCCTTATAAATGGCAAGATCAAGGTAATCAATCATTTGTGTACTATACTTAGCATCCAGTTGGATCCCCAGACTATTTTTATTTAACCTTGCTACATAATTCAATAAATCCTCCTCCCCTCCCTCCCACACCCATAGCAGGTCGTCAATATAACGCCACCAATTCCTAATGGGACTACTCATACCCATATCCAGTATCCATTTTTCCCACTTACCCATAAAAATATTGGCATAGCTGGGGCAAACTTTGCCCCCATCGCACAACCAACCTTCTGTCTATAGTAGCTGCCTCCATACCAAAAATAGTTATGGCTCAGACAATACTCAAGGAGTTCCAGAATGAACTCTATCTGTTGCCCTTTAAGGGTGTTATGTTCCTCCAAAGCTTCTTTTACCGCATCCATCCCCACTCTATGGGGGATAATGGTGTACAGGGAGGAGACGTCCGCCGTAACCAAGAACCGTCCCTCCCCCAACACCACTCCCCCAAGCTTCTGTAACAACTCCTTGGTATCCCTAATCAGATACGGCAACGCTTTGACCACCGGCTGCAAGAAAAAAAGTTGTGTAAGCTTGCCTGCAGCAGCTGGTTCTCTAGTAACACACACAAGCTACTAACTAAAATACAATGTCTATCTAACTAACAACCATATAGGTGTGTATAGGAGGTGTATGTGAGCAAAAACGCTAGGTAATTGACCACAATAGAGCTCTTGCTAAGCCAAAGCACAAAGGAGCAGATCTCTCTCTGTACAAAGTCAGGCAAGGACGGAAAAACGGAACATGGCGGCCGCTATTTATAGGGTAGGGGCTGGCCAGGGTCCCCCTCTGTGATTGGCTGCCGTCAGAGGGCCTGGGAGCCCTCTGATTGGCTCTGAGGACATCAATCTGGGCTATGACGCTATTCGAGCTCGGTATTCGAGCTCGAATAGCGCTGTTAGCTCGAATAGCGCGAATAGTGAATGTGCTATTCGAGTTTACTCGAATAGCCCATTCGAATATCTCCAGCTATTCGGAGCTCGAATACCGAGCTCGAATAGCTGAAAAAGAGCTCGAATATTCGAGCTACTCGAATATTCGAGCTCTGTTGAGCACCACTGGCATGCCGGTTCCCTTGAATGAGACTTAATCACGTCTGTTCGTTTGTTGCTGGACATGCTTGCTTGGCAATTGCCTCTTTTCCACGCTGCTTCCCTCCTATGCTTAGCCCTTTGCGGATGGACTGTAGTTTGTGCTCTATGTGGGGTACCCCAAGCCTGGTTTGTGTGTATGGGGAGGTGCGTCAGTATGGTTGGTGGTGAGCCTTGGTTTTAATGAAAACAGCGCTGTTGCTTTTTAGCTTTGTTGTTTGATGCAATAGTGGTCTCGTTTTCATGTTTAGCCAATAAAGAATTTTTCAATTTGCATACACCGGTGTGTCCCTAGGAACCTTTCTTTCATAATTTTGTTGTCACAATGCGGTTCAGGACCCTTTTCCAATTGGAAAGGTGATGCTTTATTACATTCTTATGTTCCCTCATCTCCTGCCCCCTTTCCCCGTTATACATGGGGATTTCAACTTGCCCTTCCCACTTGAGGGCTGAGGAGCTTTTTTGGCTTTGGAGGGCTGTTTTTTTTGGGGAGGAGCTTTGGTGTGGGTGGTGGTGGTGGTGGTAACGGCTGAAGCAGCAGGCTGTGGCTCCTGCCTTCCACTCCCTGTGCTGGCTGCCATGCTGCTGCCGTGCCTCTGTGCCAGAGACGCCTCCTCCTCCGATGACGTGCTGCCTTCACCCAACTGTGCTGGTGGTGGCACATAGGGATGTTCCAGCACCTCATCATCATCCCCAAACATCTTCTCTGAGCCCTCAACCAACTCCTCTGCCCCAACATTCCCTGCATCAGGCCCCTCCTCCTCCTCCTGTAATTCCACTTGTTGTGTGCCGCCAACAACCTCCTCTTCCACCTCCTCCTCCTCCTCGCATTCCCCCGACATCTCCTCCTCAAACTGGGCAACCACATCCCTCAAAACGCTTGCGGTCCCTGGGGTGAAGAGCGAGGTCAGTGAGGGCAGGCTGGTCGCTGGGGTCGACGTTACCTCAAGCAGTGGTGGAGGGCGGCTGCTGCTGTGGATCAGAGTGCTGGTGGTGGCACTGGTGTCGTTGGCGCTGGAGGTCTGGCTGGAAATGGTGGCTTGCTGCTCCGCCATCATTTCCACCACAGCCTGTGCCTGACTCTCCGCAATGGGCCAGGGACGATGACCCAAGGCAAAGATGGGCACAACATGCTGCTGCCGTGCCTCTGCTCCCTCCTCCACAACTCTACGGTCAGTGGCTGTCGGCGGAGCAGTCACAGACCTGCCGGCAGTGGCTGCGGCAATGGCGCTGCCTCTCCTGGTGGTGCCTCTACCTCTGCCAGTCATCGTACAATTATACAAATACAATAAGAAAAAAAATAAATATATATTTAGAAAGGGCGGGAAAGAGTGCAAACTTTAATAAAGAGTCTGGGTTGGTGGGTGAGTGACCAAAAAAAAAAAAAAAAAGTTTTTTTTTTTTTTTTTTTAAATACTAGTAGACTGTACTAGTAGTGTAGTCTACAGTAGTCGATAACTAACTCGTGTGACCGACAGTGACAATCAAGTCTGTCACACACGGACGTAATCAATAGGGTCAGGTAGAGATGACAGGCAGTCACAGATAACAACAGATGCTGCCCTCTGTAAAGTAACTAACAGTTCTGAAACTAATAAAACTCACAGACTAACAACAGCAGAAATTAAGTAAACTAGTACGTAGGTAAATAACAACTAACTTCAATCCCTAGTAGTAGTAGTGTAGTAGACTAGTAGTCGATAACTAACTCGTGTGACCGAAAGTGACAATCAAAGTCTGTCATGCACGGACGCAATCAATAGGGTCAGGTAGAAATGACAGGCAGTCACAGATCACAACAGATGCTGCCCTCTGTAAAGTAACTAACACAGTACTGAAGCTAATAAACGCACAGACTAACAACAGTAGAAAGTAAGTAGACTAGTACGTAGGTAAATAACAACTATCTATAATCCCTAGTAGTAGTAGTGTAGTAGACTAGTAGTCGATAACTAACTTGTGTGACCGAAAGTGACAATCAAAGTCTGTCACACACGGACGCAATCATTAGGGTCAGGCAGGCAGAGATGACAGGCAGTCACCGATCACAACAGATGCTGCCCTCTGTAAAGTAACTAACACAGTACTGAAGCTAATAAACTCACAGACTAACAGTAGAAATTAAGTAAACTAGTACTACACAACTAACTATAATCCCTAACCTACCTAAGCTAGTAGTAGGCTAAGGCTACCTAGGCTAGCAGGTCTAGCCTGCACACAGACCTAACACTAGCCTAGCACAGTATACACTATTATTATTATTATTTAGTATTTATATAGCGCTGACATATTACGCAGCGCTGTACAGTGTATATATATATCTTGTCACTAACTGTCCCTCAAAGGAGCTCACAATCTAATCCCTACCATTGCCATATGTCTATATTATGTAGTGTAAGTACTGTAGTCTAGGGCCAATTTTAGGGGTAGCCAATTAACTTATCCGTATGTTTTTGGAATGTGGGAGGAAACCGGAGTGCCCAGAGGAAACCCAAGCAGACACGAAGAGAACATACAAACTCTTTGCAGATAGTACCCTGGCTGGGATTCGAACCAGGGACCCAGCGCTGCAAGGCGAGAGAGCTAACCACTACGCCACCGTGCTGCCCGTACACTACACTAGCTGACTGAACCATAACACTCAAATCACTATCTAATTATACAGCACTATAATCAATGTGTTTAGGATGTGTTCAGGAAGCAAAACACTATGTTTAACAGTAGGAAAGCACTTGCTCAGACCAACAGCAGCACTGGAGATACTCTCAGTACCGCTCAGTCACACAGCAAGGAGGGGTTCCCTAAGATGGCTGTCGCCTTTTAGAGAGGAGGGGAGGGCCAGGCTCTTCCTCTGATTGGTTGCTAGGGCCTCGGCTGGGGGCCTTCTGATTGGCCTAATTACGTCATCCCCTGAATACTGAAGCCGAATTCGTGATCACGGCCGAATTTGAGAGGCACTAATCAGGTAAATTCGACTTCGAATTCAGGAGCAAGAACACTATTTGAATTTGAAGTCGGCAGGCATGAAAATCTACCTGTGATCATGGGGTAAATTTGAATTTGCGAATTTGGAGAGCAACCCTGCACGGCAGTTTTACCACAGTTATGGACATCAGACCCAATGTGCTTGTAATGGCCAGGGCTGTTTCTTCGGTTGTGCACAGCATGCAATCCCGGAGCACGGGTTTGAGCAGCAGGAGGGTGGGCGCTGCGGCAGGGGGAGCGGGTATAGCTTAGTTACATCTTACCTGCCATGATCCCTGCACAGCCTCTATCTTCTTCCACTCCCCAGCATCCGTCACTTTGGTAGCAGCGCCCCCTGTGATGACGTGACCACATGTCGTCACAGCAGGGGGGACTTACCAATGACAGACAGGAACAGGAAGAAGAGAGAGGCTGTGGGGGATCGCGTGAGTAAGGTGAGTTGTAACTGAGCTATGCCTGCTCCCCCCACTCCCCCTGCCACTATTCCTGTTCCCTCCCCCACTGGAGGCGCCTACCTATCTAGCCTATACTGGGGGAACCTACCTCGCTAACCTATACCTGGGGCACCTACCTATCTAACCTATACTCGTGGCACCTACCTATCTAACCTATACTCGTGGCACCTACCTATCTAACCTGTACTTGGGGCACCTACCTACCTAACCTATACTGGGGTAACTTACCTATCTAACCTATACTGGGGGCATCTACCTTTCTAACCTATACTGGTTGCAACTATACGGCTACCCTATATTGGAGTCACCTACCTAACTAACCTATTCTGGGGCAACTATGTCTGGCTACCTATACTGGGGGGACCTATAGCTGCCTTATTATACTGGGGGCAACTACCCCTGGCTAATGTATACTGGGGGCAACTAGACCTGGCTAACCTATACTGTGGCCTATACCTGGCTCCACGGTGGCAGGGGGACGGGGGTGTTACACCCTCGCCCTGGGTGCAATTTAGTCTACAAACTGCCCTGATAATTGCCTATGAAGGTAGACAGAGTGCTTTGGCCAGAAGCACAGTTGTAAGTCTTCTTTTTTCTCTCCATCACAAATCTGCATTTGTCAGGTTCCAGCCATAGAACAGATGCTGTTATTATGTATTTCAGGGGACTTCCCATTCTTCAAACCTGAGGGAGAGGAGAAAAGAGTAGTGTTGCTGACCATAGTACTTGCCCTCCTACACCTAACACTGCCTTCACCAGCTGTTAAACCTTAACCTCCTTGCCGGTCTAAAAAATCCGGCAAGGAGGCAGCGCCGCACTTTTTTTAAAATTTATTTATTTTTTAAATCATGTAGCGAGCCCGGGGCTCGCTACATAATAGCCGCTGAGCGGCGGCATCCCCCCACCCACTCCGATCACCTTCGGCGATCAGAGTATGCAGGAAATCCCGCTGTGAACGGGATTTCCTGCAGGGCTTCCCCGGCCGCCATGGTGACGGGGCGGGATGACGTCACCAACGTCATGGACGTCGGGACATCCCAGGGAATCCCAAACCGCCCCTCAGCGCTGCCTGGCACTGATTGGTCTGGGGGGGGGGGCGCTCGGCGCGGCGGGTAGCACTAGCAAAGTTCTAGCTGCGTGTATGAAAAAAAAAATTATGCAAATCGGCCCAGCGGGGCCTGAGAAATCCTCCTGCACAGGTTACCCCGAGCTGAGCTCGGGATAACTGGCAAGGAGATTCATCAAACCATAAGATTCTGTAAGTGTATATATTAGAATAACTGTTGTTACTTATAAAAGGTTCTACATGATAAGAGGCATTTTATGTTTGTGTTTTTTGTTTGTTTATTTATTTCAGCAGAGCTCATCCACTGTCAGAAGTTGCGTTTTATTCAAATTTGTGGTCTCCTCTTGAAAAAGCAAATTAAATATTAGTGTGGGTTGTAGAGGAGACTCGGCGAAGCTGCTACCTTGCCTTATCCTGGATTTACTTGAAACCTTTTTGGGTGGTGTATAACTTCCTATTCCTATTATGCACTTTCTATCTAATAGGCTGCTCCACTAGCACAGCAGCCAACATATTCCTCTCATCACACGTTTCCATGAATGATTTATCAGTGCACGATGCTGCCTCGTAAGCCTGGTACATACATCCAATTTTGATTAGCTAAAGAGTTCCTGATTTTACCACCTCCATTTAGCATGAGGGTCAACAGATTTTGTATAGAATAAGCAAATTGTGTAGGTAAGCTCTCATACTGCATGACAGATGTAAAATTAGCCAATCATTGGCCAATGACCAATCATTGGATATGTGTATGCACCCAAACAGAAACTGCGAGAAAAGAATGTCAGGGTTTGCTATCAGCCAATGGTTTTGCACAATAGTTGAAACTGAACAACAAAGACTTTTGTCCTATGCTGCCAATTACTCTCTCAGTTTGTAAAGCAGTAACTCAGAGGTGCCAAGTAAAGTAAAATCAATTAAAAACTGTTTAAAAGGGGGAAGTTGGTTGGCTCACCTCCCTCGTAGAAAGAAAGACCGGACAATGGGATGTCACTCATAGTATAAAGTAACTTTTTATTAAAAGCTCCAAAGTTGCAACGCGTTTCACGTGTCACAATTCCGCTTCATCAGGCAAAAATTGTTGGAGGGTACAAAATCGGGTCAATAGCCTGGCTGAGCGCCTCTGTGAAGGCCAGGCTATTGGCCCAATTTTGTACCCTCCAAAAATTTTTGCCCGATGAAGCGGGATTGTGACCCGTGAAACACGTTGCAACTTTGAAGCTTTTAATAAAAAAGTTACTTTATACTGTGAGTAACGTCCCATTGTCCAGTGTTTCTTTCTACGAGGGAGGTGAGTCCACAAACGTCCCCCTTTTAAACAGCTTTTAACCACTTGAGGACCAGTCTTTTCGCCCCTTAAGGACCAGAGCCTTTTTCTCCATTCAGACCACTGCAGCTTTCACGGTTTATTGCTCGGTCATACAACCTACCACCTAAAGGAATTTTACCTCCTTTTCTTGTCACTAATACAGCTTTTTGATTGCTGCTGCGAGTTTTACTTTTTATTATATTCATCAAAAAAGACATGAATTTTGTCAAAAAAATGACTTTAACTTGCTGTGCTGACATTTTTCAAATAAAGTAAAATTTCCTATACATTTGAGCGCGAAAGTTATTCTGCTACATGTCTTTGATAAAAAAAAAAAAAACATTCAGTGTATATTTATTGGATTGGGTAAAAGTTCTAGCGTTTACAAACTATGGTGCCAAAAGTGAATTTTCCCATTTTCAAGCATCTCTGACTTTTCTGCGCACCTGTCAGGTTTCATGAGGGGCTAAAATTCCAGGATAGTACAAATACCCCCCAAATGACCCCATTTTGGAAAGAAGACATCCCAAAGTATTCAGTGAGAGGCATGGTGAGTTCATAAAAGATTTTATTTTTTGTCACAAGTTAGTGGAAAATGACACTTTGTGACAAAAAAAAAAAAAGTTTCCATTTCTTCTAACTTGCGACAAAAAAAAAATGAAATCTGCCACGGACTCACTATGCTCCTCTCTGAATACCTTGAAGTGTCTACTTTCCAAAATGGGGTCATTTGTGGGGGTGTGTTCACTGTCCTGGCATTTTGGGGGGTGCCTAATTGTAAGCACCCCTGTAAAGCCTAAAGATGCTCATTGGACTTTGGGCCCCTTAGCGCAGTTAGGATGTAAAAAAGTGCCACACATGTGGTATTGCCGTACTCAGGAGAAGTAGTATAATGTGTTTTGGGGTGTATTTTTACACATACCCATGCTGGGTGGGAGAAATACCTCTGTAAATGACAATCTTTTGATTTTTTTACACACAATTGTCCATTTACAGAGTTATTTCTCCCACCCAGCATGGGTATGTGTAAAAATACACCCCAAAACACATTGTACTACTTCTCCCGAGTACGGCAATGAGTACCTTTAGGATTTCACAGGTCATTTTGCGGAATTTGATTTCCAGACTACTCCTCACGGTTTATGGCCCCTAAAATGCCAGGGCAGTATAGGAACCCAACAAATGACCCCATTTTAGAAAGAAGACACCCCAAGGTATTCCGTTAGGAGTATGGTGAGTTCATAGAAGATTTTATTTTTTGTCACAAGTTAATGGAAAATGACACTTTGTGAAAAAAACAATAAAAATCAATTTTCCGCTAACTTTTGACAAAAAATAAAATCTTCTATGAACTTACCATACTCCTAACGGAATACTTTGGGGTGTCTTCTTTCTAAAATGGGGTCATTTGTGGGGTTCCTATACTGCCCTGGCATTTTAGGGGCCCTAAACCGTGAGGAGTAGTCTGGAAATCAAATTCCGCAAAATGACCTGTGAAATCCTAAAGGTACTCATTGGACTTTGGGCCCTTTAGCGCAGTTAGGGTGCAAAAAAGTGCCACACATGTGGTATCTCCATACTCAGAAGAAGTAGTATGTGTTTTGTGGTGTATTTTTACATATAACCATGGTGGGTGGGAGAAATATCTCTGTAAATGACACATTTTTGATTTTTTTTTACACACAATTGTCCATTTACAGAGAGATTTCTCCCACCCAGCATGGGTATGTGTAAAAATACACCCCAAAACACATTATACTACTTCTCCTGAGTACGGCGATGCCACATGTGTGACACTTTTTTGCAGCCTAGGTGCGCTAAGGGGCCCAACGTCCTATTCACAGGTCATTTTGAGGCATTTGTTTTCTAGACTACTCCTCACGGTTTAGGGCCCCTAAAATGCCAGGGCAGTATAGGAATCCCACAAGTGACCCCATTTTAGAAAGAAGACACCCCAAGGTATTCCGTTAGGGGTATGGTGAGTTCATAGAAGATTTTATTTTTGTCACAAGTTAGTGAAAAATGACACTTTGTGAAAAAAACAAAAAAAAATCCAATTTCCGCTAACTTTTGACAAAAAATAAAATCTTCTATGAACTCATCATACACCTAACAGAATACCTTGGGGTGTCTTCTTTCTAAAATGGGGTCACTTGTGGGGTTCCTATACTGCCCTGGCATTTTACGGGCCCAAAACTGTGAGTAGTCTGGAAACCAAATTTCTTAAAATGACTGTTCAGGGGTATAAGCATCTGCAAATTTTGATGACAGGTGGTCTATGAGGGGGCAAATTTTGTGGAACCGGTCATAAGCAGGGTGGCCTCTTAGATGACAGGATGTATTGGGCCTGATCTGATGGATAGGAGTGCTAGGGGGGTGACAGGAGGTGATTGATGGGTGTCTCAGGGGGAGGTTAGAGGGGAAAATAGATGCAATCAATGCACTGGGGAGGTGATCGGAAGGGGGTCTGAGGGGGATCTGAGGGTTTGGCCGAGTGATCAGGAGCCCACACGGGGCAAATTAGGGCCTGATCTGATGGGTAGGTGTGCTAGGGGGAGACAGGAGGTGATTGATGGGTGTCTCAAGGTGTGATTAGAGGGGGGAAATAGATGCAAGCAATGCACTAGCGAGGTGATCAGGGCTGGGGTCTGAGGGCGTTCTGAGGTGTGGGCGGGTGATTGGGTGCCTGCAAGGGGCAGATTAGGGTCTAATCTGATGGGTAACAGTGACAGGTGGTGATAGGGGGTGATTGATGGGTAATTAGTGGGTGTTTAGAGGAGAGAAGAGATGTAAACACTGCACTTGGGAGGTGATCTGATGTCGGATCTGCGGGCGATCTATTGGTGTGGGTGGGTGATCAGATTGCCCGCAAGGGGCAGGTTAGGGGCTGATTGATGGGTGGCAGTGACAGGGGGTGATTGATGGGTGGCAGTTACAGGGGGTGATTGATGGGTGATTGATAGGTGATTGACAGGTGATCAGTGGGTTATTACAGGGAATAACAGATGTAAATATTGCACTGATGAATTGATAAGGGGGGTCTGAGGGCAATCTGAGTGTGTGGGCGGGTGATTGGGTGCCCGCAAGGGGCAGATTAGGGTCTAATCTGATGGGTAACAGTGACAGGTGGTGATAGGGGGTGATTGATGGGTAATTAGTGGGTGTTTAGAGGAGAGAAGAGATGTAAACACTGCACTTGGGAGGTGATCTGATGTTGGATCTGCGGGCGATCTATTGGTGTGGGTGGGTGATCAGATTGCCCGCAAGGGGCAGGTTAGGGGCTGATTGATGGGTGGCAGTGACAGGGGGTGATTGACAGGTGATCAGGGGGGATAGATGCATACAGTACACGGGGGGGGGGGGGGGGTCTGGGGAGAATCTGAGGGGTGGGGGGTGATCAGGAGGGAGTAAGGGGCAGATCACAAGATGGCGCTGGGTCAGCTGCCACGGCACATAGCTCCTCTTTTCTTTGCTTTTTTTTTTGCTCTTTGGACTATTTTGAACATTTTTTTTGTTATATTGAACATTTCTTTGCTATATTGACTTACAGTGCACCACAGGTCTTCCGTGCCTGTGATGCACACAGTACGGACAGGCACATACCTCTATCTCACAGTGGAGCCCGCACAGCTCTCCGGATTCCGCTGCCCGCCGTCAGGCCACCCACGGGGAAAGACAGACACACGGAGGCACACAGAGTCCACACACCTGGATCGCTCCAAAACCTGGCTCCGACAGACACTGTGGAACTCCACATCCCCCTGGGGCCCCCAGCCTCCTGTGAGCCACCCCACAAGACCGCGCTGGCCGGCTTGGCCCCCCTCCACATGGCCTGAAGCAACGGAGAGGTGCCCGCACACTGTAGCCGACCACCAGGGCTGCCTCCCCTACGAGCTGCCTCCCCTGCAAGCCTGCCAACGTCAGAGCCTGGAGCCCCATCGGAGCCCGGAGACTGCAGATGCAGAAGGTCCAGAAGCACCAAAACACACACAGCAGCCGCCGACAACGGAGAGACACCGCTCTCTGGAGTCCCGATCTCTCATAGACTGCAGCCTGCCATCAGTCCTCTGGCGCCGGGCAGGATAGCACAGCAGAGCAGCCAGGCACCACACGCTGCCGATAAGCAGGGGGACGGCGCTCTCCGCAGCCTGATGTCCTGCGGCCTGAAGCCTCCCATCGCTGTTGCCACTGATCTCTGGCCCATGCGGCCACCCACGTGGGGACCACGTGGAGCCGCATAGAGCACTACAGGCCGCTCTCACCGCCGCCTCCGCCGGGCTCCCAGCAGCGGCTCGACCCAGCAGCAGCTCGATCCACCCACTGCAGCTGGAGCAGCCCTCTGCCGCCACCTCGGGCCCCTCAAGACCACCCACGTGGAGGAGCCTGCTGCTGCTACGCCGGACCACTGCTGGCTGACACCGCCGGACCACCACCACCCAGGAGCTCCCCCATCCAGTCCCCTGCACCCGGACCCAAGAACCCCAGGCTTCACAGACTGGCAACAACTGCACCCCTCACAGACTCCACACAGAAAGGGTAAGGGCCTAACTCTCTCTACCACCCTTCCTCCCCTATGCCCAGCCTGCTCTTCCCTATGCCCAGCCTGCTTGCTGCTGCATTCTCCTGTCCTGTGCTGTACGCTGGATGTGAACTCTGGGCTGAACTCAGTGCTGACTGCTGAACTTTGAGTCTGATAACCTAGCTTGCTTGCACTCCCCTGATCTGCTACCTTGTAGTACCTGCTGTTGCATACCCCTGAACTTCTAACTTGTAGCACCTGCTGCTTGCATACCCCTGAACTTCTTAACTGCTGGCTAGCTTGCTATTGGGGGGCATCTGCTGCCAGCATATACCCAAGCTGTGCTGCCACAGCTGAACTTCTGCTGTGTTCATGCTGAACTTTTTCGATCTTGGTTGCGCACGACGCTGTCCAACCTGTGCACGCACAGGAGAGGTATACGGAAGGCCTTCACTGCGATGCCATGCTCTACCAACTCTCCCTGGCGATCCACCAACTCTCACCCCCACACCAAGGTCTATGGCCCACCCACTGCCACGTGCACTACATACACCAGGGAGCAGCTCCTGCAGTGGGAACCACGTGGCCCCTCTCCCCCTGTAGCCAGGCTCCTGTCCAAACTAGTCTGGAATCACATACGACAGATCCTGGATCCGGCCCTGGACCTCTGGGCAGGCCAGCGGCGTAGAGGCTGTCGGGCAGGAGCCCGTGTGAGGCTTAAGAGGAAAGGTCTACGATCAGCCATCCCCTCTGTCCTCCTGGCAAATGTGCATTCCCTTCCTAACAAGCTGGATGAACTGCGTCTCCTCTGTGACAGGAGAGACCTCAGCAAGACAACTCCAGTCCTCTGTTTCACGGAAACATGGCTACATGGGGACATACCTGAGAACGCTCTCCATCTCCCAGGCTACAGCCTCACTCGAGCAGATCGAGACCCTGGACTCTCCGGGAAAAAAAGAGGTGGGGGTATCTGCTTTTATATCAGCTCATCATGGTGCCCCGCCTCATCAGTTCTCACCAGGAAGTGCTCCCCTGACCTTGAACTCATACTTATCAACTGCAGGCCGTCATACTCACCACGCGAGTTCTCCTCCTATGTCCTTGTCGGAGTGTACATTCCTCCTGACGCTGATGCCAAATCTGCCCTGCTGGAGCTAAGTGCAACAATCTCGCGGTGGGAAACATCCCAGCCAGACTCACTATTCGTCATCATGGGGGACTTCAACAAGGCCAATCTTCACCGGGAAATGCCACACTATCACCAGCACGTGGCTTACCCCACCAGGGGCATGAACACCCTCGACCACTGCTACACAGCACTGAAGGATGCCTACAAGGCGGTCCCAGAGGCGGCTCTGGGCTCCTCCGATCACTGCCTCGTTCATCTTATCCCCACCTACAGGAGACGCTTAGAATCGGCAAAACCGACCCTCAAGACCACCAAAGTATGGACAGATGAGGCCAAGCTTAAACTCCAGTCCTGTTTCGACTGCACTGACTGGGAGTCCCTAGAAGCACCAAACCTGGATGTGTGGGCCGACAACGTCGCCTCATACATCGGTTTCTGTGAGGACTCCTGCATACCAAGTAAATCCTTCAAGGTCTACCCGAATAACAAGCCGTGGTTCACCAACAAGCTACGGCAACTCCGGAGGCGGAAGGAAGTCGCACACAAGTCAGGCAACCTGGAAGACTACAGGAGGGCGAGGAACGACCTTAATCGGGAACTGAGGGCCGCCAAAGGGGTTTATGCTGAGAGGATGGAACAAAACCTGCGCTCAAACGATTCACGGTCCGTGTGGAGGGGGCTTAGGACTGCCACCAACTACAAGCCTCCCCCTCAACACGCATCACCCAGCCCAGAACTAGCCGAAGAACTCGGAAAGTTCTACTGCAGGTTTGAGAGACAGGAAGAATTGGGGGAGCACCTGGAACCTCTCACTCCGCTTCCATGCACCGGGGAGAACCTCACGAGCCCACCCCTCTCTCTAGCGGTGGGAGAGGCTGATGTCCTGAAACTCCTATCAACACTAAACATCAGGAAAGCCCCTGGCCCGGACGGAGTGACTCCAGCCTGCCTGAAAACCTGCGCCAGGCAACTTGCTCCCATCCTCTCCGCCATTTTCACCAGGTCACTAAGGGAAGGGAAGGTCCCCGCCTGCTTCAAGAGGTCGACCATCATCCCTGTCCCTAAGAAACAAGGGGTTTCCGAGCTCAACAACTTTAGACCAGTAGCCCTTACGTCCGTCATAATGAAATCCCTGGAGCGAGCAGTCCTATCCAACCTCAAACTCTCCACCTTGCCCCTTCTGGATCCCTATCAGTTCGCATACAGGGAAAACAGGTCCACTGATGACGCAGTAAACATCTGCCTTGAATCTATCTATGAGCACCTGGATAGGCCAGACACGTACGCCAGAATACTACTCTTGGACTTCAGCTCGGCGTTTAACACCATCTGTCCACGCATTCTGCAGGAAGAACTAGCTGCACTGGGAGTGCACCCAAGCCTACGACTTTGGATCACAGACTTTCTCACCAACAGGACCCAAGTCGTCAGGCTGGGGAACATCAGTTCACAAAGTATGACCACAAACACAGGCGCGCCTCAAGGATGCATCCTGTCCCCACTGCTGTTCTCCCTTTACACAAACAAATGCAGATCCAGGGCAGACTCAGTTAAGGTCATCAAGTTCGCCGACGATACTACTATCATTGGTCTCATCACCAAGGACAATATCCAGGAGTACTGTCAGCAGGTGGAGAGAATCTCCCTCTGGTGCAAGGGGAATGGGCTGGTGCTTAACACCGCAAAAACTGTTGAACTAATTGTTGACTTCAGAAGGTCTGCCTCCACCCCACCCCCAATTCACATCGATGGTACGGAGGTGGCAAGAGTACCCTGCGCTCGCCTCCTGGGCACCACAATCTCCAGTGACCTCACCTGGAGGCCCAATATCACGGCGATACAGAGGAAAGCCCAGCAGAGACTGTACTTCCTCCGCCAGCTGAGGAAATTTGGCATGGCCCAAGAGATTCTGACCAATTTCTACTCCGCTACCATTGAGTCGATCCTCTGCTCATCCATTCTGGTCTGGTACACTGGCGCAACCGCCAGCGACAGGCACCTACTTCAGAGGGTCATCAGGGCGGCGGAGAGGGTCATTGGGAGATCTCTCCCCTCACTTGCCCTCCTACACAACAAAAGACTGAGATCGAGGGCCCTGAAGATCGCTAACGACCCCTCTCACCCGGGCCACTGCTACTTCAGTCCGATGCCATTGGGACGGAGGCTTCGGGCCATCTACACCAAGACGGCTAGGCACAGTATTTACTTCTTCCCCTCAGCTGTCAGCCTCCTGAACTCCCTCCACATACTCCCATCAGGGCACCCTCAAGACATATAGAACTGTCACGGACAGAGCCAACGGCTGCTCTAGTATGTAAACTGGAAATGCAAGGAAATGTAATGTACAATGTAAATGAAATTGAAATGCAAATGTAACCATCTGCTACTGACATGTGTAATTGTAAATTTCTGTTCCTGCTACTCTATGCTATCGATTGATGTCTCTTCTGAGCCAAATGTACCGTGCCAAACCCAATTCCGGGCATGACCCAGTCATGCTTGGCGAAATAAACTATTCCTGATCCTGTTCCTGATTCCTGATTAGGGACTAAAAAAATAGCGTTGACAGATAGTGACAGGGAGTGATTGATGGGTGATTAGGGGGGTGACTGGGTGCAAACAGTGGTCTGGGGGGTGGGCAGGGGGGGGGGGGGTCTGAGGGGTGCTGTGGGCGATCAGGGGGCAGGGGGGGGGAAATCAGTGTGCTTGGGTGCAGACTAGGGTGGCTGCAGCCTGCCCTGGTGGTCCCTCGGACACTGGGACCACCAGGGCAGGAGGCAGCCAGTATAATAGGCTTTGTATACATTACAAAGCCTATTATACCAAGTACATGCGGCAATCCGGGTGGTAGTAAACCGCCGGCGCTTCCGAACGGCCGGGGGTTACAGCGAACGGGGGGCGGAGCCAGTCCCCGGCGGCTAATCGCGTCACGAATGACGCGATCACCGCATAGCAACGCCCGCAGCCGCCCCCGCCGATGGGCGTATTGTGGTCGTTTGGGCCCGGACTTTGCCGCCGCCCATCGGCTGGGGGCGGTCATTAAGTGGTTAATCAATTTGACTCTACTTGGCACCTCTGTGTTACTGCTTTACAAATTGTCTAGTCCACCCTTAGTGGAGGGGTGTATCCCCATTCCTTCCTGTCTACAGAGAGCGACTCCTTAAACCTGAGCCGGGTCAGGTTATAATTCTCCCCGCCAGCTTATCCAGTGGTTGCCTTTGTGGCGACCCACGTTTGTGAGTATAACCATTACTTTGTTGTACACCTGACTAATTATCACTGAGATACTACACTATATTGGGCTCTCGGTTTCCTTTTGTCTCCTTCAAATTACTCTCTCAGGACAGTCTCACAGCAATAGTATCAAGCAGTGGCTGGATAGTGCACTGGTTAAGGGCACCACCTTTGACATGGGTTCAATCCTGCCTAGGGTCAGTACCTATCCAGTAAAGAGTTCAAGGCAAGACTCCCTAACACTGCAGGGTGGCCTCTTGAGCGCGTCCCAGTGGCTGCAGCTCTTGAGCGCTTTGAGTCTGACAGGAGAAAATCGCTATACAAATGTTTGGATTATTATTATTATATATTCACATTTATCATTGTGATGGGTACAAAGAAGACCAATTTAAGCTTTTAGTTTCGGTAATGTTAGTTGACTGCAAACTTCAACAGAAAGGTCATTTTCAATCATGGTAAATTGTAAAACGACTTGTGCAACACTGATCTATGTTTATGGCAATTTTATAATGAAGGTGGAATTTCACTTTAACCACTTCCGGATTCTCGGTGCGTATATATACGCCCCTGAATCCTGAAGTGTATACCATGGAAACGGCCGCTCGTATGAGCGGCCGTTCCATGTCAGCTCACGGAGGGTGTCTCCGTGAACACCCTGCGAGCCGATCGGCGGCTCGCAGGGTAAATGTAAACACACGGGGAAGATCTTCCCCGGTGTTTACATGTATACGGCGCTGCTGCGCAGCAGCGCCGTAGAGGAGATCGGCGATCCCCGGCCTCTGATTGGCCGGGGATCACCGGCATCTGATAGGCTAAAGCCTATCCCATCAGGCGCAGGACGGAAATCCGTCCTGCGCCACTCACAGGGGGAGGGAGAGGGAGGCAAGGAGAAGGAGGCCAGGAAGCGCTGCGGAGGGGGGCTTTGAAGAGCCCCCCCCCGCAAGCGCAAGCAGCCGGCGGCGATCAGACCCCCCCCAGCAGGACATCCCCCTAGTGGGGAAAAAAGGGGGGAAGTCTGATCGCCCTGGCTGCTAGCTGATCTGTGCTGTGGGCTGGAGAGCCCACGCAGCACAGATCAGCACACAATTTCATGGTGTGGAAGTGGTTAATGCATTGAGAGTTTTTATAAATTAAAAGAATACGTGTGCAAAGTGAAACAATACAGCCAGGTAAATTGCATGGATAGCTAGCTCTAAAGGGGATTTTCAGAGTTAAGATACTCACGTAGCCCCTATTGATGTATTTTTCCATTTTGATTTAATGGAAAGAACAGAGTCTGTGGTATTTTCTTCCCCCTCTATTGCTTTCCTCAGCCCCTCAGCCCAGGGAGCCCTGGCATTCACCCAAAAGAAACACTCTACCTTTTAATTCTAAGTCAGTAGAAAAACAACATGACCTAAGACAGTTTCTAGTCCCCTGCTGATAGCTTTGAAGGATGCTATGGCTCAGACGGTATCTCTGGAAAGACGAGATGTGGGTTCATTCATCTCTTACATACTGTGTAGCCATAAATGTCTCACTATAGAAGAAATGTGATAACAATAGCAGATGAGAAACGGACTTGATTACTGGTTTTTAATTGTCATTCTCATTTGTGAAGTATTACTGCAGGTATAATTAACAGCGTGTATGCATGCAGAATCCGCATCTTTCATAATTTAACCTATGATTACTATGTGATTATTTATCCTGATTTAACCTAACATTTTCCCTGAAAACAACTTGATGAAACTGTTTTTTAATATGCTGTAATATAATTGTTATGTACCAATAACAGTAACATTTATTCTGCCCACATACAAATTATTTTTCAGTGCAAAATGAATCAGCAGTTCTGCCATTTCAGACACAAAGGGAGGGTACCTTAAAGCGGAATATAACCCAGAATTTCTTCTTTGCTCTAAAAGGTTATTTACAGCATATAATATACTAACACAATGGTTTTTTTTAAGTAAAACAGCATTCAAAGGGTTACATCACAGAGAGGACTCTTTCTTCTGCAGGGAGAACCCGCATCTGAACTGCTGTTAAGCTTATCTTGTGTACACATTCTTTTTTTTATTTCAAAGAATTTTTATTGAAATCCGAGGAACAAAACATACAAAAAAGTATATATATAACGCTTACTATCTGTTTGATTAGCAACTTAAAGGCATTATAATTAACATAGTGTGATTATTATTATAGAAAGTCCTGAAGAATTATTCGAATAAAAGCATAAACCTCATCATTTGTAATAGTAACACAATATTATACATTTATCCCTCTGGTTCCAAATTTTCCCGGTATTTTCTCCCTATACCTCCCCCCTAACTCTTACCCATATCTCCCCCCCCCCCCTACCTCCCATAGATTCTCCCCTCAGTGGAACGCATCTAATAAAAATACCAAATACTTCTGAGTATGTAACGTAAAGCAAATCCACCTTAAGCAACTGTTTGTTAATGCTGGTAGAGTACCCTCTCTATAAGAAAGGGAAACATAACCCTCATTCTCCACAGAGTGAAAGCTTTTACTGAGTACAGCATTACCAAAAATTCAGCTAAAGAAAACCATGCTTGATTATAAGTAGACCAAGTTCTCTATATACCAATCATTTTTTTCCCCATTTCTGATTCTAGGTAGATGTGCCACAGTAGCCAGGAGTTTGCATGCGATAATTGTCTACTATGTGTTTCTTGCACCAGTTGTTCCATATGTTCAATATATTGCATTTCCTTATACCAATCCAGAATAGATGGCATAGTAGTGGTTTTCCAAAATTTTGGAATAGTAAGACGGGCTGCAGATAAGAAGTGTCTCAGTAGAGATCTTTTAAATTTACGAATTGGCATTGGTAGAATTAATAAAAGCAAGGCTGAGGGAGAATTATCGATTTCTATATGTAAACAGTCTTTAATGATAGCACATATTTTAATCCAAAATTGTTGGATTACTGAGCAAGAATGCCAAATATGAACCATGGTGCCAACTTCTTGTGAACATCTCCAACATAGTGCGGTTTCAGATGGAAAAATTTTATGTATGACTGCTGGTGTCTTATACCATCTTGATAATATTTTAAAAGCGTTTTCTTTACCCCGATTGGAGAGGGATATTATGTTTGTAAATATAAAGGCTTTATCCCATTCCTTATCTGTAAACACCCTATCTAGTTCCATATGCCATTTGGAGATATATGCTGGTTTACAGTCATATACTATATCTAGCATCATACAATAGTAAGTTGAGAGCGCTTTTTTATCAGGAGGGGATAAAAAAAGTTGTTTTTCCACATCGCTCATTTCCCTGTTTATGTATCCCCCCTTCAAACATTGCCTGAGAAAGTGTAGAAATTGGAGATACTCAAATTGTGGGATGGCCAAAACATTACCCCTAGTCATCAAATCCTGTTTAGATGGGGTTAGATTATCAGGCATTATCTCTTGTAATGTAGCCTGGTCTCCAAGACATTTCCTGAATAATATATGTAGGATTAAAACCCGGACTGAAAAGAATATTATTCCAAATAGGCGTTAAAGGGCCTAAATAAGAGGAAACTCTATGTTGTTTAAGGAGCTTGTCCCAAATTTGGAGAGTCATTTTTGTAATGTAAGACCAATTTTTAGCTGGCGCTAATCTATCTTGGGGGTAAATCCATATAGCTGCTTTAAGGCCCATGTCAGATAAAGCATTCTCTATTTGCACCCATTGACGAGAACCTTGATACCAATCTCTTATGCGTGTTAAATGGGTAGCTATTTGATATCATTTTGGTTTCGGGAGAGCCATGCCCCCCGCTTCTTTCATTCTATGAAGAACATTCTTGGCTATTCTATGACCCTTATCTCCCCATATATAATTAAGCCATATAGAATCTATCTTCCTAAAGAAAGTCATAGGGATATAGATAGGCAAAGTCTGAAGGGGGTATAGTAATCTTGGCATCAGGTTCATCTTGATAATATTTATACGTCCGGACCACGAGTGTAATACTCCTCTCCATCTCTGTAAGTCTTCCTGGAATTTATGTAATAAAGACAAAAAGTTCTCCCTATATAAAAGCGATTTATCTTTGGTAATTCGTAGTCCTAAATAGGTAATATAGTCTTCTTTCCATGAAAAGGGGAATGATCTCTTAAGATTGCAGTATAGTCTATGTGGTAATGATAAATTTAGAGCTTCGCATTTGGCAAAGTTCGCAAGTGTTAATTTTAAAGTTACTAACAACTCCAAATGTTTGAATCGTTTTCATTAGATTTGGAAGGGATGTAACCGGATCTGTAATATATACTAAGAGGTCATCTGCAAAGATGGAGAGTTTATAGTGAGCACAGCCCATAGGCATGCCGTGTATATCCACATTATTTCTAATGGCTATGGCCAGGTGTTCCATGGATATTATGTAAAGTAAAGGCGAGAGCGGGCAGCCCTGACGGGTACCGTTACTGATTGGGAGAGGTTCAGACAGGAGTCCGTTTATTTTTAGTTTGGCCATAGAGTAATCATATAGGCGACAATATGGTCAAAAAAGCGAGAGCCCGGTGGAAAACCAAGCTGCGTTAATGAGGCCTTCAAGAAAGCCCACGAGAGCCTATCAAAGGCCTTCTCCGCGTCAAGCGCCAGTAGAAGGCCTGGAATTTTTGCTTTTTGAATATAATTGGAAAGAAGTAGCGTTTTTATGGTATTGTCTCTAGGCTCACGCCCAGGGACAAAACCCACCTGATCCGAATAAATAATATCTGGGATAATAGGTAAAAGACGGTTAGCTAATATTTTTGAATAGATTTTTAAATCAACGTTAATCAAAGAGATTGGACGATAATTGGTGCTATAAAGGGGATCTTTCCCTGGTTTTGGGATAACTGTAATATGTGCTTCTTTGGCTACAGTTGGTAGCCTGGCACCTTTGCCAATCTCGTTAAATGCTGTTGTGAATAAGGGGGCCAATTGGCTTCTAAATAATTTAAAATATTCTGAAGAGAACCCGTCAGGGCCCGCCGCCTTCCCTGGTTTAAGCATATTAATAGCCAAAGTAAATTCATCCTCTGTAAGAGGTTCATTTAATGCTTCTATTTGAGTTTCAGATAATGATGGTAATTTGTTTTGTGAAAGAAAATTTCCTAGCAAACCTGGCGGGGGATTATCTATTTTTAGATTATATAATGATTTATAATATACATGGAACACCTTTGCTATCTCCTCTGAGGAGTGTACTTTACGCTTCTGCACATTAAAAATAGCCGGTATAAAAGTGGAGGCTCTCTTCTGTCGCAGAGAGAGAGCTAATAACCGACCACACTTGTTAGCTTGTTCATATAGCTTGCTTTTATACCTTATCAAATTATCCATTCTAGATTGTTCTAGAATCTTCTTAAGAGAGTCTCGTTTTTCTTGTAGTGTCTCTAGGGTCTGATCTGAGATTGATTTCTTATGGAGTTGCTCTAATTTCTCAATATCTGATAATAAGGATAAAATTTTAGACGCTCTCTTTCTTACGTTGAGAACCTAACTGAATCATAACTCCTCTCATAACACATTTGTGGGCATACCATTTAGATACTGAAGATACCCCATCTTCCCCAGAGTTATTGGCAATATAGTCTTGTAACACATGTATCAGGCGAGCTTTGCAGTCTTTATCCTGTAATAATGCAAGATTTAACTTCCAATTAAAGTGAGGACGTGTGATCCCCGGAATTGCAAATTTTAAAAAGACAGGTGAGTGGTCTGACCATAATGAAGGGCCAATATGTGAAGATACCTTCCAAGAAAGTATATTATGGGATATTAAGAATAAATCTATTCTGCTGTAGCTCCCATGTGGTTTAGAGAAAAAAGTATAGTCCTTAGACTTTGGATTAGAGATCCTCCATATATCTACCAGTTGAAGTTCAAAAAGTAGCCTTTTAATTGGGTGGAGTTTCTTTTTGGAGAGAGATGATACACCCCTAGATGTATCAAGTGTTGGATCCAGGGTCATATTTATATCTCCCCCAATAATTATTCTACCTTCACTAAATTCATCTAGTTGTAAAAGTATGGAGCGAAGAGCGTTAGTTTGATCAATATTAGGCAAATAAATGCTAGCAATAGTAAAGGTAACATTTGAAAGTGTTATCTTAGCAAATATATATCTCCCATCCCTATCTATTTTAGTATCTTTTATCTCAAATTGGCTGGACCTATGAAATGCAATGGCTACTCCACGTGATTTCCCACCCTCAAAGTTACTACAGATCCATTTAGGATAGTATTTATTAAATGACAGAACAGGAGCTTTCCCCTTCATAAAATGTGTCTCCTGTAAGATAATGATTTTTGCCCTTTCCTTATGACATTGATATAAAATGTGAGATCGTTTAGCAGGCTCGTTTAGACCATTTGCGTTCAAAGAGCATATTTTAGTTGCCATGGCGGATATCTAACCAAACGCTATCGTTTATCATCTGTGCGAACCACCGAGATAGGAATCTTCCACCCTCCCCCCCCTCCTTAGACAGCCAACCAGCTGTTTTGTACCCATCCCCTGATGTTATTAGCTCCACAACATACTGGAGCTTAGGCTGTGGTGGCATAGCGCCACTGCAGTCAACCCGAAAATATTTAGACTGCGTCACCATATGTGGGAGAAGTAACTCGGCGATAGCCCCAGAGCTCATAGCGTCCCCGAGCTACCCCCTCCCCCCCCCCCCCCCCCCCCCGCCAGAACTGTATCAAATCATATTAAATCGGCAAAACCAAACTTAAAGCATACAAACTGCGATATATAAAACAGGTCATTTTTGCATAAACATAAACTATGTTATTGATAATGCTTCTATTCAATGAGAAACCTAAAGTCTCTAATAAACGACATTATGATATTAGTGTAAAACCTTATGCTCTAGATATTTAAAGGTGTATAACGTGTCCCTGGATTTATGCTCCGGATTGAAAAAGGTGGATAAAGAAGATTGTTACTAATAAACTTCAGCCATCTTCTGACAATAGTCTTTGTCTGCGTCTAGGGTCAGATGGTCTCGCTCTTTGCCAGCGTTCTTTTTGAGGAAGGGGCTTAATTTCTTCCATAGAGGGCCAGTCTGGTAGTAAAATTTTGTCACAGGTAAGAAAATCTTGGATCTTTGGTAGATCTTTTGGACTCTGGAAAACGATCGACTTGCCTTCCTTCTTTATTAGCAAACGAAAGGGGAATCCCCATGCATATAATGCCCCTGCAGATTTCACTGCTTCCAGGAGAGGTTTTGTGGCTCGACGGAGCTGTAGTGTATATCGGGACAGATGCGGGAAAAATAGGAGGGTAAGTCCATCAAAATCAATTGAGCCCTTCTCTCTGGCTGCATTCATTATCTCCTCTTTAATGGTGTAGGAGTGTAACCTGCATATGACATCTCTTGGAAGGTTATTACGCATTTGGCCAAACGCTCTATGGGCTCTGTCAATCACAATGTCAAAATCCTCCTCCTTTCCCAGCAAAATCCTGAAAATACCTTGTATTGATGGCAATAAGTCCTCATATTTCGTTGCCTCCGGGAGACCCCTTATTCGCACGTTGTTGCGCCGTCCCCTGTTCTCCAGGTCGTCCATTTTTAACACGTGCTCGAGGTGTGCTTGATCTTGTGCTTGAGATTTTTGAATAAGCTCTTCCACTTTCTTTTCTAAAGATTCTTGATTCTTCTCTAAAATGTCCACTCTATCTCCAACATCATGCAGATCAGCTCTTACTTCCTCAATGTCTCGTTTATACGCTGTCACTATGCGAAGGGCAAAGGCCTCAAAATCACGTTTGGATGGAATGCTGCGTAGCAGGGCCTTAATGTCGAGTTCTTCCTCTTCCCCATCTTCCTCCCCATCAGAAACTTCGGGGGACCCCTCTGGTGTAGCTTGAGAGCGAGTGCTTTTGTGGGGTGAGGGGGAATGGTCATTTTGAGATCTGCGTACCTCTGATCGGGAAGGGGCGCTGGATGCTGCATCATCATGCTTTCTGTTGGAGCGGGAGCCAGTCTGCCGGAAAAAAGTTCCGATCTCGGCGCTGGTCGCTCTTCCTGCACCCTTAGACTTCTTGTCCTTCTTCTCCTTTCCCATCTTGCCGATTTAGGGCTCTCTGTATTTAGCGGGGAGTCGGCCGGGGATCACTCAGGACGGAGCTCTTCCTACACGCGTCTTACCGCGGCCATCGCCAAGCCACGCCCCGTGTACACATTCTTTACTGGATACATTTATGTAAACATTCTCTGGCTGTGCAATACTTCAGCTGATGAGTCCTGGGGTGAAACACAGGTCCGAAATCATTGGTGGCTGCATTCACAACAGAATTACAACAGTTATGAATAAAATGCACCAGCAGCTTCAAAAATAAATTAACTGAACTTTGAGAAGTTATAATGTCTAAATGAATAATAATACTTGTGCACAAAAGCAAATATGATAATTATATGGGTTATAAAAAGTAGGAAAACGCATTTTTGTTGAAAATTTTGTCAGAGTTTTAAACTGCTTTAAATGACTGGTTACTAATTTAAAGTGTATCTCCAGTCACACAAATAGAGTAGCATTCTTTTTAAAGCAGTAAAGATGAGTTCCAAATGCCCCCGCCATTTACAAAGCATGGTGTTTATATCCTAAACCTGTGATATTTAACCACTTTACCCCCGCGCGTACGTATTTCTCCGCCCCTTTTTCCATCCTTTAAAAACCAGGGACGGAGAAACACGTACTTTCCGCGTTCCCGACGCTGTCCGCGCTCCCGCTCGTAAACACGCCGCCCGCCGCTAGTAAAACCGCCGCCGCCCGCTCGCCCGGAGATCAATGAACGGGAAAATCCATTCCCGTTCGTTGATCTAAGCCCCACAATGACCCGCTGCTCTCCTATGGGCAGCGCGATCATTGTGAGAAGAAACTCACGTGTCCAGCCTCCTTATTCTTCCTCCAAGCTTCCGGAAGGAGGCTTGGAGGTCGCAATAAAGCAAAAAGTTACTGTGGCCATCTTGTGGCCAAATAGTAAACTACACCCTACACATTTTTCACATACAAATAAATGACTTTTACACAAAAAATTAACTCATTACCTCCCACACTCCCCATTTTTTTTTTTTTTTTGTAATTAAAAAAAAATTCAAAAATTTACAATTAAAAAAAATACATAATTAGTTACCTTAGGGACTGAACTTTTTAAATATTTAAGTCAAGAGTGTATAACACTGTTACTTTATAAACTATGGGCTTGTAATTAGGGATGGACGCAAAACTGAAAAAAATGCACCTTTATTTCCAAATGAAATATTGGCGCCAAACATTGTGATAGGGACATAATTTAAACGGTTTTATAACCGGGACAAAAGGGCACATAAATTTCATGGGTTTTAATTACAGTAGCATGCATTATTTAAAAACTATAATGGCCGAAAACTGAAAAATAATTTTTTTTTTCCCCACATTTTTCCTATTTTCCCATTAAAACACATTTAGAAAAAAATAATTCTTGGCATAATGTCCCACCTAAAGAAAGCCTAATTGGTGGCGGAAAAAACAAGATATAGTTCATTTCATTGCGATAAGTAATGATAAAGTTATAGACGAATGAATGGAAGGAGCGCTGAAAGGTGAAAATTGCTCTGGTGGTCAGGGGGTAAAACCCCTCAGTGGTGAAGTGGTTAAATTGTTGAATGAATGTATTTTCTTCCCCTGCCTGATCTCAATTTCTCCCTTGGTACCTTTTCTCGAGAGTTAGACTTGGGGGATGGATGCCTGGTTCAAGCAACTCCAGAATTCTAGCATTCTGATACCCTAGACTTCACCCTCCACAAACCTACAAACACCCGTTGAACTGCACCGCAAGTGTGCTGGCTGGCCCAGCTGTCAGTTCTCCCTTACTTCCCTTGCTCATCATATTCCCTTGCTCATCAGTATTAAAGGGCACAGATGCCCTTTAATACTGAGCATAGCTCTGGCTACCTAATACTATAAGTAGCTAGAGGTGCCTCCAAGTATTAGGTAGCTAGAGGTGCCTTCGACTGCAGGGAGATCTGGTCAGTGGTAGAGATGGCCCGACCCTCTGATTTTTGGTTTGCGAACTTCCGCGAAACTTCGGTTCGAGAGAACTTTTGCGAACTGCAATAGAATTCAATGGAAAGCAAACTTTGAAAACTAGAAAAAATGTATGCCGGCCACAAAAGTGATGGAAAAAAGGTTTCAAGGGGTCTAACACCTGGAGGAGGGGGATACATGCCAAAAGTCCGGGGAAAAATCTGGATTGGACGCAAAGCAGCGTTTAAGGGCAGAAATCACATTGAATGATAATTGGAGGCCTAAAGTGCTGCCCCCTGCTTCTTTCAGGAACTTGTCTCCTCCTACTCCTCTCTGACTCCCCCTCTGAACTGTCCCCTTGGTCATCTTGTCTCTTAGGAACCCATGTGGGATCCGTATCATCATAATCATCATAATCATCCTGCCCAGCTTCACTTGCCTCAGACACCTTCACAAATTCACCAACCGCAGGTACTTTATCATCCTCCTCATCACATGTTACATCCATAGTGTTGCAGCCTAACTCAGACATATGAGGTGGTGTAACTTGCTTAGCGCCTTCATCTGGTTGTAACAATATTGGCTGTGAATCAGTTAATTCCCCACCAATTAACTCCTGCGAAGTGTCAAATGCAACGTATGTTGTGCTTGTAGTAGCGCTTGTGGCTGCGGAAGATGAGGTGTTCTGTGTTAAATAGTCAACCACGTCCTGACAATTTTGGGAGTTGATGGGACGTGCCTTCTTCTGAGCACTGTACTTTGGGCCAGGGCCACATGAAATCACATCAACAGGACCTCGCACAGACCTGCCGGCTGGCCTTCCTCTGGGTCTGCCTCTACCTGTTTTGTCCGTATTGTCCATAACACACAGACAGGTAGCGGACAGGCACAGTAACACTGCGTGTGCTTAACTCACGTAGGTAGGTGGATGTACTGTGAACAACAGGTAGGTGGGTATATGCAGTGATGGGTATTACAATGTGCACCTGTCACACACAGACAGATAGCGGACAGACACAGTGACACTGGGTGCGTTTAACTCACGTAGGTAGGTGGGTGTACTGTGAACAACAGGTAGGTAGGTATATGCAGTTCTGCATATTACAATGTGCACCTGTTACACACACACAGGTAGTCACTAAATGTGCTGGGCCTGGCACTGGCACACACACAGTATGAATTATCAAGGCTGTCTATGCAACACAAGTGTCAGTGGGACACACACACAAAAAAAAAAATAGATCAAAGAACAAGATTAGCTCTCAAACGAGCTGTTGTGAGGTGCTATTTTAGCAATAATCAGCAAGGAGCAAGCTAAGAAGCCTACAAGAGCCTAACTAATCTTTCCCTATGAGAGTCTGCAGCAGCAGCAGCTGCCCCTTCTCTATTTACTGCAGGTACACGAGTGAGTAAAATGGCCTGGCATTGCCTGCCTTTTATAAGGGGGAGGGGGGCAGTGGCTCCAGGAGGGAATGTAGCCTGATTGGCTACAATTTGCCTGCTGACTGTGATTTAGAGGGTCAAAGTTGACCCTAATGGTGCATTATGGGGGCGAACTGAACTTCTGGTAAAGTTCACGGTCGCGAACCCCCGGAAGTTCGCCGGGAACCGTTCGCCAGCGAACCGTTCGGGCCATCTCTAGTCAGTGGAATGCCGAGACCGGGTTGAGTAGCCTCACATTTAAACTCTGCTTGGGACATTGTATAGGTAAGGTGGGTGGGAGGTACTTGAGGAGGGGAGTGAGCCACCTTTTCATCATCAGGTGTCTGAAGGCACATGTCTACAGTGCATTATGGTAAATCCTGCCCTGCCCCTCCTCACCCTCCCATAACAAGTGCAGCCAGTAAAACACCTGCCTTCCCAGGAAGTGACCCTCTGCCTATATTGCAAATAGTACAGTGAGGCAGTTAAACATTTACCTGCTTCCAAGTTCTGAGTTGGCTCTCCACGTTACTGCAGCCATATGCTGTACAACAGGGAAATGGGTTAGATAAAGCTGCTTATGGCCAGGGGTGCCTGAAGCCACAGGCACTACAGGCAGTCACTTGGGGTGTCATGTCAATCAACAGGCTCTGGCCACCCTCATATTCATTAATCTCCCCATTTTGCAGGCTTTTGCAGGCTTGTGCACGATACAGGGCTCGCCGCTCGGGCTCCTAGCTTCCCGCATAATTGCTCAGCCTTCACTCTCCCCCTTCCTCCCCCACTGGTCAATAGCGACAGAGAAAACACACTCTGCTCCTCCTCTAAGGCCAACCCTTTTCTAGCATCCTGAAAGTGGACCCGAGATCAACTTTTATACATTGCATAATTGTGTTCCTTACATATAGGTTATAGGGCATTCCTCAAGCCAAATACTTTTTTTTTGTTTTAATACTCTAATTCCCTATAAACTAAACAAGCCTCGCCCACAGCTTCTCCATAACGCCAAGGCACTCAGACCCATGTAGCAAGGGCTTATGGGAGCTAAGTCTGGGCAGGATGAGGAGGAGGTTACTAGCTAGAGATTTCAGAGGCAGAGGTGAGGGGGAGTGAATTTTCAACTGGCTGAGGGGTGGAGATGCAGTTGCAGATTACCCATGTAATGATGACAAACAGAACATGGACGCTCTCATTGTATCACAGGAATAAATCATATTAAACTGTTGAAGCTGTATGCAGCCAGATTTGCTGTGTAAACTATCTAAACTTTAGATAAGATATATAGACAAGTTACTTGTTATAGTTAGTTTTTCATCTCTGATCCACTTTAACAGCCACAGACACAGTGCAGTGTCTGTGAACTGCCTGCATGTGGCCTCAAACTCCCCCTCCCGCCAGCCAGAAGTTCAGTGTTCCAGTCTGGCTACTTAAGCCAGCATGCTTCCTGAATCCCCATGCCTTGAGCCTGACATGGGTGGCAGAGGAGAGGTGACTAGGGGCTGAGATGCAGACTGCTGCATGGGGAGAGGCGAGGAGTAGGTATGGCCTGCACTGTGAGGAGAAGAACGACGGGCAGACATGCAGAGAGCTGCAGTTACAGGTGTGTGTATTTGCCTTTGATGTGGGAGGACATGGTATCTGCATTTGATGTGCAGGCAACATAGGATCTGCATTTGATGTGTGTGTGTGTGTGGGGGGGGGGCACATGGTATCTGTGTGTGATGTATGGAGGACATGGTATGTGCATTTGATGTGTGGGGGACATGGTACCTGTGTTTGATGTGAGGGGGACATGGTATGTGCATTTGATGTGCGGGGGACATGGTACCTATGTTTGATGTGCGGGAGACATGGTATGTGCGTTTGATGTGTGAGGGACATGGTACCTGTGTTTGATGTGAGGGGGACATGGTATGTGCATTCGATGTGCGGGGGACATGGTACCTACGTTTGATGTGCGGGAGACATGGTATCTGCGTTTGATGTGCGGGGGACATGGTATCTGTGTTTGATGTGCAGGGAACATGGTATCTGCATTTGATGTGCTGGAGACATGGTACCTGCATTTTGATGTGCCAAGGACATGGTACCTGCGTTTTGATGTGCAGGGGACATGGTACCTGCGTTTTGATGTGCAGGGGACATGGTACCTGCGTTTTGATGTGCAGGAGACATGGTACCTGCGTTTTGATGTGCAGGGGACATGGTACCTGCGTTTGATGTGCAGGAGACATGGTACCTGCGTTTGATGTGCTGGAGACATGGTACCTGCGTTTTGATGTGCAGGGGACATGGTATCTGCGTTTTGATGTGCTGGAGACATGGCACCTGCATTTTGATGTGCAGGGGACATGGTATCTGCATTTCATATGTGGGGGACATAGTATGTGCATTTGATGTGCGGAGGACATGGTATCTGTGTTTGATGTGCGGGGGACATGGTATCTGCGTTTGACATGTGGAGGACATGGTATCTATGTCTGATGTGCAGGGGACATGGTATCGCATTTGATGTGGGGGGACATGGTATCCATGTTTGATGTGTGGGAGACACACTATTTGCATTTTATTGGGGGGGGGAGCGCCACAACTTTTCTCACCTGGAATGAAAAGTAGCTAGGGGCACCCCTGCTTATGGCGACTATGACAGGAGTGTTCTGCTCTGTTTTATAATGTTACACTTCCATATGAAAAAAAAAACCTTTTTATTGAGATATTCCTAATTTCCTACACCTTCAGGGGCGTAAAAATCGGGGTGCAAGGGATGCAGCCACGGGGGACCCAGTGCTCCTCGGGCCCTTGCCTACTTGCTGCCGTCAATGCTGGAGGGGGGAGCGCGGAAGGGGGAGACCAAGGGGAGGGAGCGTGGGATTGGCCCACTCCCTGCTGCTGTGTGTGGCCAATGCTCACCCCTCATGCACTGTGCCCCTTGGTCCTGGGGCATCTGACTGGATATACCTGTCTATAATAAAGGCACAAATGCCTGGCTATACTGGGGGCACCTATAAGCTAATAGCTATACTGGGGGCACCCATGCCTGTCTAATGGCTATACTGGGGGCACCCATGTCAGTTAAATATATCATATAGGGGACACACACAGTGATATTTAAGAAGTGAAATTAAGTTTATTGGATTAACAGAAAGTATGCAATAATTGTTTAAATAAAATTAGGCAGGTGCATAAATGTGGGCACTGTTGTCATTTTATTGAATCCAAAACCTTTAGAACTAATTATTGGAACTCAAATTGGCTTGGTAAGCTCAGTAACCCCTGACCTACATACACAGGTGAATCCAATTATGAGAAAGAGTATATAGGGGGGTTAATTGTAAGTTCCCCTCCTCTTTTAATTTTCTCTCAAGAGTAGCAACATGGGGGTCTCAAAACAACTCTCAAATGACCCAAAGACAAGATTGTACACCATCATGGATTAGGGCAGGCATGGGCAAACTTGGCCTTCCAGCTGTTAAGGAACTACAAGTCCCACAATGCATTTGCCTTTATGAGTTATGACTGTAGCTGCTAGACTACTGCAATGCATTGTGGGACTTGTAGTTCCTTAACAGCTGGAGGGCCAAGTTTGCCCGTGCCTGGATTAGGGGAAGGATACAGAAAGCTGTCTCAGAGATTTCAGCTGTCTGTTTCCACAGTTAGGAACATATTGAGGAAATGGAACACCGCAGGCTCCGTTCAAGTTAAGGCTCAAAGTGACAGACCAAGAAAAATCTTGGATAGACAGAAGCGACAAATGGTGAGAACAGTCAGAGTTAACCCACAGACCAGCACCAAAGACATACAACATCATCATCATCTAGCTGCAGATGGAGTCAATGTGCATAGTCAACCATTCAGCGCACTTTACACAAGGAGATGCTGTATGCAAAAGTGATGCAGAGGAAGCCTTTTCTGCACTCACAGCACAAACAGAGCCACTTAAGGTATGCTAATGCACATTTGGACAAACCAGCTTAATTTTGGAATAAGGTGCTGTGGACTGATGAAACTAAAATTGAGTTATTTGAGTATAACAAGGGGCGTTATGCATGGAGAAAAAAAACCCACAGCATTCCAAGAAAAACACCTGCTACCTACAGTAAAATATGGTGGTGGTTCCATCATGCTGTGGGGCCAGTGCAGGGAGTGTCAAAGTTGAGGGACGCATAGATTCCACTCAGTATCAGCAGATTCTGGAGACAAATGTCCAGGAATTAGTGGCATAGCTGAAGCTGCGCCTGGGCCGGATCTTATAAAAAGACAACAACCCTTAGTCTCCCTGCACACTGCAAATCCGTTTTGCGATTCCGATTCCGTTTCCGATTCTGATTTGAAATTCCGATTTTCCCTGAATGCAATCAACAGAAAAACGGAAGAAAAAATGCAGCATGCAGTAACGATTAAAAATCAGAACTTTGGCTCTTAGTCCTCCTCTACTGGTTTTTTAGAGGAGGACCGGGATCTAGTTGCGTGAAACCAACCTGTCCTTCACAGATAGACCAATCAGGTAGTGATGGGGATCTGCAGGTGGTCAACATATCAGGTCAAAATCTATCTAAGGGTGCTATTGATCTTTTAACCAAGGGTTTGGGGTTTTGCCCTAAGAGCAACCTGAACAGATTTGAATTTTTGAAGGACTTACACCTTTTTGGGCGAAATTTAACCCTCAAAATGCTTCACAAAAGGAAAAGTGAATCACCCTTGGGGGGTGCTATTTCGGACTGGAAGGATTGGTCCAGTCGTGACTATCGCGCCCATATGGACCTTGTTAAATTAAGTGAGGAAAATGACCACAATGAGGATGAGGATCTTTTTGGATCAAATTCACCTAGTCAGTGAACAAAATAACAAACAGTTCCGTCCCAGGTCCGCCGCGTTCCCTCCCTTCTCCCTGTGCCCCAGTGTACATACCTTTGTGTCTTCGGTTGAGAAGGACATACAGAGGCTATGGATTGGAAAAAATGAAACAACCAATCTCTCACATGATGAAACTCTGGAACTTGTGGAGTTACGAAACAATAAAGATCTGGTCATTAAGCCATCGCACAAGGGAGGGAATGTGGTGGTCATGAGGGCGGAACAATATACCTACATGTGTCAGAGAATACTGAGTAATGGGGAGTGGTACCAGCGGGTTTCTGCGTCCAGGGTCATCAGGAATCAGCAAATTCTGTTTGACATTATTGATGCAGCGGTGATGCAGGGCATCATCACTGCTGAAGTTGGATCTACTCTGAAGGTTGAGCACCCAGTAGTGCCAACTTTCTATGCTCTACCGAAGGTGCATAAAAACTTATCCAGACCACCTGGTCGACCCATTGTGTCTGGCAATGGGTCTTTAACTGAAAAGGTGAGCATATATGTAGACAAACACCTTCAGCCACATGTCCATCGATTACCTTCGTATGTACGCGATACACAGCACCTCTTGTGGATCCTCGAGGGCATGCAATTACCGATGAATACACTCCTGGTGACCCTGGATGTGGAGGCCCTGTACTCCAGCATCCCACAGAAACGGGGGGTTGAGTCTGTGGGTCATTTTCTGTCTGAGATGGGGAATGACGAGATCCCACACAATCAACTCCTTTTGGACCTGCTTACTTTCATCTTACAAATTAATGTGTTCACATTTGATGATGCATACTACCTCCAGGTGCAGGGGGCAGCGATGGGGACCACATGTGCCCCGTCGCTAGCCAACCTGTATCTGGGGGATTGGGAGCGGCACCTTTTCGGGGAGGACTCCCTGGTCGAGTACCTGTGCCACTAGAGTTGGGCCGAACGGTTCGCCTGCGAACGGTTCCATGCGAACTTCAGTGGTTCGAGTTCGCGTCCCGCAGGCGAACCTTTGCGGAAGTTCGGTTCGCCCCATAATGCACATGGAGGGTCAACTTTGACCCTCTACATCACAGTCAGCAGGCCCAGTGTAGCCAATTAGGCTACACTAGCCCCTGGAGCCCCACCCCCCCTTATATAAGGCAGGCAGCGGCGGCCATTACGGTCACTCGTGTGCTGCCTGCGTTAGTGAGAGTAGGGCGAGCTGCTGCAGACTGTCTCTCAGGGAAAGATTAGTTAGGCTTAACTTGTTCCTGTCTGGCTGCATACCTGTGCTGTAAACCCACCACTGCATACCTGTGCTGTGAACCCACCACTGCATACCACTGCATACCTGTGCTGTGAACCCACCACCACTGCATACCTGTGCTGTGAACCTACCACTGCATACCTGTTCAGTGAACCCACCACTGCATACCTGTGCTGTGAACCCACCACTGCATACCTGTTCAGTGAACCTGCCACTGCATACCTGTTCTGTTCAGTGGACCCGCCACTGTATACCTGTTCATTGAACCCACCACTGCATACCTGTGCTGTGAACCCACCACTGCATACCTGTTCTGTGAACCCACCACTGCATACCTGTGCTGTGAACCCACCACTGCATACCTGTGCTGTGAACCCACCACTGCATACCTGTTCTGTTCAGTGGACCCGCCACTGTATACCTGTTCATTGAACCCACCACTGCATACCTGTGCTGTGAACCCACCACTGCATACCTGTTCTGTGAACCCACCACTGCATACCTGTTCAGTGAACCTGCCTCTGTGAACCCACCACTGCATACCTGTTCAGTGAATCTTGATGTATACACATGTAAGATGTTTGAAAGCACTTTAGGCCTGTCATTTAGCATTCAATGTGATTTCTGCCCTTAAAACGCTGCTTTGCGTCAAATCCAGATTTTTCCCCGGGACTTTTGGCATGTATCCCACTCCGCCATGCCCCCCTCCAGGTGTTAGACCCCTTGAAACATCTTTTCCATCACTTTTGTGGCCAGCATAATTATTTTTTTTTTCAAAGTTCGCATCCCCATTGAAGTCTATTGCGGTTCGCGAACTTTAACGCGAACCGAACCTTCCGCGGAAGTTCGCGAACCAGGTTCGCGAACCTAAAATCGGAGGTTCGGCCCAACTCTATGTGCCACATTGTTTCGTGGCACAGGTACATTGACGATGTGGTCCTTTTCTGGACAGGTGGTAGACCCCTACTGGATGAGTTCATGTTAATCCTCAATCAAAATGATTGGAATCTTAAGTTCACCATGGACTGTGATCAGCGGTCGATTCCTTTTTTAGATGTCAGAATTGATGCCAGTGTCGATGGACATGTGTCCACCCGATTGTATCGCAAGCCCACAGCATCTAATGCATATTTACATGCAGGCAGTGCTCATCCTGAACATACAATACGAGGAATACCAACTGGTCAATATCTTAGAGTACGACGGAATTGTACAGAAAATTCCGTCTTTGAGAGGGAGGCGAAAATGCTTCGCTCCCGTTTCAGAGAAAGGGGATACAAAGATCGCTGGCTCAAGAAAGCCTATAAACGCGCCAAAGCGGCGGATCGTACGGATTTGCTTATAAAAAAGAATAAGGAAGTTGGAACTCCCAATACAACACGTCTTATCACCCGTTTTAACAATCAGAAGGAGGAGGTGGAGCGCATACTCCATCGACACTGGCACATTCTGTCAGATGATAGGACTCTAAAAGATTTTATAACCTCCACTCCGCAGGTAACCTACAGACGCAGTCAGACCTTGAGAGATATGCTTACTTCTAGCCACTTCTGGGGCAGAATGGGATCCCGCAAACATTGCACGGTCACTGGGACATACACATGTGGAGGATGTGTATATTGTCGCTATTTGGAGGTAGGCAGATCAGTGATGTTACCGAATGGTCATAGATGGTGGTTGCGACATTTTGTCAATTGCAACACTATAGGATTTATCTATTTATTATATTGCAAATGTGGATGTTTTTACGTTGGCAAAACGACACGTGCATTCAAAGAGAGAATTAAGGACCATATCGGTGACATCACTACTTGCAATTTCAAGTCACCAATTGCTAGACATGTACACCTTGAACACAGAGGGAACTCCAGTTCCGTTAGTTTCATTGGCCTAGATCGGGTACATGTACATCCCAGGTAGTGTTGGGCGAACATCTAGATGTTCGGGTTCGGGCCGAACAGGCCGAACATGGCCGCGATGTTCGGGTGTTCGACCCGAACTCCGAACATAATGGAAGTCAATGGGGACCCGAACTTTTGTGGTTTGTAAAGCCTCCTTACATGCTACATACCCCAAATTTACAGGGTATGTGAACCTTGGGAGTGGGTACAAGAGGAAAAAAAATTAGCAAAAAGAGCTTATAGTTTTTGAGAAAATCGATTTTAAAGTTTCAAAGGGAAAACTGTTTTTTAAATGCGGGAAATGTCTGTTTTCTTTGCACAGGTAACATGTTTTTTGTCGGCATGCAGTCATAAATGTAATACATATAAGAGGTTCCAGGAAAAGGGACCGGTAACGCTAACCCAGCAGCAGCACACGTGATGGAACAGGAGGAGGCGCAGGAGGAGAAGGCCATGCTTTGTGAGACACAACAACCCCGGCCTTGCATGAGGGCAAGAAGCGTGCGGATAGCATGCTTTGTACCGCCATGCAGTCATAAATGTAATAAAGATAAGAGGTTCCATAAACAGGGACCGGCAACGCTAACCCAGCAGCAGCAGCAGCAGCACACGTGATGGAACAGGAGGAGGCGCAGGAGGAGAAGGCCACGCTTTGTGAGACACAACAACCCAGGCCTTGCATGAGGACAAAAAGCGTGCGGATAGCATGCTTTTTACCGCCATGCAGTCATAAATGTAATAAAGATAAGTGGTTCAATAAACAGGGACCACGCGGCAACGCTAACCCAGCAGCAGCAGACGTGATGGAACAGGAGGAGGCGCAGGAGGAGAAGGCCACGCTTTGTGAGACACAACAACCCAGGCCTTGCATGAGGGCAAGAAGCGTGCGGATAGCATGCTTTGTACCGCCATGCAGTCATAAATGTAATAAAGATAAGTGGTTCAATAAACAGGGCCCACGCGGCAACGCTAACCCAGCAGCAGCAGACGTGATGGAACAGGAGCAGGCGCAGGAAGAGAAGGCCACGGTTTTTGAGACACAACAACCCAGGCCTTGCATGAGGACAAAAAGTGTGCGGATATAGCAGCAATGCTTTTTGCCGCCATGCAGTCATAAATGTAATACAGATGAGAGGTTCAATAAACAGGGACCGGAAACGCTACACCATCCCAGATGTTCATTGGTCATGTTACTTGGTTGGGGTCCTGGAGTGTTGCGTAGTCATTTCCAATCCAGGATTGATTCATTTTAATTTGAGTCAGACGGTCTGCATTTTCTGTAGAGAGGCGGATACGCCGATCTGTGACGATGCCTCCGGCAGCACTGAAACAGCGTTCCGACATAACGCTGGCTGCCGGGCAAGCCAGCACCTCTATTGCGTACATTGCCAGTTCGTGCCAGGTGTCTAGCTTCGATACCCAATAGTTGAAGGGTGCAGATGGATTGTTCGACACAGCTACCTCATCTGACATGTAGTCCTTGACCATCTTCTCCAGGCGATCGGTGTTGGAGGTGAATCTGCATGCTTGCTGTTCAGTGGGCTGCTGCTGCATGGGTGTCAGAAAATTTTCCCACTCCAAGGACACTGCCGATACCGTTCCCTTTTGGGTACTAGCTGCGGCTTGCGTTGTTTGCTGCCCTCCTGGTCGTCCTGGGTTTGCGGAAGTCAGTCTGTCTGCGTACAACTGGCTAGAGGAGGGGGAGGATGTCAATCTCCTCTCTAAAGTCTCCACAAGGGCCTGCTGGTATTCTTCCATTTTGACCTGTCTGACTCTTTCTTCAAGCAGTTTTGGAACATTGTGTTTGTACCGTGGATCCAGAAGGGTATAAACCCAGTAATTGGTGTTGTCCAGAATGCGCACAATGCGTGGGTCACGTTCAATGCAGTCTAGCATGAATTGAGCCATGTGTGCCAGAGTCCTACCAGAATCCTCATCATCCTCTTGTGAGCGTTGTGATAGTTGTTGTGATGCATCATAGTCGTCACCTTCCTCCTGGTCTGCTTCTGCTGACCATTCGCGTTGAATTGTGGAAGTCCAACGTGCACCGCTCTGGCCCTCGTCAGTGGTGGCATGAAATTCCTGCTCCAACTCCAGCTGTTCCTCCTCCTCTTCTTCGTCATAGCTGCTGGGGCCAGCGTTCCCTGAGGCGGATGGCCTGATGTTGGTACCATCACGCTGATCGTTTTCTCCTTCAGATTCCCCCAGTTGCATCATGACAGCTGTTTCCTTGATTTTTAACATCGACCTCTTCAGTAAACACAGCAGTGGTATGGTAATGCTGACTGAAGAGTTGTCACTGCTCACAAGCAACGTGGATTGCTCAAAATTTTGGAGGACTTGGCAGAGGTCCAACATGTTGGCCCAATCGGATCCACAGAAGCTTGGCAGCTGGCCGGATGCGCCTCGGTACTGCGCCGTCATGTACTGGACCACTGCACTCTTCTGCTCGCAAAAGCGGGCTAGCATGTGCAGCGTAGAATTCCAGCGCGTAGGGACATCACACAGCAAGCGATGGTGGGGGAGATTGAAGCGCTCCTGCATCTTGGCGAGTGCCCCCGAAGCAGTACTGGAATTTCTACAATGTTTGGCCACTCGACGCACCTTCAACAGAAGATCGTCCACGCCTGGGTATGTCCTCAGGAACCGCTGAACTACTAGGTTCATCACGTGCGCTAGGCAAGGGATGTGTGTCAGCTTAGCCAACCTTAAAGCGCGAATGAGATTACTCCCATTATCACACACAACCATGCCCGGTTTCAGGTCCAGCGGTGCCAGCCACAAATCCGTCTGTTCCTTTATTCCCCTCCAAATTTCCTCCCCTGTGTGCTGCTTATCCCCAAGGCAGATTAGCTTCAGCAACGCTTGCTGACGCATGCCAACAGCTGTGCTGCACTGCTTCCACGATCCTACTGCTGCTGGGTTAGCGTTTCCGGATGAGGTACAGCTTTGAGATGCGTTGGAGGAGAAGGAGTCAGAGAGGTAGGTGCTGCTGTTGTTATCCAGTGGGAGGGACGGCGGTGCAGCTGTTTGTGGCGTGGGCAACACCCGTGCCGTAGCAGGTGAGGAATCGCTGCCAGGCTCCACAAGGTTCACCCAGTGCGCGGTAAGGGAGATGTATCGACCCTGGCCGAACGCACTCGTCCAGGTGTCAGTGGTGAGGTGAACCTTGCAGGCAACGGCATTCTTCAAGCTTCGGGTTATTTTGCTGACCACGTGCTCATGCAACTCAGGCACTGCAGAGCGCGCAAAGTGGTAGCGGCTGGGAACCACGTAACGTGGGATGGCCACTGACATCATGCCCTTGAAGCTGTTTGTCTCCACCACTCGATATGGCAGCATTTCGCAGGCCAGAAGCTTGGCTATGCTGGCTGTTACTGCCACGGCCCGGGAGTCATTTGCTGGCAATTTCCTCTTGCGCTCAAACATCTCCGACACAGACAACTGAACCGTAGCGCTGCACACGGAAGGGCTGTTGGTTGTTGTGTTTGATGAACACTGGGAGACCTCAAGAGCACTACTCCGGAAAGTGACAGTGTCAGCGTCGTCTGATGTTTGTGAATGTTGTGAACCACGCAATGGCTGGGCTACTGCTGCTGCTGAGGCGGGTCTGGTGGTGAGTCTGGTGAACCCAAGGGAGGCAGTGTTGTTGCTGGTACCCTGTCCTGACGCGTTTGCCCACAGAGTGGGATGTTTGGATAGCATGTGACGGCTCATGCTGGTGGTGGAGAGGTTGTTAATACTTTTCCCCCTGCTCAGGCGGGTCTTGCACACCTTGCAAATCGCCATGGTAACATCCTCAGTGCAGTCTTCAAAGAAAGCCCAGACTTTGGAGCACCTGCCTCCTTGCTGGCGATTTCTGTTTGCTCCTCTTTTGCCTCTCACTTGAACTTCCACGCTTGTGGTGCCTGAAATTGCGCGCCGCCTACCTTGTGGCACAAGGCGAACTCGTGCAGCAGTGGGTTCTTCAACAGACTCATCTGTGCTGCTGCTACGACGGCGATGTTCTCGTTCACAAACAAAATCTGGGTCTCTGTCCACATTGTCCATACCCTCCTCTTCCATCTCCTCAAACTCGTCATATGTCATTGTGGGCCGCCGCCGTGGAGTAGAGCTCCCCACAACAACCTCTGCGCAGCACACTCCAATGTCGTCTTCCAGATCTTGTCGGCCGACCTCCTGCAATTGCAACCCCTCATGCCCAAATTGCTCTGGGATTTGGGTTTCCGAGTCCTCCTCGGACTCGCCTTGTATTTCAGTGCGCGGTGCATTTCCCACAGTTAACGGTTGTGAATCCAGGCACAACATTTCTGGCTGTTCCTCCATTGACCTTTGAAAGGTGGAAGTTTGTTGGGCTGGGAATAGCTCCTGCGAATACCCCATTGTGTCCTGAGGTAATTCATCAGACTGGTTATCTGGCAGTTGTGTGCGTGGTGTCGCTGCCGGTTGTGTCAGCTTTGTGCCCACTGGCTCCTTGTAACTGGCTGAGGACTCGGACCTCGTGCGTGATGTGCTGGTGCTGCTTAACCCACTGCTGGACGCTTGAGAGGTCATCCAAGTAATTATCTGGTCCTGTTCTTTTGGATTTGTGAGGGTTGTTGTCCTGGACAACATGGGCGGTATTGAGTGGGTTTTCTTGGGTGCTCCCCTGTGACCTGTACGTGAACCGTCAGGGGAAACACCTCTTCCCTTGCCCCTCCCTCTTTCACCGGATTTCTTCCTCATTTCACTTATCCTTACAGTACACGCTGACTGGCAGCAGTACAGTGGCAGTACAGAAATGCTATACAGTACCACTATTCCCAGCAGCGACACAGAGCACAATGCTATACAGTGACGGGTGAGCGGTGTACCACTATTCCCAGCAGCGACACAGAGCACAATGCTATACAGTGGCGGGTGAGCGGTGTACCACTATTCCCAGCAGACACAGAACAGTAAACAGAATGCTATATAGTGTGGCTGAGCGAGCGGTGTACCACTATTCCCAGCAGACACAGAACAGTAAACAGAATGCTATATAGTGTGGCTGAGCGAGCGGTGTACCACTATTCCCAGCAGACACAGAACAGTGAACAGAATGCTATATAATGTGGCTGAGCGAGGTACACAGAGTGGCAGTAAACAGAATGCTATATAGTGTGGCTGAGCGAGTGGTGTACCACTATTCCCAGCAGACACAGAACAGTAAACAGAATGCTATATAGTGTGGCTGAGCGAGCGGTGTACCACTATTCCCAGCAGACACAGAACAGTGAACAGAATGCTATATAATGTGGCTGAGCGAGGTACACAGAGTGGCAGTAAACAGAATGCTATATATTGTGGCTGAGCGAGCGGAGTACTACTATTCCCAGCAGACACAGAACAGTAAACAGAATGCTATATAGTGTGGCTGAGCGAGCGGTGTACCACTATTCCCAGCAGACACAGAACAGTAAACAGAATGCTATATAGTGTGGCTGAGCGAGCGGTGTACCACTATTCCCAGCAGACACAGAACAGTAAACAGAATGCTATATAGTGTGGCTGAGCGAGCGGTGTACCACTATTCCCAGCAGACACAGAACAGTGAACAGAATGCTATATAATGTGGCTGAGCGAGGTACACAGAGTGGCAGTAAACAGAATGCTATATAGTGTGGCTGAGCGAGCGGTGTACTACTATTCCCAGCAGACACAGAACAGTAAACAGAATGCTATATAGTGTGGCTGAGCGAGCGGTGTACCACTATTCCCAGCAGACACAGAACAGTAAACAGAATGCTATATAGTGTGGCTGAGCGAGCGGTGTACCACTATTCCCAGCAGACACAGAACAGTGAACAGAATGCTATATAGTGTGGCTGAGCGAGCGGTGTACCACTATTCCCAGCAGACACAGAACAGTAAACAGAATGCTATATAGTGTGGCTGAGCGAGCGGTGTACCACTATTCCCAGCAGACACAGAACAGTAAACAGAATGCTATATAGTGTGGCTGAGCGAGCGGTGTACCACTATTCCCAGCAGACACAGAACAGTAAACAGAATGCTATATAGTGTGGCTGAGCGAGCGGTGTACCACTATTCCCAGCAGACACAGAACAGTGAACAGAATGCTATATAATGTGGCTGAGTGAGGTACACAGAGTGGCAGTAAACAGAATGCTATATAGTGTGGCTGAGCGAGCGGTGTACTACTGTTCCCAGCAGCGACACAATGACAGGGGGGACCCTGGCTAGCGTGGCTGGAGCGCGAACTACCCTGCCTGCCTACCCAAAGCTAAACCCACAGACAAATGGCGGAGATATGACGTGGTTCGGGTATTTATTTACCCGAACCACGTGACAGTTCGGCCAATCAGAGCGCGTTCGGGTCCGAACCACGTGACCTGTTCGGCCAATCACAGCGCTAGCCGAACGTTCGGGGAACGTTCGGCCATGCGCTCTTAGTTCGGCCATGTGGCCGAACTCGAACATCACCCGAACAGGGTGATGTTCTGCAGAACCCGAACAGTGGCGAACACTGTTCGCCCAACACTAATCCCAGGGGTGGTGACATTGATAGAAAACTATTTCAATTGGAGTCTAAATGGATCTTTGAATTAAAAGCAACAGAACCTAGAGGCTTGAACGATAGCATTAACTATCGAGTATTTCTGCCAGGTTAGCTGTGTGGTCTGTTCCGCTGCTCCACATTCCTTCCTTTGTTTTTCCATCTTGTCTCCCCTCATGGTTGCTGGGCCCCTTTTTCGACCTTGCCTGGTTTCTGATGTCTTCCCACTAAATGTGGCAATCTTTTTCTGGCCTATTTGTTATTTGGTGTTTTGGTGCACACGTGTATGCACATATATGTTTGTGCATGCTTTTTGTGCATTGGAAATATAGCACCAAGGTTTATTATTATTGATATGTGTCTCTCCTCTTCATTTTGAGTTTAATTTGATTTTATCTTATTTTGGGTCTATTGCCTGATTGGCTTCATGGGAGTCACCCAGGGTGGACTATGGCTTTATTTCTATCTGATGCACCCCGTTGCGCCTAATGGTGCCAGAGCAGCGCGGCCATGCCACCCTGTAGTGTCTCTCATGAATGCACCCATGTTTATATGCTAGTATTTATGTGTTTTTTGAGGTCACACCACTTTGGACTTTTTTCTTGTCCTTATGGATGTGTCCATTGCTTCTAAGCAGTATTATTTCTGTTGTTGTTTTGTTTTGGTTAGTTTGCCTGTTTGTCTTTTTAGACAAATAAAGTTACATATTTCCCCCAGATCGCCGCCAGGAGCTGTCGCCCGCCCCTCCCCTCACTTCCGCCCGCTCTTGGGCTGTGCTAGGCGTCCCGCTCTCAGCCGCATAGGGATGTGATGAGTCGCTTCCTGTTGGGGCACGTAGGAGCGCATTTGCGCTCCAGCGGGTCGCCGCCCACACGTCCTATGGACGTTTGGTCCGATGTGGGCGGAGATGGGCGGGGCGGCTTTCAAAAACGCCATTCTGGCGTTCAGAGGTGATGCTTCTTTTTTTTTCTGCCTGCCTTTGAAAAGGCCGCTAGTGCGGCGAAACATGTAAGGCGTTCTGGCAGCCATATCTCCTGGGCATACACAAGTGAGTCACTCCATATCCACGCTTCAGCATTTGGACCCACTCCACGCACAACAGGATGGTAACTATGAAGCTTTGCACGGCCTGCCTGCCATCTGCTGCTTGCTGAATCTTACTGCTGGCACTAACGTTACTGGGCTTTGCTTGCCACAGAGCTTAAGGCTCTGTATCCCTGCGATTGGGGGATTGTGAAAACCCAACCTATGTCAGCATACAAGAACAGTCTGTGGCTTTTACATTCTCTGCCACACGCTCTTTCAGTCCCTTGGACCTGCATATTCATGCTGGATTGCTCCATGGGTGCCTGCTTTTGAACGCAATATGTCACAGCATATGAATAAGAATACACCCCTTTGAGATGTGGGTGCCTGACATGTGTCCAACAACCAGTGTCACTGTAATGTGATCTCCTAAGGCCTAGCTTCTTTCTTACAAGTGGATTCATATCAGCCGTTTACTGTCCATATTCATTATCTGTGGTTTTTCATTTGGAGTGGAACTCTCTTTTCCTGTTAGATACTGGGAGGTCTGCAGCCTCACCATCCCTAATATTTTGCCCAGTGGGATTTATCACTGTTTTTAAGGGGGTTTCTAGTCATATATATTTATTTATTTGTTAATTTAAAAATAATAAAGATTGTTTTGTAATTTCTTATGCACCCAAGAGCCAATTCTCTCTTTTTTCGCCAGTTTATATAAAGATCAGAATTAACCACTTGAGGACCACAGTCTTTCTACCCATTAAGGACCAGGCACTTTTTTTCCATTCAGACCACTGCAGCTTTCACGGTTTATTGCTCGGTCATACAACCTACCACCTAAATGAATTTTACGTCCTTTTCTTCTCACTAATAAAGCTTTCTTTTGGTGCTATTTGATTGCTGCTGCAATTTTTAGTTTTTATCAAAAAAGACATGAATTTTGTCAAAAAAATGATTTTAACTTTCTGTGCTGACATTTTTCAAATAAAGTAAAATTTCCTATACATTTGAGCGCGAAAGTTATTCTGCTACATGTCTTTGATAAAAAAAAAAAACATTCAGTGTATATTTATTGGATTGGGTAAAAGTTATACGTTTACAAACTATGGTGCAAAAAGTGAATTTTCCCATTTTGAAGCATCTCTGACTTTTTTGACCACCTGTCAGGTTTCATGAGGTGCTAAAATTCCAGAATAGTATAAATACCCCCCAAATGACCCCATTTTGGAAAGAAGACATCCCAAAGTATTCACAAAGAGGCATGGTGAGTTCATAGAAGACTTTATTTTTTGTCACACGTTAGCGGAAAATGACACTTTGTGACAAAAAAAAAAAATTCCATTTCTGCTAACTTGTGACAAAAAAAAAAATGAAATCTGCCACGGACTCACTATTCTCCTCTCTGAATACGTTGAAGTGTCTACTTTCCAAAATGGGGTCATTTGTGGGGTGTATTTACTGTCCTGGCATTTTGGGGGGTGCTAAATTGTAAGCACCCCTGTAAAGCCTAAAGGTGCTCATTGGACGTTGGGCCCCTTAGCGCACCTAGGCTGCAAAAAGGGGTCACACATGTGGTATTGTGGTATTGCCGAACTCAGGAGAAGTAGTATAATTTGTTTTGGGGTGTATTTTTACACATACCCATGCTGGGTGCGAGAAATATCTCTGTAAATGACAATCTTTTGATTTTTTTTACACACAATTGTCCATTTACAGAGATATTTTACCCACCCAGCATGGGTATGTGTAAAAATACACCCCAAAACACATTATGCTACTTCTCTTGAGTACGGCGATACCACATGTGTGGCACTTTTTTGCACCCTAACTGCGCTAAGGGGCCCAAAGTCCAATGAGTACCTTTAGGATTTCACAGGTCATTTTGAGAAATTTCGTTTCAAGACTACTCCTCATGGTTTAGGGCCCCTAAAATGCCAGGACAGTATAGAAACCCCACAAATGACCCCATTTTAGAAAGAAAACACCCCAAGGTATTATTAGTAGTATGGGGAGTTCATAGAAGATTTTATTTTTTGTCACAAGTTAGCGGAAAATGACACTTTGTGAAAAAAAAAACAATAAAAATCAATTTCCACTAACTTGTGACAAAAAATAAAAATGTATATGAACTCACCGTACTATTAACGTAATACCTTAGGGTGTCTTCTTTCTAAAATGAGGTCATTTGTGGGGTTCCTATACTATCCTAACATTTTAGGGGCCCTAAACCGTGAGGAGTAGTCTTGAAACGAAATTTCTCAAAATGACCTGTGAAATCCTAAAGGTACTCATTGGACTTTGGGCTCCTTAGCGCAGTTAAGGTGCAAAAAAGTGCCACACATGTGGTATCGCCGCACTCGGGAGAAGTAGTTTAATGTGTTTTGGGGTGTATTTTTACACATACCCATGCTGGGTGGGAGAAATATCTCTGTAAATGGACAATTGTGTGTAAAACAATCAAAAAATTGTCATTTACAGAGATATTTCTCCCACCCAGCATGGGTATGTGTAAAAATACACCACAAAACACATTATACTACTTCTACTGTGTACGGCAATACCATATGTGTGGCACTTATTTGCACCCTAACTGTGCTAAGGGGCCCAAAGTCCAATGAGCACATTCAGGCTTTACAGGGGTGCTTACAATTTAGCACCCCCCCCCCCCCCCCACTTGCCAGGACAGTTAACAAACCCCACAAATGACCCCATTTTGGAAAGAATTCATGCTAAGGTATTCCATGAGGGCCATGGTGAGTTCATAGAAGATTTTATTTTTTTGTCACAAGTTAGCAGAAAATGACATTTTGTGAAAAAAAAAAACACAATTTCTGCTAACTTGTGACAAAAAATAAAATATTCTATGAACTCACCATGCACCTAACGGAATACTTTAGGGTGTCCTCTTTCCAAAATGACATCATTCGTGGGGTCTGTCCAGGCATTTTAGGGTCTCTGCAATCATTACATGTATGGCCAGTATTAGGAGTTTCTGCTATACTCCTTATATTAAGCATAAGGCACTCTGGGCTGAAAGGAAAAATGAACGTCAAACAATCAATGAAACAATCAATGTGGATGAAAAAATATCTGCCAAAAAAATTTGAAAAAAAAAAGAGGGGACGGCGTCTGCCAGGACATAGGAGCTGCCGCCCCAAAAATCCAAACCCACCAGCTCGTATGCCCTGGCAAACCCGATTTATCCATTCACACCGATCGATGTGGATGAACAAATCATTGTCAGAGTTCTTTTTTGATACAAAGTTCTTGCCAAAGCGTATGAACCCCAACACCGCTCCTCGGCCCATATGCCTCGGCAAACGTATCTTTTTGACTGTGGAGGAGAAATCTCGTCCTGCAACGCTGCATGCACCGATTTTGTGTAACCTGACAGACACGCAATGTTCTGTCAGGATGCACCATCAGTGCTGCAGCTGGTTAGTCGTTCGCTCGGTCCACCTGGAAGGTTAATGGATGGAAAAAGAGAAAAAAAAATACAAAAAAAAACAACAAACAAGCAAGCAGCAAAGCAATTACTTCATTAACATTACTAAACTTTTAACTTTTTTAATCAAAACCTTAACATTGCGAACCAAACATTCACTTTTTTAACTTACCTCCCAAGGACAAACCTCTCCTCCCCCATGGGACAATGTGCGAAGTGCAAATCACACAGAGTTGTGGCGAAGTACATTACGCAATTTGTCCCAAGTGAAAGGAGAGGTTTCTGGCAGCTCTGTGTATTAGGGTCTCTGGAAACCCGATGTTTGGTTTCACACTGCATATTGACATATCCGGTGGGTCGAGCCCGCCTCACCGTATCATCCAAAACAGACCTTCAGGCAATACCACAAGAGTAGCATTCGGCCTAGCAATGAACTGCATCACCATGAACTAACATGACTTCCGGGCCGATCGATATTGCCACAGAAGCCACGCAGTAACGTAGGCATGCATTAGCATTAAGTCAAGCACTTCCGGCGTAGGGGGGGACCGCAAAGTGTGACTTTCGCTAGGCATTTTGCCCTAACGCATCGCAGCAGTGTGAAATAGCACTGAGAGACCCTTGGCTGCCTACCGCTGTGTCTGGAGTTCCCTACTCTCTAATAGTGTACCTGCTTGTGGTACCTCTCAAAACACTCCCCTAGGCATAGGGCAGACTGGTCAGGACAGGTGGGACAATGAACAGTGGTGTCACGCCTTATTCCAGCCCTGCTGCAGACACGACAACGTTTTCTTCGGATTCGGTGACCTGGGGTACTCGGAATTGGATAGGCGTAATGCCTTCCATGCAGCCGGCTAGTTGCATCTTGGGGTTGGGCCACAGCACCTCCTGGATACAGGAGTTCCATCACAATCTGTTTCTGAAATTGAAGAAACGATCCAGTTCTCCCAGCCTTACTGTAGAGAACAAAGCTGTTGTAAATTGTCAATTGAATGAGGTAAAAAGACACTTTTTTATACCAGCGTCTTGTTTTTCGGCAACTAAATAGGGCGCTAACCTCTGGTCATTGAAGTCCACCCCTCCAATGTTAGTATTATACTCGTGGACGACAAGGGGTTTTTCAAACGGTCGTGTCTGCGTGAATGGTGGACAGGAAGTAAACCTCCCTCTTGTCCTTTCATTTCACCGCGAGCAGGTCATCAGCACATAAGGCGGCCCTCTGCCCCCGTTCAAGTCTGGTGGTAATGAGCCGTTGGGGGAAGCCCCGGCGACTAGGCTGCACGGTGCCATAGCATCAGATTTTTTCTATTTTTAAGTGCTGAAAGAGGGCCACACTTGTGTAATAATTGTCCACAAAAAGATGGTACCCCTTCTGGAACAAGGGTGACACCAAGTCCCACACAACCTTTCCACTGCTCCCCAGGTAGTCAGGGCATCCGACCGGCTCCAATTTTGAGTATTTTCCCTCATAGACCCTAAAATAAGATGTATAGCTTGTGGCCCTTTCACAGAGCTTATACAGTTTCACCCCATACCGGGCGCGTTTGCTTGGGATGTACTGTTTGATGCGAAGGCGCTCGGTAAAACATATGAGGGACTCGTCTACGCAGATATCCTGGTCAGGGGTATAAGCATCTGCAAATCTGGATGACAGGTGGTCTATAAGGGGTCGAATTTTGTGGAGCCGGTCAAAAGCAGGGTGGTCACTTCGATGACAGGTTTCGTTGTTACTGAAGTGCAGGAAGCGCAGGATGTTCTCAAATCGTGTCCTGGACATGGCAGCAGAGTGCAGGGGAACATGACATGCTGGGTCCGTAGACCAATAAGACTGCAACACATTCTGCTTTACTAGTCCCGTGTGAAGAAGAAGGCCCAAAAAAATTTTAATTTCGGAAACTTGGACTGGTTTCCACCGAAAAGGCTGGGCAAGGAACTTTTCCGCATTGGTGGTTATATATTGTGTGGCCTTACGGTTGGTCTCTGCCACAATTAAGTCTAAGAGATACTGGGTGAAGAACAGTTAGAAAAAGTCTAGAGCCGATCCTAGATTATCTGTCTCCACCTGGACTCCAGACTGGGCGGTGAAAGGGGGAAGTACGGGTGCGGCGGAATCAGGGGATTGTCAATTTGGGTTTGCCAGCACCTCTGGTAAACTAGGGGTAGTACGGGCCCGTCTTCTTGGTGGCTGAGACTGGGATCTTACTGCACGTGCCACCGAACCAGTTTCAACTTCCATGCTGGTGCTCGCCACTTCACCAGGGTCTACAGAAGTACTGGTTCTAGGTCCAGGAGATGTTGTGCTGCTGGTGCCTGCCCCACCATGAAATCTCAGACCAGCACGAACACCACTCTGCTGCCCTTGAGGCCGATCCTGCGCCACCTGCGGTCCAACAACATGGGGTGTGGTACGCCTGGCTCTAGCCGGGACCTCAACCTCGTCATCACTATCGGTCAGTGAGCCACTGCTCAATTCAGGTTCAAACTCTGACCCGGAAGATTCATCGAATGAGGCGTCCCAATCGTCCTCATCCGACTGGGCCATGTACCTGAGAACTTCATCATCGGAATACCCGTTTCTTGCCATGGTGGACTGCTACATTTAGGGGGTATTCCTCTGAGACTACCCAGAAAAAGAGAGCACCTACCTAGCAAAAGGGAGTATTTGAGAGGTAGAAAGCTGTGGTCACTGAGTTTTGATTAAAAAAAAAAAAAAAAAACTGATGTTTACAGTGCCACAGCTATTGTACATTGTTTTTTGCAGTGATCAGAAAAAAAAAATTCTGTCACTGCGGTGGGGCGGGCTGAACACAAGTGCAGGCGAACGATCAGGCCTGATCAGGCAAACACTGCATTTTTTTGTGGATCCTAGTGACTCTAATAGATCTGACTGCGATCAGTAATGATCACTTACAGATACTATATAGTACCATTACCGGCGGCCTGTGATGCCGCCCCCGCCGATAGGCGTATTGCAGTCGTTTAGGCCCAGTCTTTGCCGCCGCCCATCGGCTGGGGGCGGTCCTCAAGTGGTTAACAAGGTTTCCCAAACTTTCGCATCCCACTGTACTTATACTGAGGGCACCTATACTTGGCTATACTGTGGCACTTATACCCGGCTATACTGAAGGAACCTATACCTGGCTATACTGTGGGCACAAATACCTAGCTATAGAGAGTGCACCTATTCCTAGTTATACTGAGGGCACCTATACCTGGCTATAGCGAGGGCAAATATACCTAGCTATACTGAGGACACCTTTACCTGGCTATACTAGGGACACCCATGCCTGCATATATTATAGGCACCCATACTTGGCTATATTGAGGGCACCTATACCTGGCAATACTGGGGGTGCCTATACCTGGGGTAGGGGGTTGGGGAGTCCCCATCCTTTTTTGCAGGGGGGGCAGTGATTTCTAGTTACTCCCCAGTACACCTTCATTACAATTTTTGAAAATATTTATCATATATTTATCATATTCCACTTCCTTTAAACTTTGTGAAAGATGTGTTTTGTTTTTTCTACAGTATTTTTTTCACTTTTGCTGTTTGCTGCATATTTATAATAAATAACAAGAATGTCTCTGTTTACAGAGTTTAATATGGATCTAATGGGGATCTGAAGGGACAATGGCATGGTGCACAATGGCATGGCTTCAGTTGGCAGTGGTACAGAGGTTAACAAAGAAACAGGTAATTAGTGTTGGTTAAAGGTCCAGCCTGTTGGTTTATCTGTACATACTTTGTAATTAACTCCAGATAGTGCGTAAGAGGATTTAGGTCACTATTTGACAGACAAAAGTTTGCCTTCATAAAACAGAAGGTATTTGTGAGTATTCAGGATATAGTGAGCTTTGTGTGGTGTCCCACAGTGCAACACTGCTGACTATGCAAATCATATCTTTGTTGTCAGTGATAGCTAAATGAATATTCATATGGAATATGGAAGAACCCCGATACCCCCTCCCCCCCCTCCCGGCGCTTACTGTCGGAACCCGCAGAGCTGTGATTGGTGAAAGGTAAGATGTCTTTCAAGAACAAATCAAAGTACCCATAAGCAAAGAGCATGGCTTTAAAGAGAGGCCAATGAGATTTGTTGTATCAAATACTGTATCTGTGCATTGAGACATTGATTATGAGGACATCTAGTGGTACAAAAAGGATAAAAAAAAAATTGTACACTACATTTTACACACTTCAAATTAAATAAAAATAAATGAATACCCCCCCTCCGCTGCCCCCCCCCCCCAAAGTTACCAAAATAAAACACTTGTAAAGAATAAATAAATACATAAATAGTTATGCTAAGGACTCCACTTTTATTTACTATGGATGGCATGGGGGTATATTGCTGTCATATTTGCAAGTATGGGGTTATTTTTAGTGATGGATGCAAAACTGAAAAAAAAATGCACCTTCATTTCCAAATAAAATATTGTCGCAATATATTGTTCTAGGGACATCATTTAAACGTTATAATAACTGGGACAAATATATACATGGGTTTTATTCACAGCACATTTTATTTTAAAACTACAGTGGCCAAAAACTGAGAAATTAGGATTTTTTTTTCCATTCTGTTCCTATTATTCCTAAAATGCATTTAGAATAAAATAATTCTTAGCATAATGTACCACCCAATAAAAGCTTAATTGGTGGGGAAAAACAAGGTATAGAATGTTTTGTTGTGACAAGTAGTGATAAAGTTATTGGCGAATGAAAGGGAGGAGCGCTGACAGGTGAAAATTGCTCTGGTCAATTAGGGTAAAACCCCTTGGGGGTGAAGTGGTTAATAAGTGGATTTGGAACACTAAAGCTGGCCACTAACTACACAATCTTTTTCAACCAATCTTACCATTTCTACTGTATGTAATATAAGGTAACTGCCTAAATTATCAATTCAATACATTCACACAATTTACCCTTCTAGTAAATAGATTTGGTAAAATTGGATGAAAAAGATTGGATCATTAGTGGCTTGTAACGATTGTGGAATTCTCTCCGTGATCAGCGCACAAGACGTGCGCTGACACTGCGGAAATCCTCCACAAGCATATAATTTGCGGGAACCCAGCAAAAGGTGCAATGCACCTGTAGAGGGAAATTCCTGTCGACAGGGGGAGCTGTGGAGTGCAGAGGAACAGCTCCTCTGCCCTGCCACACACGCCAGACAGGAATTGCACGGAGGGAAGAAAGGCAGGGCAAGATAGCCCTGCAAGAGATTGAGCAAAGGGACAGATTGTATGTGTGTGCACCAAACTAGTCGCCAACCCGCGACGGTGCATACACAACAGCAGATATGAAGTAGGAACGCAATCGCGGGAGAGGCGATTGCCAGAGGTGACACAAGGCTACAGCAAGGCAGAGCACGAGAGTAGCAAAGGCACAGCAAATCATACAATGAGGAGATAAGGAAAATAACAAACACTAACTAAACGCGAACACCGCACTCATTCGCAACAGTGCACACGTTTATGCGCGGACCCCGCGTGATAAGCACAACAGGGACAAGCACGCCTAACTAAGCACCGACTGACAAACATAAAACAGAGGACGCGAGCGCTTGCTTAACGGTTACCTCACCGAGCCGCCAGCAAGCGTTCATAGCAGACAAGACAGATACACGGAAACAGGAATACGTAAGAGATACGATCCACTGCTCTTACCGTCAGAGCGAGTGTGATCCAATTAAGGCAACAACAAAACAGAAGGGCTTACGCATTGAAGCAGGGCTAACAGCTGCAGCCCTGCCTCACGCGCGTCTGTCAGCGCGTATCTACGCCTCTCCCCGCCCCTCTCAGTCTTCCTTCACTGAGAGGGGCAAGGGAGAGGCGGCGATGCGCCGCTGATAGACGCGCTGTGAGGCAGGGCTGCAGCTGTTAGTCCTGCCTCTAGGAGCAGCAAAATCTACGACCAAGTTGGTCGTAGATTTTGCAGGGGGGGAATTGTGGGGTAAGGGACTCCCGTTGTGTGGCGGGATAGCGGCGGTTTAGCAGGGGCACACATGCCCCTGCTGAATATAAGAGAAGAAGCGAGTTTTTACTTACTTCAGTATCTCTTTAACAACAACTGTAATAAAAACATCAAATAAAGCACTCAACTTTTCACATGGTATTACCAACTACCGCGAGAGATGGCGACCCCCTGCAGCAGAGATCGTTCCGTCCTCGGCATCCTAGATGGCCACATAGAGGCAGCTGCGGCGGCGCTGCTGTTCGCCGCAGCTGCCTCGTGTGTTACACTTAGAGAGTCTCTCCACAGAAGATAAAAGGCTGGTGCACCTGGCCAACTTGCTGTAAAGTGAATATTGTTGCACCTGGCCAGCTTACTGTAAGATAAATGTCTGGCCTATATTTGCGAGACCTCTACACACAGTCCAATGTTCCAACCACGCTGCATGTCTCACAAGCAAAGTCTTAATGCATACAATGTTCCATAGCAAACGGTTATAATTGCAATTCTCGTGGGTGTTGATAAAGCATAGACCATTTTTCATATATTGCAGTAGGAGGACAGAGGCGCCAGCAGAATAAAAGTGGATAAAACCTTTAAAATTTGCTAGGAGGAAGTGGTGGACTTACCTCCATAAAGCAGACTGTCTGAAAAGTAGCAATCACATTTATTATAAAGTACCCCAAAAGTGCAACGCGTTTCGCAGGCCGAGCCCGCTTCATCAGGCAATAAACGTTGGGACAAAACTGTAGACAAGAGACAGTACATTATGCTATAGTGAATTCTGCAGTTACAAGATGCATATTAATATATTACATATCATAAAGCATAGCATACCATATGAAAAATTGTTTCGTGGAGATAGCATAAAAAGTTGGGTGTACAAGTAAACAATAGGGGGTAGAGGCTATGGTGCTCGTGATAGTAATGGGCTATGGGGTGTTTTTTACACAGATTTGCAATGAGTGGTATCGGTAATGAAAAAGGGTATATGTCAGCAAGTGTAATGGGTAATAGAGCATTGAGAAGAGAACAGGGGGCCAGAAATAAGGTAAAGTATGCCAATAAAATAACATAAAGAACTCACCAGAATTCCAGCAATAGCAGGTGTAGCACTTCAGTGGAGTGGTGAGAATGCTCAACTCCTTATATATACAGGTACTTGCTAATAGGGCCAATTAGATGTGTGGGAGGTGTTAGGCGGGCGAGGTTAGGGCGAGTGTGCGAGCAGCCAATGGGTTCTCGCCATCTGTGTTCAGTGAATTGGGTTTTTGGGAAGAGTGGGTGGGGTTAGGGCGGGCTTGCGAGTAGCCAATGGGCTTTCACCACCTGTGTTCAGTGTGTTGGGTAGTTGGGGGGCGGATACAGGTAACATGATGACCAAATGTGCAGCTGAATAGAGTGCTAGCTAAATAGAGTACTGGTTAAGGGCACTGCCTTCGACATGGGAGACCAGGGTTCGAATCCTGGCCAGGGCAAAAATAATACATGAACATAATATTAATTATGGCAGGAATAATATTAATTCATTTGGCATAGCAAATGTAATGTAACAAAATTATGGCTGGTGCAGATCAGAATCAGAATCAGAATCAGAATCACGTTTATTTCGCCAAGTACAACGGGGGTTGTACCCGAAATTATTTTTGGCACAGACAGGGTCGGAGATGGTACAAACACGTGCATGCAGTCCAACATATACAGTCAGGTACAGTAGTACAAGTAGCATATACATATATACACAGCACTTATATATACAGCACACTAGCTATACTGACGGACGCGTGGGGAAGTCTGGAGAGCTGTGTGAGGGGAGCAGCCGGTGGCCATCTGCCGGTGGCGCTCGCTCAGCTCCGCAGCAGCTCCAGACGCCCCGCCGTGAGTCCTGGAGAAAAAGTGGACAGCGAAAGGAGCGAAAGAGAGAAAAGTGGACAGCGAAAGAGAGAAAAGAGAAGGAATAGCTAAAAAGACTGAGGAGGAAAGAGAGAAGAGAAGGAGCCAAGGCAAGAGGAGAGAGGCAGAGGCAGAGTCCCCCCCGGGCTGCAGGATAAAAAAGAGGCACCCCAGGGACTGACGAAGCAGTCCGAAACAGAGTCTGTCCCCATGGAAAAGTCGCCAGGTGCCTGGAGCAGGCACATCGCTGGTCCTTCCGGCTGAGTGGTGGGCGATACGAGCTTCGGCAGTGGAGGATGACTCTGATGAAGGCTGGGGGCTGCGTCTGGAAAGGACCCCCCTACCACGTGAGAGACCCGGAAGGTAAGGCCTCCTGCACACAAGGGGTGGCGGTGGCTCGAACAGCTGATCAGCTGTCGGCCCTCAGGCGGTTTGTGCGGCCGGGCGCACCGCTGGGGGCCTGCACGGAGGTCTGCATGACATTTGTCCCCTGAGTGTGCGGAGTATGGTGGCCTCTCCCTAGGAGCCAAACCTGGTCGTCGGGCCTCAAATGCTGCGTGGGGGTCGGTGGCTCCGGCGCGGATGGTGTCCTGATGGTCCTGGGGCAGCGGTGGCAGATCAGCGGAGCTCCGTGCAGCTAAGTTCCATGCTGCACGTGGGCTCCCGAACAGCTGATCCTGCCTGCAGAGCGGATGGTGTCCTGATGGTCCGGGGGCAGCGGCGGCAGGTCAGCGGAGCTCCGTGCAGCTGCACGTGGGCTCCCAAACAGCAGATCCTGCCTGCAGAGCGGATGGTGTCCCGATGGTCCGGGGGCAGCGGCAGCAGGTCAGCGGAGCTCCGTGCAGCTAAGTTCCATGCTGCACGTGGGCTCCCAAACAGCTGATCCCCTCCGAGCAGCTCACCGCTTCCTTGCCTTCCACCCGCGGTCCGTGGCTGTTTGCGGGGCCAGACTGGATTCCACTGATACTCATGGAAAAAAAAAACATTGGAGGACAAGTTGTAAATAATTGGGGAAAAAAAAATTATGGTAAAAACAATGAGATAAAAAGGAGGAAGAAGACAAAGTAAAACAAGACAAATAAAGATGTATAAATCATGAACAATTCTAATGATTGGTATAAATAATGTGAATATACAGATGTGTAAATATACAGCTATGTAAAAATAATGATCTAGCCTGAGGTATTGTTGTAAAGATGGACGTTGCTATATTAAAAATGAAAAATACAAATATAAATAATAAAAAAAACTAAAAATAGGAGTACTAAAAATATTACACATAAAAGGATAAAAGAGAGCGGCCAGTGATAAAAGAAAAACGGAATAGGTAGTATTTTAGTAGATTTTTTCTAAGACTTCATTCAGACCTTCAGGTATGAGGGTTCTTAGAGTTTGTATCCAGTACATTTTTATGTTTTTTAAGTTGTTCAAACGCATTTGGTAAACTTGCATCAATAGAGTCAAGTAGTGTGATGCTGAACAGTTGTGGGTTATTGTCGTGGTGGGTGCAAAAGTGCCGTTAAAAGCTGTAAAGGAGGAATTTATTGGTGATGTTTCTTTTGTGTTGCCCGATTCTGCTGCGGGCCAACTGTGTAGTTCTCCCCACGTACTGGAGACGGCAAGGGCATGAAATGAGATAGATGACGAATTTGGATTTGCAGGTGAGGTGTTTTTTTATGGGATATTGAATATTGGTGCTAGAGGAAACAAAGGAAGCACAGGTGTTGATGAACTGGCAAGCTGTGCAGCGGTTCTTGTTGCAGGGGAAGCAGCCAGGCTCCTGTGCTTGCGGAGGGGAAAGTTCATTAGCTGTACATAATTTGCTTGGCGCTAAGAGATTGCGGAGATTTGGTGCTCTCCTATATGTAATTGAAGGTGATGTGGGTAATAAGGGCCGTAAGTAGGGGTCTTGCATGAGAATGTCCCAACGATTTTGTAGAATATTGCGGATGGACAGATGTTGGGCATTGTAACGAGTAATGAACCGGGGTGGGCCTGTGGTATTGGAAGGTTGTCTAATGGTGGTGGGGGGGTTGAAACATTTGGCTCTATGTCTTGCACCTTTGATAAGTTTTTTGGGATAATGACGATCTGTGAATTTTTTTGTGAGAATCTCGGATTGTATATCAAATTGTGATTGGTCAGTGCAGTTCCTATGTATTCTTCTGTATAGACTGTAGGGGGTGTTAGTAATCCAAGGGTGGTGGTGAAAGCTCTTGAAATGTATATAATTGTTGGCATCGACTGGTTTAAAAAAAGTTTTTGTCCTGATGTGATTGGATTCTATATACAGAGTAAGGTCAAGATACTCAATGGAGAAGGTATGATGATGGTGTGTAAATTGAAGTCCTGCTGAATTTAAATTAAGGTAACTGACAAAGTGTGGAAGGAGTATAGTGTCGCCTTTCCAAATGAAAATAAGGTCATCGATATATCGCTTATATAGTACAATATTGTCGGAAAATGGATCATGTGTGGATAATTTATTTAATTCTAGGAATCCCATTGTAAGATTAGCATACGAGGGAGCAAACAAGCTCCCCATCGCGGTCCCACTCGTCTGATGGTAAATGTTATAGTTAAAGGGAACCAGAGAGGACGAAGAAAAGCTTGTATACATACCTGGGGCTTCCTCCAGCCCCATACGCCTGGATCGCTCCCACGCCGCCGTCCTCCACTTGCTGGAACCGCCGGTACCGGGTCCCGTCATTGCCGCGAGTCGGCAAGTCGGCCGGCGGACGCGGCCAATTCTCCGCATCACAGGGGGCTCCCTCCATACAGGTACGCGTGCGGCTGCCTACTGCGCAGCCGCATGCGTACGGGTATGGAGGGAGCCCCTGTGATGCGGACAATTGGCCGCGTCTGCCGGAAATGACGGGCCCGGTACCGGCGGATCCAGGAAGTGGAGGATGGCGGCGTGGGAGCGATTCAGGCTTATGGGGCTGGAGGAAGCCCCTGGTATGTATACAATCTTTTTTCTATTTCAACGTAGCATTCCTCTCTGGTTCCCTTTAAACGTGAATATGTTATTGTTGAGGATGAACTCTGTGCATTGTAAGAGGAAGGTTTGTTGTGTAAGTGGCATGGATGGGTTGGTGGCTAGGTAATATTGTATTGCTTGGAGGCCGAAGGGATGGGGGATATTGGTATAAAGGGAGGTGACATCGCATGTCAGCCAGACATAATCCGACCATGCGATGTCACGTAGGAGAAGTATGAGTTGTTGCGAATCTTTTAGAAAGGAAGGAAGGGACTGTACGTGTGGCTGTAGATGTTGGTCAAGGAATCTGGAAAGATTGCTGCTGATGGAGTTGATGCCTGAGATGATGGGTCTACCGGGCGGTTTTTGTAAATCTTTATGTATTTTTTGTAGATAGTAGAAAATGTGGGTTATTGGTTGAGTATTGATAATAAAGTTTCTTTCGTTTTTTGGTAATGATGTTAGATAGGAAAGCATTATTGATAAGGGTTTTTAGTGCGATATTTAGAGAGGGAGTTGGATCTATGGTCAGAGTTTCATAATGTTTGGGATTTTCAAGGAGCCTGGCCGCTTCTTCTAGATAGTCTGAGCGGTTGAGTATAACTATGCCTCCCCCCTTATCTGCAGGTTTGATGATCAGATTGTGGTTTTTCTGTAGATTTTTGAGGGCCTGGGATTCTCGTTGACTAAGGTTGGATATAGGGGTGGGTAGGTCATCATGTAACGTCTGTAGGTCTTGGAGTACTAAAGAGTAAAAGGTTTCAATGAAGCAGCCCTTGGATGCTACTGGGTAAAAGCGGGATCTCCCTTTTAACTGAGTGGCAATGTATTTCTCTGTACTGATTTCAGGGTGAAAAATGGTAACGTTGGGTAGGGTATCATTGTTGGTGATGATAAGCGAAGTAAGGGCATTATCTTCGGTGGGTTTGAGGTTTATGATGGCATAATATCTTTTAAGTGATAGTTTGCGGATATAGCTGTTGAGATCTGAAAAAAGTTCGAATGTATTGACTTGATTGGTTGGGCAAAAAGATAAACCTTTTTCTAAGAGGGTGGTCTCATGGATACTTAGGATGTGGTCTGACAGATTAAAGATACATCTGTTGGAATTTGTGGGGGGGGGGGAGTGGTATGTTTATGCTTTGTTTCTTTTTCATTTTCCCTCTACTTCCTCTTTTTCTGTATCTGGTAGTGGTCGTTTGGACTTGTTGGTGAGTTGGAAAAGTACCTTCTCTGAACGTGGGCTTGGTAATTGGGTGGAGAGGATGTTTTGTGATAGTGCTGAGGGGAGTTCTAAAAAAGAGGAAGAAAGGGTGTGGTTAGCTGATTCACTGCTGGAGGTGGCATTGTCATTAGCCGGTTGGAAAAAGTTTTTTAGATCAGTTTGGATTTTATGTGGGTTGGTGGTGATGTTGCCCTGGGTCGGAATTGATTAGTTTGGGATTGTGGGGTGTAATGTAAAGTCAAGAGAGTCTGGGTCTGAGTGGCATATGCTAATCTGGGAGGCTTGGACGGGTGAGACCGCAATAGTGGTAGCTGGTATAGTAAAAGTGGTATTAGATTGGTTGATGTGGGTGTCCTGGGTGGTTTTAAGTAAAGTTGCCGGGGGGCCATTTGGTATAAAGTTAAATTTGATAGTGGTCTGGTCTTTGTTAATTTTTTTGCCGGCCCCAGTACGGGGGGTCGAAGTAACAGAAGTTTTTTTGTTGTTTTTAATGCGTTGGATTTTTTATGCTATTGTGGGGTTTTTTGTGGGACGTGGCTTGCGTTCCCTCTCCTGGTGCTCAGCATACGTTAGACGGTCCCTGTTCAGTTTATTAAGTTTTGACTCAGTGATGTCAAGTTCGAAGCGTTTAACTCTGGAGGTAAGATTTGACATAAGGGGGTGGTATTGGTCACTGTTTTAATGGTTAAGTAGCAAATCCCTACATTCATTTATGATGGGCTGCAATTCACTAATTAAGGTTTTTCTTTTAGCTATGATCCTCTCCATCATACCAGCAGTACAGATCTCAAGGTAAATGTACCAGTCTGAACTGAAGATAGGATCCTTAGGGAAAGCTGTGAGTGTTTTAATTCGGATCCCATCGGGTGAGATTTTTTCATCAATGTATGTCTGCTGCATAGCAATGTCCGCTAAGTGAAAGCTGCTGCTGTTGTATTTATCCTGCTGCTGTCAGTGGTCCCACCGCCAGGGTCCACACTATGCATTGCTTGCTGCCAGTGCCACATGTCACTCCTCCTGCTGCTGCTGTTGTATTTATCCTGCTGCTGTCAGTGGTCCCACCGCCAGGGTCCACACAATACATTACCTGCTGCCAGTGCCACACGTCACTCCTCCTCCTGCTGCTGCTGTTGTATTTATCCTGCTGCTGTCAGTGGTCCCACCGCCAGGGTCCACACAATACATTGCCTGCTGCCAGTGCCACACGTCACTCCTCCTCCTGCTGCTGCTGTTGTATTTATCCTGCTGCTGTCAGTGGTCCCACCGCCAGGGTCCACACAATACATTGCCTGCTGCCAGTGCCACACGTCACTCCTCCTCCTCCTGCTGCTGTTGTAGTTATCCTGCTGCTGTCAGTGGTCCCACCGCCAGGGTCCACACTATGCATTGCCTGCTGCCCGTGCCACACGTCACTCCTCCTCCTGCTGCTGCTGTTGTATTTATCCTGCTGCTGTCAGTGGTCCCACCGCCAGGATCCACACAATACATTGCCTGCTGCCAGTGCCACACGTCACTCCTCCTCCTGCTGCTGCTGTATTTATCCTCCTGCTGCTGTATTTATCCTCCTGCTGTCAGTGGTCCCACCGCCAGGGTCAACACTATGCATTGCCTGCTGCCAGTGCCACACGTCACTCCTCCTCCTGCTGCTGCTGTTGTATTTATCCTGCTGCTGTCAGTGGTCCCACCGCCAGGGTCCACACAATACATTGCCTGATGCCAGTGCCACATGTCACTCCTCCTCCTGCTGCTGCTGTTGTATTTATCATGCTGCTGTCAGTGGTCCCACCGCCAGGGTCCACACAATACATTGCCTGCTGCCAGTGCCACATGTCACTCCTCCTCCTGCTGCTGCTGTTGTATTTATCCTGCTGCTGTCAGTGGTCCCACCGCCAGGATCCACACAATACATTGCCTGCTGCCAGTGCCACACGTCACTCCTCCTCCTGCTGCTGCTGTATTTATCCTCCTGCTGCTGTATTTATCCTCCTGCTGTCAGTGGTCCCACCGCCAGGGTCCACACTATGCATTGCCTGCTGCCAGTGCCACACGTCACTCCTCCTCCTGCTGCTGCTGTTGTATTTATCCTGCTGCTGTCAGTGGTCCCACCGCCAGGGTCCACACAATACATTGCCTGATGCCAGTGCCACATGTCACTCCTCCTCCTGCTGCTGCTGTTGTATTTATCATGCTGCTGTCAGTGGTCCCACCACCAGGGTCCACACAATACATTGCCTGCTGCCAGTGCCACATGTCACTCCTCCTCCTGCTGCTGCTGTTGTATTTATCCTGCTGCTGTCAGTGGTCCCACCGCCAGGGTCCACACAATACATTGCCTGCTGCCAGTGCCACACGTCACTCCTCCTGCTGCTGCTGCTGTTGTAGTTATCCTGCTGCTGTCAGTGGTCCCACCGCCAGGGTCCACACTATGCATTGCCTGCTGCCAGTGCCACACGTCACTCCTCCTCCTGCTGCTGCTGTTGTATTTATCCTGCTGCTGTCAGTGGTCCCACCGTCAGGATCCACACAATACATTGCCTGCTGCCAGTGCCACACGTCACTCCTCCTCCTGCTGCTGCTGTATTTATCCTCCTGCTGCTGTATTTATCCTCCTGCTGTCAGTGGTCCCACCGCCAGGGTCCACACTATGCATTGCCTGCTGCCAGTTCCACACGTCACTCCTCCTACTGCTGCTGTAATTATCCTCCTGCTGTCAGTGGTCCCACCGCCGGGGTCAACACAATACATTGCCTGCTGCCAGTGCCACACGTCACTCCTCCTCCTGCTGCTGCTGCTGTATTTATCCTCCTGCTGCTGTATTTATCCTCCTGCTGTCAATGGTCCCACCGCCAGGGTCCACACAATGCATTGCCTGCTACCAGTGCCACACGTCACGTTTTTAGTTTGTTTTTTTTTATGTACACCTATTTCAATGTGATTTCCCTTTAAAAAAAACACACAAAAAACACAACCTCCCCCCCCCGAATTTGCGAACACTAATTTTTACCGAATTTTGAGGCGTAACCCCGAACCGAATATGAATCCGTACCGAATTTCGTGGTCGAAGGCGAATTCGAATTCGAATGTCATGCGGACCCGAATTCGAATGTACCCGAACCAAATTTTGGTACATCTGAGCATGCCTGGTTCTATTGCTCTATTTTTCTTAAAGTTAGCACTACCAAGAGCCGGCTATTCTCTAGATTGCAGATATACTGCATTTAGCAATGGTAGTTTTATTTCATCAAGGTCAATGTTCCATTATTGCGCATTGTCAAATTAGTCTCTTTTAGGTTATTGGGAACTATTACAGTTGACTAGATCTAAGGACCTAGGTCCTGTGTAAGCTACTTATTAACTGCCAAGTTAATGGCATTTGTCGTATCATAGCTTAATGCATAATTTTTTCTTCTTTATAGCAACATTGTAGAAAGAGAACAGAGGCGCCAACAGGATAAAATAAACTAAAAACTTTAAAATTCTCAAGGGAGGAAGTGGTGGACTTACCTCCCCAAAGTAGACATGAAACTGTTGATTTTCAAATAGATACATTTATTTTAATACTCCAAAAATACAAAGCAAATCATTTCGCAGGTATATTCCTGCTTCCTCAGGCAATAACAGGTAGGAATATAGAACTGTAAATGCAGAGACAAAATGAAGCAGGATCAGACCATAGTTTGTATTACAATGCAGGTTATATATGATGATAGCAATAATTATACATGTTCTAGTATGGTGCCCGTGGGGTATTGAGGATAAATAAATACAAAAAATTAGGGGGTGGGTATAATATTGGCATAATGATAAATGAATAATGGGGCAGTGATGGCATAGGTGGGTTAGTACATATAGTGGGGTATTGGGGGGAAAACTTAACAAGTATGTAAGAGATATTCAAAATCCGCATATATACATACATGTATATACCCAGGTACATGTACCGATAATACCCTAGTGGGGGGGGGGGCAAATAGGTGAAAATAGTTGTTAGGGCCGACATTGCCGTGGAATAAAGCAAGGGAGTAAAAGGGAATATTTAATAATAGGTATAGTGGCAGGACTTACCAGTGCAGATAGATAATGCTTAGCACCTCTGTAATGGTGTAAGTGTTCTCAGCTTTTTAAATACCTGTGACTGGTTGAATTGACCAATCCAATTGCCTGTGGGCATCTTTATTATCAGTTAATCTCTTATAAGAATGCTGATACCAGACACACGCCCCACTTTCGTATATAATAAAAGCCCCCAAAGCTTATTGGATACCAGACACGCCCCCTCACTCCCATAGGCTAACCTGCCTGTACGTCTTGACCGGCCCCCATGCGCACAGGCAATTGGATTGGTCAATTCAATCAGTCATAGGTATTTAACAAGCTGAGAACACTTACACCATTACAGAGGCGCTAAGCGTTATCTAGAGACTGCACTGGTAAGTCCTGCCATTATACCTATTGTTAAATATTCCATTTTACTCCCTTGCTTTATTCCACGGCAATGTTGGCCCTAACAACTATTTTCACCTATTTGCCCCCACTAGGGTATTATAGGTACATGTACCTGGGTATATACATATATGTATATACGCGGATTTTGAATATCTCCTATATACTGGTTAAGTCCCACCCCCCCCAATACCCCACTATATGTACTAATCCACCTATGCCATCACTGCGCCATTATTCATTTATCATTACGCCAATATTATACCCCCCTCCCCAATTTTTTGTATTTATTTATCCTCAATACCCCACGGGCACCATACTAGAACATGTATAAGTATTGCTATCATCATATACATATCCTGCATTGTAATATAAACTATGGTCTGATGGCACTTTGCTATTAACTGCCAAAGTCGACACAAAATTTTGCGAAATTGAGCGAAAATAACGTGATAAATTACGCAAAATTATGAAATACTACTATTACATACAAAATCAATTACGATTTTTCCTGAAATTTAGCATTGCGATTACGATGCGAAAATGAAAATTTCGATGTGAAATTTTGCACATGCGAAATTTTGTCCCATCACTGCCTACATGCGTAAATGTATACTGTATAAAGAAGTGACAACAACATGCCTAAGGCAGCTATAGGGGACTCAGTGCAATGTCACTTTTTTGAATCTCTTTATTTCTTTCAAAGTTCAAAATACACCAGTATTTATGAAATATGGGCTAAATAGCCAATTTAAAAATAAGCTATTACTTTGACCCACATGTGGCTGGTTGAGAGTATTGTATATCATTTGTACTAAGTAGCCCAGGGAATACTTTTGCAAAGAAGAAGCAACATTTATCCATAAACCTCAATAAGCATCTCCCTCTGATGGCATGTAAACAAATATGTAAAAAGATGAAATACATGAAATTTTGCACATGAAATTGAGAGAGTCTAGTAGGGCTCTGGAGATAGAAAAATGAAAATGGACAAAATTCAATTTCCTGTAAAATTATATTAAAAATATTGCAAGTTAACACATAGAGGCACAAAAATATCAAATAGATTTGGATAAAACTGTTGTAAGTATAGGGTGCCAACAAAAGAAAAGCTTGGTAATTGGATTTTATAAGCCAATCCATATATTTATATGACATTTTGATAGGAAACTCCAAAACGTAGTAAGCTGTTAGCCAAGTCTGAAGTAGCTCTGAATAATACTGAACTTAAGTATTTATGGCACTCAGTTTATAGAGATGGCCCGAACCTTCGGGTTTCGCGAAGTTCCGCAAAAGTTTGGTTCACGCGAAGTTCAGCAAACCGCAATAGACTTCAATGGGGAGGCGAACTTTGAAAACTAGAAACACTTATGCTGGCCACAAAAGTGATGGAAAAGATGTTTCAAGGGGTCTGAGTTTTTGCATGGAGGAGTGGGATAGATGCCAAAAGTCCCGGGGAAAAATTTGGATTTGACGCAAAGCAACGTTTTAAGGGCAGAAATCACATTGCATGCTAAATTGCAGGCCTAAAGTGCTTTAAAACATCTTGCATGTGTATACATCAATCAGGGAGTGTAATTAGAGTACTGCTTCACACTGACACACCAAACTCACTGTGTAACGCACCGCAAACAGCTGTTTGTGTAGTGACGGCTATGCTGGACTACTGCGCAACATGGCGAGATTGCTCTTCCTCACTCAGTGATGTCAGGTAATGTGTGACTTCCTTCTCAACTTTCCATGGCATTGTTAAAAAGCTTACGTTTTGTTTTTAAATTATCTAATTATCTAACACCTGGAGGGGGGCATGGCGGAGTGGGATACATGCCAAAAGTCCCGGGGAAAAATCTGGATGTGACGCAAAGCAGCGTTTTAAGGGCAGAAATCACATTGAATGCTAAATTGCAGGCCTAACGTGCTTTCAAACATCTTGCATGTGTATACATCAATCAGGGAGTGTAATTAGAGTACTGTTTCACACTGACACACCAAACTCACTGTGTAACGCACTGCACACAGCTGTTTGTGTTGTGACGGCCGTGCTGGACTGGTGCTCACCATGGCGAGAGTGCAGGCGACAGCGGTTTTCAAGCCCATATGGTTGCCAGGCTGAGGTAGCTCAATGACAGAACAACAGTGACTGTCCAGCTGATCAAATTTGGTCTGTCCACAATGAAGCAACGACCTTATTATCTTGGGTGTGCCCCCCCCCCCCCCCAAAAGACACTCATAGGGCTGGTGCACACCGAGCGGCTTTTTGGGCGTTTTCAGATCCGCTTGCGGCTGCGGATCTGCTTGGTCAATGTATCTCAATGGGGTGGTGCACACCAGAGCGGCAGGCGTTTTGCAGAAACGAAAAATGCCTGGGTGAGGCATTTTTTGGATTGCGGATGCGTTTCTGCCTCAATGTTAAGTATAGGAAAAACGCAAACCGCTCTGAAAAACGGCACTTCAGAGCGGTTTTGCAGGCGTTTTTGTTACAGAAGCTGTTCAGTAACAGCTTTACTGTAACAATATATGAAATCTACTATACTGAAAACCGCAGCAGCAATCCGCAAAACGCTAGCAAAACGCCTCATAAAAATAATAAAAAAGCGTTTAAAAATCTGCTAGCGTTTTGCGGATCTGCTAGCGGGTTTTGGTGTGCACCAGCCCATATAGCCGGAGGTCATTGCTTCATTGTGATAAGCAAGCCCCTTCACCGCGGAAAGGTAATGATCATGCAGGGGAATTGGCACATGTACATGCCTTTTGTTTTGTTATTGCAGCTGCAGTGCAGCCAGAAAAATTAGGTATGCATGTACACGCACCAGAAAAAGTAGTATAGCGGCCGCTGCTAAAATTCAGGAATCCACCTGGAGTCCAGGACCCAGATGGTGTTGGCTGAGAAGGCAGTCAAGCGGCCTGCGGGCAGAGGTGCTGTTTGGGGAGCGACTTAGTCTTGGGGCAGGCAGTCACACGGCGTGCAGGCAGAGATGCTGTGTGTGGGGACTGACTTAGTCTTCGAGCGGGCAGTAGTCCTCCGGGATTCATGCCTCATTCATTTTGATAAAGGTGAGGTATTGAACACTTTTGTGACTTAGGCGACTTCTCTTCTCAGTGACAATGCCTCCAGCTGTGCTGAAGGTCCTTTCTGACAGGACACTTGAGGCAGGGCAAGACAGAAGTTGGATGGCAAGTTGTGACAGCTCTGGCCACAGGTCAAGCCTGCGCACCCAGTAGTCCAAGGGTTCATCACTGCTCACAGTGTCTACATCCACACTTAAGGCCAGGTAGTTGGCTACCTGCCGATCCAGGTGTTGGTGGAGGGTGGATCCAGAAGGGCTAAGGCGAGGCGTTTGACTAAAGAATGCCCGACATCACCATGAGATCACTGGAGTGTCCTGTCCTTGCCTGTGTGGGCATGGAAGAAGGATTACTGGCAGTGGTACCTTTATTGCGTTGTGCTGTGACATAACCCTTAATCGCATTGTAAAGCATAGTTGCAAGCTTGTTCTGCAAGTGTTGCATCCTTTCTGCCTTCAGGTGAGTTGGTAACATGTCCGCCACTTTGTGCCTATGCTGAGGATCTAGTAGCGTGGCCACCCAGTAATTGTCATTCCCCTTGAGTTTTTTTATACGGGGGTCCCTCAACAGGCTGGACAGAATGAAAGACACCATCTGCACAAAGTTGGATGCAGATGTACTATTGTAACACCTCTAGAATGCTTGAATTGTAAAGAAATCCTCCAGACACCAATCAAGTTCTTTTTAAGAAATATTTGTATTATATCATAGTATAAAAAGTTCAGAGACAAAACACATTCATAAGCTTCTCTTTCAGCAGAATGAGTATAGGTAGGCCTATTATATATCTTCAACCTGCTAGGATCAGACCTAGTTCAAGAAACAAATACCGTATTTTTTGGACTATAAGACGTACTTTTTCCCCCCCTAAAAGTGGGGAGAAAAAGTGGGTGCGTAGTTCAGCGGTAGTACCCTTGTGGTACTTCCGCCCTTTCTCTGACCTCACGTCCTCTACGTGATGACGCATACGAGGGTACGCATTACGCGTACCCTCGTATGCAGAGGACGTGAGGTCAGAGAAAGGGCGGAAGTACCACAAGGGTACTACCGCTGAACCGCCCGCTGCCTGGCCTCAACGCGTCACTCTGCTACTCGGACTCCTCCTCCTCCTCACTCCACTGCCAGTGCCAGGCCAGCCACCAAGTACTATTTAACTTGCCTTAAACTTTTTTTATGGGGAAGCGGGCAGAGGGGGGAGCGCTAGCGGAGGGGGTGGGGGGAATTTCCGACCCCCCCCGCGATCGGAGCATGCTCCCCCCTTATGCCTGCGACCCCATAGGGCCCCCAAAATGGGCATGTTCGGGGGTCCCATTGACTTCCATTGAGTTTGGCGTTCGGGCCGAACATGCCGAACATCTGGCCCATGTTCGGCCTGTTCGGCCCGAACCCGAACATCCAGGTGTTCGCCCAATACTATCTTGAGCGCGTCCCAGTGGCTGCAGCTCTTGAGCGCTTTGAGTCCGACAGGAGAAAAGCACTATATAAATGTTCAGATTATTATTATTATTACCTAAGGTGGCACTGCCTTATTCAAATTGCACAAGGCTGGACTTGTATATGTCATAACTCCTCCCACCTACAGTGCGGAACAAAACCCATTGACACACAGCGTCCAGCGTCCATTACCTAAAACCTTGGCCTCATAATATCTTGGCAGCCAGCGGGACACTGGCGCAAAATCTCCATCTTGGATTTCTCACAAGGCCTTTGGCCGCATGGCAACCGCCATCTTGGACTTTCCTCCAAAGACTTGCGATTGCCGCATGGACTACCAATAACGGTATTTGAACTGTATATTAAGACATTCTGTTTCTTTTCATCTTTACTCTCTTTTTATCAAATCAATCTGTTCTAAAGTAAGCTGTGTGCGTATGTAGTTTTAGAATAAAACTAATGATTTTTATCGTTCAGTCTTGTGCCTGTTCTGGTCATCTGATTGCTGCTATAACAAATCTGCCCTCTGAAGAGTCAGTCATACTACCGCATTGTTTTATTATTTGCTTATAAATTGTTGATTTGCTAGCTAGGTTGTAAATAACCGTTTCTTCCTTCTAGAATTAGCTAGTATCCGATTTCTGTGCGAAATCAATAACTTTAGTTTCTCGATTGGATACAGTTGAGATTGCATCATATATGGACCCAGTAACCTTTCTTTAACGTCACATTGCTCACAGTCTTTAAGCCTTCGGAAGTGACTATTCCCGAACGGTGACTGGAGCATGTCGAACGTGATTGAGCTGGCTACCGTATTATGATAGCGTTGGGTTGTCTTCACCCTAGTTGGAGACTTTCTGCTCCTCAATCAGGCAGCGGTGGCAGTGTATTTACCCAATTTCCAGCGCGAAATCGATATTTTTAGTTTACCGATTGTACGTACAATCTTGGTTGTACACGTATGGGCACCTTTAACACAGCAGTCTCTAGTGCATAAAACCTGCATGGCAACAGTGGCCTAGTAATACGAGATTGGTGAGGGACAGTCCCATTACACATTGTTGGCAGCTGCGCGATCAATCTTCATTGTCAGTCTGTTCACCGTACTTCCTGCGTATGCTAACGGGAGCAGATTAGACAGGATTGGCACGCTCTGTCGCATTAACCTTCTTTCCTCTGACGATCCAGCAACTGGCCTTGTGTGGTCCGTCTGCACCCGTACTTCCTGAGTACGCTGACGGGAGCAGATCTCAACGGGATCGCAGGGCTGGATTGTCACACCCCTCCCTTCCTTTCATATTGCCGGGACAGAATCCGACAGGCTGGTGGAGTAGGTGGTGTCCGGCAAAGGAGGAATTGCTAAATGGCTGCCACCTGTATAACCCTAGTTATGAAAAGAGAAGGGTGAAAAGCATGCACTGAAATGCTCATAGGCTTGAAGGAGTGTTTATTTATCTTTGTATGTGTCAGAGTGGTGCAACTAAATATTTTGAATTTAAAAAAATGTTTGGTTTGGGTCCGCTTTAACAGATAAATGTGGTAGATAGTTGGACAGATAGTTGGTAGGTGTGTATGAACCTTAAGTGTCCAGGTGAGGATTAGTTGGTCATCAGTGTTAAAAAGTTAAAGTGGATCCGAGGTGAACTTTTACTCATTGCATAATTGTGTTCCTTTCCTATTATTTATAGGGCATTCCTCAAGCCAAATACTTTTTTGTTTTTGTTTTAATACTCTAATTCCCTATAAACTAAATAAACCACGCCCACGGGTTTTCAGAGAGCCTTGGCAGTAGCAAGGGCTCATGGGAGCTCAGTCTCTGCAGGAGGAGGGGGAGGTGTTACCAGCCATTGATTTCAGAGGCAGAGGGGAGGAGGGAGGAGGGGGGATAAGTTTTTTTTCACAGCTGAGTGCTCAAGATACAGATAAGCCTGCCTCTGTGTAATGTTTACAAACAACATGGCTGCTGTCATTGTATCACAGGAAGAAATAATCATTTTCTATTAAAGCTATTTGCAGCTAGATTTGCTGTGTAAACTATCTAAACTCTAGATAAGATATATAGACGAGTTACTTGTTATAGTTAGTTTTTCATCTTGGATCTGCTTTAAATAAACTTATCTGTGTGGTGTCACTGCAGGATCTTTTGATGGTAGCAGTTTGATGAATTCTGATGCATATTTAACATTTTAACATGTAAACTTGGCTGTAGTGATTCTTTTTTAGTCAACCACAATAAACAGAGTGTAACTTAACCACTTGAGGACCTAGGGCTTTCTACCCCTTAAGGACCGGCCACTTTTTTTCCATTCAGACCACTGCAGCTTTCACGGTTTATTGCTCGCTCATACAACCTACCGCCTAAATGAATTTTGGCTCCTTTTCTTGGCACTAATAAAGCTTTCTTTTGGTGCTATTTGATTGCTCCTGCGATTTTTACTTTTTATTATATTCATCAAAAAAGACATGAATTTTGGCAAAAAAAAAGATTTTTTTAACTTTCTGTGCTGACATTTTTCAAATAAAGTGAAATTTCTGTATACATGCAGCGCGAAAAATGTGGACAAACATGTTTTGGATAAAAAAAACCCCATTCAGTGTATATTTATTGGTTTGGGTAAAAGTTATAGCGTTTACAAACTATGGTGCAAAAAGTGAATTTTCTCATTTTCAAGCATCTATGACTTTTCTGACCCCCTGTCATGTTTCATGGGGGGCTAGAATTCCAGGATAGTATAAATACCCCCCAAATTACCCCATTTTGGAAAGAAGACATCCCAAAGTATTCACTGAGAGGCATAGTGAGTTCATAGAAGATATTATTTTTTGTCACAAGTAAGTGGAAAATGACACTTTGTGAGAAAAAAAAAAAAGTTTCCATTTCTTCTAACTTGCGACAAAAAAAAATGAAATCTGCCACGGACTCACCATGCCCCTCTCTGAATACCTTGAAGGGTCTACTTTCCAAAATGGGGTCATTTGTGGGGTGTGTTTGCTGTCCTGACATTTTGGGGGGTGCTAAATTGTAAGCACCCCTGTAAAGCCTAAAGGTGCTCATTGGACTTTGGACCCCTTAGCGCAGTTAGGCTGCAAAAAAGTGCCACACGTGGTATTGCCGTACTCAGGAGAAGTAGTATAATGTGTTTTGGGGTGTATTTTTACACATACCCATGCTGGGTGGGAGAAATATCTCTGTAAATGACAATTTGTTATTTTTTTTTTTACACACAATTGTCCATTTACAGAGATCTTTCTCCCACTCAGCATGGGTATGTGTAAAAATACACCACAAAACACATTATACTACTTCTCCTGAGTACGGTGATACCACATGTGTGGCACTTTTTTGCACCCTAACTGCGCTAAAGGGCCCAAAGTCCAATGAGTACCTTTAGGATTTCACAGGTCATTTTGAGAAATTTCGTTTCAAGACTACTCCTCACGGTTTAGGGCCCCTAAAATGCCAGGGCAGTATAGGAACCCCACAAATGACCCCATTTTAGAAAGAAGACACCCCAAGGTATTCCGTTAGTAGTATGGTGAGTTCATAGAAGATTTTATTTTTTGTCAAAAGTTAGCGGAAAATGACACTTTGTGAAAAAACACAATTAAAATCAATTTCCGCTAACTTGTGACAAAAAATAAAATCTTCTATAAACTCGCCATACTACTAACGGAATACCTTGGGGTGTCTTCTTTCTAAAATGGGGTCATTTGTGGGGTTCCTATACTGCCCTGGCATTTTAGGGGCCCTAAACCGTGAGCAGTAGTCTTGAAACGAAATTTCTCAAAATGACCTGTGAAATCCTAAAGGTACTCATTGGACTTTGGGCCCTTTAGCGCAGTTAGGGTGCAAAAAAGTGCCACACATGTGGTATCGCCATACTCAGGAGAAGTAGTACAATGTGTTTTGGGGTGTATTTTTACACATACCCATGCTGGGGGGGAGAAATACCTCTGTAAATGGACAATTGTGTGTAAAAAAATCAAAAGATTGTCATTTACAGAAGTATTTCTCCCACCCAGCATGGGTATGTGTAAAAATACACCCCAAAACACATTATACTACTTCTCCCGAGTACGGCGATACCACATGTGTGGCACTTTTTTGCACCCTAAATGCACTAAGGGGCCCAAAGTCCAATGAGTACCTTTAGGATTTCACAGGTCATTTTTGTTTCAAGACTACTCCTCACGGTTTAGGGCCCCTAAAATGCCAGGGCAGTATAGGAACCCCACTAATGACCCCATTTTAGAAAGAAGACACCCCAAGGTATTACGTTAGGTGTATGGCGAGTTCATAGAAGATTTTATTTTTTGTCACAAGTTAGCGGAAATTGATTTTAATTGTTTTTTTTCACAAAGTGTCATTTTCCGCTAACTTGTGACAAAAAATAAAATCTTCTATGAACTCACCATACTCCGTACGGAATACCTTTGGGTGTCTTCTTTCTAGAATGGGGTCATTTGTGGGGTTCCTATACTGCCCTGGCATTTTAGGGGCCCTAAACCGTGAGGAGTAGTCTTGAAACCAAATGTCGCAAAATGACCTGCGAAATCCTAAAGGTACTCATTGGACTTTGGGCCCCTTAGCGTACTTAGGGTGTAAAAAAAAGTGCCACACATGTGGTACCGCCGTACTCAGGAGAAGTAGTATAATGCGTTTTGGGGTGTATTATTACACATACCCATGCTAAGTGGGAGAAATATCTCTGTAAATAACAATTGTTTGATTTTTTTACACACAACTGTCCATTTACAGAGGTATTTCTCCCACCCAGCATGGGTATGTGTAAAAATACACCCCAAAACACATTATACTACTTTTCCTGAGTACGGCGGTACCACATGTGTGACACTTTTTTGCAGCCTAGGTGCGCTAAGGGGCCCAACGTCCTATTCACAGGTCATTTTGAGGCATTTGTTTTCTAGACTACTCCTCGCGGTTTAGGGCCCCTAAAATGCAAGGGCAGTATAGGAACCCCACAAGTGACCCCATTTTAGAAAGAAGACACCCCAAGGTATTCCGTTAGGTGTATGGCGAGTTCATAGAAGATTTTATTTTTTGTCACAAGTTAGTGAAAAATGACACTTTGTGAAAAAAAACCCAATAAAAATCAATTTCCGCTAACTTTTGACAAAAAATAAAATCTTCTATGAACTCGTCATACACCTAACAGAATACCTTGGGGTGTCTTTTTTTCTAAAATGGGGCCACTTGTGGGGTTCCTATACCGCCCTGGCATTTTACAGGCCCAAAACCGTGAGTAGTCTGGAAACCAATCAATGCACTGGGGAGGTGATCGGAAGGGGGTCTGAGGGGGATCTGAGGGTTTGGCTGAGTGATCAGGAGCCCACACGGGGCAAATTGGGGCCTGATCTGATGGGTAGGTGTGCTAGGGGGTGACAGGAGGTGATTGATGCGTGTCTCAAGGTGTGATTAGAGGGGGGAATAGATGCAAGCAATGCACTGGCGTGGTGATCAGGGCTGGGGTCTGAAGGCATTCTGAGGGTGTGGGCGGGTGATTGAGTGCCCTAGGGGCAGATAGGGGTCTAATCTGATAGGTAGCAGTGACAGGGGGTGATTGATGGGTAATTAGTGGGTGTTTAGGGTAGAGAACAGATGTAAACACTGCACTTGGGAGGTGATCGGACGTCGGATCTGCGGGCGATCTATTGGTGTGGGTGGGTGATCAGATTGCCCGCAAGGGGCAGGTTAGGGGCTGATTGATGGGTGGCAGTGACAGCGGGTGATTGATGGGCGGCAGTGACAGGGGGTGATTGATGGGTGGCAGTGACAGGGGGTGATTGATGGGTGATTGATAGGTGATTGACAGGTAATCAGTGGGTTATTACAGGGGAGAACAGATGTGAATATTGCACTGGCGAATTGATAAGGGGGGGTCTGAGGGCAATCTGAGCGTGTAGGCGGGCGATTAGGTGCCCGCAAGGGGCAGATTAGGGTCTGATCTGATGGGTAACAGTGACAGGTGGTGATAGGGGGTGATTGATGGGTGATTGATGGGTAATTAGTGGGTGTTTAGAGGAGAGAATAGATGGAAACACTGCGCTTGGGTGGTGATCTGATGTCGGATCTGCGGGCGATCTATTGGTGTGGGTGGGTGATCAGTTTGCCCGCAAGGGGCAGGTTAGGGGCTGATTGTTGGGTGACAGTGACAGGGGGTGATTGATGGGTGATAGGTGATTGGCAGGTGATTGACAGGTGATCAGTGGGTTATTACAGGGAAGGCCAGATGTAATTAATGCACTGGCGAATTTATAAGGGGGGGGGGGGGGGGTCTGAGGGCAATCTGAGCGTGGGGGCGGGTGATTGGGTGCCCGCAAGGGGCAGATTAGGGTCTGATCTGATAGGTAAAAGTGACAGGTGGTGATAGGGGGTGATTGATGGGTAATTAGTGGGTGTTTAGAGAAGATAACAGATGTAAACAATACATTTGGGAGGTAATCTGACGGCGGGTTTGCGGGCGATCTAATGGTGTGGGTGGGTGATCAGATTGCCCGCAAGGGGCAGGTTAGGGGCTGATTGATGGGTGGCAGTGACAGGGGGTGACAGGGGGTGATTGATGGGTGATAGGTGATTGGCAGGTGATTGACAGGTGAGCAGTGGGTTATTACAGGGAAGAACAGATGTAATTAATGCACTGGTGAATTGATAAGGGGGGATCAGAGGGCAATCTGAGCGTGTGGGCGGGTGATTGGGTGCCCGCAAGGGGCAGATTAGGGTCTGATCTGATAGGTAAAAGTGACAGGTGGTGATAGGGGGTGATTGATGGGTGATTGATGGGCAGGGGTGCTTCTAGCCTTTTTGTCACTCCAGGCAAGAAGACCTGTGGCGCCCCCCCCCCCCCCATTAAACTTGGTAAACTTGGCCCACCGCCCTCAGACTCGCCTCATCCTCAGCCTGCCATCCTCGCATTCGGCTCATGCTCAGCCTGTCACTCTCACACACAGATCATGCTCAGCCAGTCACTCTCACACCCAGCCCATCACAGTCAGATTATGTTCAGCCTGTCACTCTCACACACAGAAAATGCTCAGCCTGTCACTCTCACACTCAGATCATGCTCAGCCTTTCACTCTCACACTCAGATCATGCTCAGCCTTTCACTCTCACACTCAGATCATGTTCAGCCTGTCACTCTCACACACAGATCATGCTCAGCCCGTCAACCTCACACTTAGCCCGTAACACTCAGCTCATGTTTAGCCGGTCACTCTCACACTCAGATCATGCTCAGCCTGTCACTCTCATACACAGATAATGCTCAGCCCGTCACCCTCACACTCAGCCCATCACACTCACACTCAGATCATGCTCAGCCTTTCACTCTCACACTCAGATCATGCTCAGCCTGTCACTCTCACAATCAGCCCGTAACTCTTACACTCAGATCATGCTCAGCCTTTCACTCTCACACTCAGATCATGTTCAGCCTGTCACTCTCACACACAGATCATGCTCAGCCCGTCAACCTCACACTTAGCCCGTCACACTCAGCTCATGTTTAGCCGGTCACTCTCACACTCAGATCATGCTCAGCCTGTCACTCTCATACACAGATCATGCTCAGCCCGTCACCCTCACACTCAGCCCCTCACACTCAGCTCATGTTTACCCGGTCGCTCTCACACACTCAGATCATGCTCAGCCTGTCATTCTTACACACAGATCATGCTCAGTCTGTCACTCTCACAATCAGCCCATCACTTTCACACACAGATCATGCTCAGCCCGTCACCCTCACACTCAGCCTGTCACCCTCACACTCAGCTCTTGCTCAGCTTGTCACACTCACCCTCATACTCAGCCTGTCACTCTCACACTCAGCTCATGTTTAGCCCGTCACTCTCACACTCAGCCTCTCACCCTCACATGCAGTCTGTAACTCTCACCCAATCACCCTCACTACATGAAAATCATGCTCAGCCTGTTACCCTCACACTCAGCTCATGCTCAGCCTGTCACCCTCACACTCAGCCTGTCACCCTCACATGCAGTCTGTCACTCTCACCCAATCACCCTCACCGTATGACAATCACGCTCAGCCTGTCACACTCACCCTTAGCCACCCCCATTCCAGGACATGACCTGCAGTGGTCTTCCGGTTTTGCCCCACATATACGTAGAAAAGTATGAAAATGAAACAAACCTAGCATTCTCCCCCATCTTCCAACACCAGCACTGACCAACACATACTAGATCAACACCCGCCAGACCTACTGCAAGGAGAAGTCCATACCGGAGAGGGTGGAGCTACACCATGAATTCCGTGATTGAGGGTGGAGCTAGCATCCTCACTGTTTTAGGGGCTGAACTACACAGACACAGTCCACTGACTGACAGAGGGAGGGGCTACAATGCACACCCATACTGGGGGTTAGGTGCTCTACCACTGATTGACAGCAACTGAGATGTAGTGCATTCCATTGTTGGGGAGGAGCCACACCTCTGACTGACAGCAGCAGAGACAGCCCACAAGTGTCGAGGGAGGAGCTAACGTTGCACAGTAACTCTTATGATTAATAAAAAGCAGAACTGAAGGTTGGTGCCCAGATTTTTCTTCTGTTGTAAGTACTGTGACTTCATAGAGCACGTATGAAGTCACAGTACTTACAACAGAATGAAAATCTGGGCACCAACCTTCAGTTCTGCTTTTTAATAATCATAAGAGTCTCCATTCATAAACTATAGTCTACAGGAAAATGTCACATGATGCAGGCAGGTGGGTGTGGCTAGAGAGACACTCCTGAAGGTTTGTGCCTGGATTGTCTCTTCTATTGTAAATCTGGGATCCATGAGAGCTCAGCCTGCCTGCATAGAGTCTGGACATTACAGTGTGTGACTGATAACATCTTTGTTTGCTTTCACCCTGGCTGATTAGCTGAGTGCCGATTCTCTACTCCACTTGTGTATCTCACAAGTTACACAGGCAGAACTGATTGCCAGAGTGCACAAACTAGAGCCAAAACTTACAGTGCCTCTGATTGCTGCCTCGCACAGTTCTCTTCACTCCTCACACTGATGGCTTGTTTGTGAGTCTCCATCTCCTCTTCTCCAGGCTGCAGCTCAACCCCTCAGTCACCACTTCTCTGCTGCAAGTGTCATACTCGGGGCAGGGGGATGCAGGAAGCATGCTGCTCAGTTCCAGCCTGGAGCCCCGATAGTCTGTGTCTGGCGGGGGGGCGGAGTTTGAGGCGGGCCTAGGGCAGAGAGCTACACGCAGGCAGTACACAGACACTGCTCTCTCTGCGCCTGTGGCTTACGAGGAGCCAAAAAGGGATGGGCCATGGTCTTAGAGGCGGGGCAGAGCATGTTTGCTCTGTCTCTATTGGCTGGGGGGCTCATGAAGGCGTGCATCTGTGCAGGAAGCCAAGAGCCTTATCAGTGAGTCCTGCAGCGCCTACGAACCTGCAAAATAGGGTCATTATTGCAAAATAGGGAGATGGTAGTTGGAGTTAGTATTGGCTCCGCCCCCCGACGGGCGTGCCGCTCTAGGCCACCGCCTTTAGTGTCTGTGCCTTCGGGCGCCCCTGTTGATGGGTAATTAGTGGGTGTTTAGAGGAGAGAATAGATGTAAACAATGGATTTGGGAGGTGATCTGATGTCGGATCTGCGGGCGATCTATTGGTGTGGGGGGGTGATCAGATTGCCCGCAAGGGGCAGGTTAGGGGCTGATTGATGGGTGGCAGTGACAGGGGGTGATTGACGGGTGATTGACGGGTGATTGACGGGTGATTGACAGGTGATTGACAGGTGATTGACAGGTGATCAGGGGGGATAGATGCATACAGTACATGGGGGGGGGGGTCTGGGGGGGGGGTCTGGGGAGAATCTGAGGGGTGGGGGGTGATCAGGAGGGAGCGGGGGGCAGGGGGGGGGGATAAAAAAAAATAGCGTTGACAGATAGTGACAGGGAGTGATTGATGGGTGATTAGGGGGGTGATTGGGTGCAAACAGGGGTCTGGGGGGTGGGCAGGGGGGGGTCTGATGGGTGCTGTGGGCGATCTGGGGCAGGGGGGGGGGGAAATCAGTGTGCTTGGTGCAGACTAGGGTGGCTGCAGCCTGCCCTGGTGGTCCCTCGGACATTGGGACCACCAGGGCAGGAGGCAGCCTGTATAATACACTTTGTAAACATTACAAAGTGTATTATACACTTTGTATGCGGCGAACGTCGGGTTAACATCCCGCCGGCGCTTCCGTATGGCCGGCGGGATGTTGCGGCGGGTGAGCGGCGCCAGGTGGAGGCGGAGGATCGCGTCACGGATGACGCGATCGCTCCGCCCATGCCCATACAAGGACCGCCGCCAATTGTCAATACGGCGGTCCTTGCGGCGTCCACTTCCCGGCCGCCAATTGTATATACGGCGGTCGGGAAGTGGTTAATGGCGGTTTAAATCTGCATTGAGACTACAAATTAAATATGTTATTAGTTTTATTTATTTTCACCTATAGTTTAACCACTTTAGCCTTCAGTCGTTTTCACTTTATGCATTTGAGCAATGTTCACCTCCCATTCATTAGCCTATAACTTTATCACTACTTATCACAATGAACTGATCTATATCTTGTTTTTTCCACCACCAATTAGGCTTTCTTTGAGTGGTACATTTTGCTAAGAGCCACCTTACTGGCAATGCATTTTAACAGGAAGAATAAGAATAAAATGGAAAAAATTCATTATTTCTCAGTTTTCGGCCATTATAGTTTTAAAATAATACATGTCTCAATAATTAAAACCCACGTATTGTATTTGCCTAATAGTCCCGGGTATTACACCATTTAAATTATATCCCTATCACAATGTATGGTGACAATATTTTATTTGGAAATAAAAGTGCATTTTTTCCGTTTTGTATCCATCACTATTTACAAGCTTATAATAAAAAAAAAATAGAAATATTTCATCTTTACATTGATATTTAAAAAGTTTAGACCCTTAGGTAAATATTTACGTTTTTTTTTATTGCAATGTTTTTTGTTTTTTGTTTTTTTATTAAACATTTTATTTGGGTATTTTTGGGAGGGTGGGATGTAAATAGTAATTTTTTTATGTAAATATATGTTTATTGTTTTTACATGTAGATGTAGTTTTACTTTTTTGCCACAAGATGGCAGCCATGAGTTTGTTTACATGACGTCACTCTAAGGTTAACATGTACACTTAGAGGGACGTAGGGGGATGCAAGAGGCAGAAAAAGTGAGGCTTCCGAGAGAAGCGGTCGCTTTTTCTGCGGGGAGAGGAATCAATCATCAGGCACCATCTCCCGATTGATTGATTCCTGGGCTAAAAATCCGCGGCCGGAAGCACACGTGCACGCGTGTGATCGGCCACTGGAGCGCAAATGGCCTTCTTGACGTAGCTTCTACGTCAAGAAGGCTTAAATGGTTAAAGTAAGAAAAAATGAAAATCAGTGAAAATGGATTAGATATGGATACTTGAAGGAAGAAGTTTCCAATATAGAAAAAAAATCCATCTACAACAGTTCACACTATAGTGTCACTTGGTGCTTAAGTTGTATGGTCTCCAGTCTTTGCATCTTTAATTAAATTAACACTACAATCCAGAAGGCAAGGGAACTACTTGTACAGAACACATGCAGGTAAAGAATAAAAGGAGCCAAGCTTTACTTTTTCCCCCTTTTACTCCATTCCTTCCTTATGACATCATTGAGGAGTTAAAATAAAGAGCTTCCACATTCAACAATAGTTATTTTTTTTGTCAGAAGCATTTACTCCAAAATCTTTTAGAAGTAAGAATTCTCTTTGCTTTTAAGAATATATGTCAGTCCAATTGATTAAATTGATTTAGATGTAAGTGCACCACAGATGGTGGCTTGTAAAAGCCTATAAAGAACTTTCAGAAATGGTTCTCTAATTACAGTCTACTCCATTTTTGGCTCAGTGTGGTATAATCAATATCAATACTCCTACATTTTAGAAAATACTGAATTTTATAACAGCACCATCTGTGGTTTGAAAGCATATTTTTTGATGTTGCAAAAACTCAACACTCACTGTAAAGTGATATTTTACTGTTAGTTAGTAAATCACCCATCAAATTCATGCATCCCACAAGTTATGTAGGGACGACAAAACAAGGATGAAAAAAAAGGTCTTTTGTACATCATATTTCACCTGTTGATCCTCTCTGTATTTTAATTCAGGAGGAAGTAATGTCAGAAGTTTAAGAGTTTCTTACTGACTGGATAAAAAGATTGTCATGTTACAGATAATAATTTTAGATGTGGATACCCTTTAATCATGGGAAGCAGTGAAGCCCTTTTCATATGCAGGTATTGAAATTAACATAACTACATCCTGCCAAAAGATAATTCACATCTAAACCCCACTCTTAGTGTAAAATATTCCCTTGCTAAACATATGGTAAAATTTCCTTTCCCCCGTAAGCAGTTCATGTCTTCTAGCATTTAGTACAGATCAAGGGATGAAAGGTTAATTATACTAGTTGTTACATTACCACTGGAGGTACAGTAGTGATGAGCACACATTTTACATAATCGTATTGTTGCATTGTAATTCACAATTATAATGCAAATTGTAATGCAAAATTTCTGGGAAAAATGTAATCAATTTCATTTGTAACCGTAATCAGGATCTGTAATTTTCCAATTCTGCGTAATTTTTATGTTGTCTCCTGCAAAATTTCGTGGTTAAAAGCAAAGCCCTCATACATGCTATTGTCACCAAAATTGCTACTTATGTTAACGGGAATAGTGGCTACAAGTCAAATAATTTTTCAAAAATACCTCGTAGTTTTTGAGAAAATCTATTCTAAAATTGCCAAGGAAAAATGGTTTATAAACCGTGATTTTTAAAGTTTTTAAAAAACATTTTTAAAATAGATTTTCTCAAAAACGACTGTCTTTTTGAAAAAAACAATGTTTCACTTGAGGGGGCTTTTATATTAACCACTAAATTTGGCACAAAATTAAGTGAAATTTTACTTAATTATGCGGAATTACAATTGGATTACACAAAATAAGTTGAATTTCCAAACACTGATTACATATGGCCATAACTGCAAAAATTAACACACAACTTCGTCTAACTAGCAGATTACGATCATCACTTATGTACAGTATTTATAAGTATAATTTAATAACTTATTTTCTCTTTTGCAACCTAAATAAGCTCAGTTTTTCTTTGTAAGCGAAGCTGTCAATCCCTTTGAATGATGTACTAGACTGACTTGGAACCCTTGCCTAAACCTCAGTGTCTTTCCTATAATATGGTGCAAAAACTGAATTCCATATTCAAGATTTGATTTATACATGAGCAGAATAAACAGGTTTCACATGTGTTTACTTATGTTTTTATGCATCTAATATTTTTATTTGCTTAGCTGCTGCTAACTGACATTGAATACAGTTGGATAACTTATTATAAGTATAGATGGCCCGAACGGTTCGCCGGCTCGCTGTGTTCGCGATCGCGGAGAACCGCAAACTTTTCCGGAAATTCGATTTGCCCCTATAGTGCATCATTAAGGTCAACTTTGACCCTCTACATCACAGTCAGCAGGAACATTGTAGCCAATCAGGCTACACTCCCTCCTGGAGCCCCACCCCCTTATAAAAGGCAGGCAGTGTTAGGCATTGGACTCACTCGTGTGCCTGCAGTAATTAGAGAAGGGAGAGCTGCTGTGGCTGTTGCAGAGAGAGAGAGAGCTATAGGGAAAACTTAGTTAGGCTCTTGTAGGCTTGTTAGCTTGCTCCTTGCTGATTCTTATTGTTAAAAAAGCACTCCTCAACAGCTCTTTTGAGAGCTAATCTTGTTCTTGTGATCTATTTTTTTTGTGTGTCCCAGACACTTGTGTTGCATAGACAGCCTTGGTAATTCCTACTGTGCCACTGCCAGGCCCAGCAGGCCAGCACATTCAGTGACTACCTGTGTGTGTGACAGGCAGCTGCACATTTGTAATCCCAATCACTGCACCTGTTCACTGTTCAGTGCACCTACCTACCTATACCTACGTGAGCGCACGCATTGCTAATACCACCAGTCAATGCACCTGTTCAGGGTACCTGTGTGTGTGTGTGTGTGTCAGGCAGCTGCAAATTTGTAATCCCAATCACTGCACCTGTTCACGGTTCAGTGCACCTACCTACCTATACCTACGTGAGCGCACGCATTGTTAATACCACCAGTCATTGCACCTGTTCACGGTACCTGTGTGTGTGTATGTGACAGGTGCACATTTGTAATTCCAATCACTGCAGTGCATACCTGTAACCTTTTCAGTGCACCTACGTGAGTGCAAGCAGTGTAATATACCACCAGTCATTGCACCTGTTCACGGTACCTGTGTGTGACAGGTGCACATTTGTAATTCCAATAACTGCACCTGTTCATGGTTCAGTGCACCTACCTACCTATACCTACGTGAGCGCATGCATTGTTAATACCACCAGTCATTGCACCTGTTCACAGTACCTGTGTGTTTGTGTGTGTGACAGCTGCATATTTGTAATACCAATCACTGCAGTGCATACCTGTAACCTGTTTAGTGCACCTACGTGAGTGCAAGCAGTGTAATATACCACCAGTCATTGCACCTGTTCACGGTACCTGTGTGTGACAGCTGCACGTTTGTAATACCAATCCCTGCATACCTGTTCACTGCACCTGTGTAACCGCACGCTGTTTAGTATACCAGTTCATGCATAGCTGTTAACTGCACCCGTGTGACAACTGCACATTGTATTGTAATACCAGTCACTGCTACCTTTTTACTGCACTTGTGTGACCACACGCTGTTTAGTATACCAGTCCATGCATACCTGTTCACTGCACCTGTGTGACAGCTGCACATTGTATTGTAATACCAGTCACTGCTACCTTTCACTCACCTGTGTGACTGCACATTTTACTATTCAAGTCAGTGCATAGTGCATACCTTTCACTTCAACCCCCTATATGGACAAAACAACAGGCAGAGGCAGACCCAGAGGCAGGCCATTCAGCAGGTCTGTTCGAGGTTGTGCTGACGTGATTTTGTGCGGCCCTGGCCCAAAGTATAGTGTTCAGAAGAAGGCATGTCCCAACAACTCCCAAGATTGTCAGGACGTGGTTGACTATTTAACACAGAACACCTCATCTTGCGCATCCACCAGCGCTACTCCAAGTACCACATCCGCTACATTTGACACTTCGCAGGAGTTATTTGGTGGGGAAATCACTGATTCACAGCCATTATTGTTACAACAAGATGAAGGCTCTAAGCAAGTTACACAACCTCATAGTCTGAGTTAGGCGACACTGTGGACGTAAGGTGTGAGGAGGAGGATGATGAAGTACCTGCTGTTGGTGCAGTTTTGAAGATGTCTGATACAAGCGAAGCTTTGGAGCATGATTATGATGATGATACTGCCATGGATGCCACGTGGGATCCTAAGAGACACGATGACCAAGGGGACAATTCAAAGTGGGAGTCAGAGAGGAGTAGGAGGAGACGAGTTGCCGAAAGAAGCAGGGGGAGCTTGTAGTCAGAAACAGCTGGTGGCACTGTCCGGCGCCATGTATCGCCACCTATGGACAGCCAGCCAACATGTCCTTCAACGTCAGCTGCTGACGCCACCATAGTGCCCACACCCCAGGGTGGCTCAGCGGTGCGGAAATGTTTTAGTGTGTATGCCAAAGATCAGAGCAATGCCATCTGTACTCTCTGCCACCAAAAATTGTACCGTGGAAAGGTCAACACCCACATAGGGACAACTGCCTTACGAAGGTACATGCAGAAAAGGCACAAACTGCAATGGGAAAACCACCTGAGGAAAATCAGCACACAAAAGCCACCCTCCTTCTCCTCTTCCTCCTTCAGGTGCATCATCTTCTTCAGCCGCTTTCTCCCTTGCACCTTCGCAATCACAGCTTCCCTCCTCAACTCTCACCTTGAGCGGTTCCTGCTCCTCTGCCCACAGCAGTAGCCAGGTGTTCGTGAGGGAAATCTTTGAGCGGAAGAAGTCAATGTCTGCCAGTCACCCCCTTGCCCGGCATCTGACAGCTGGCTTGGAGAAACTGTTATCCCACCAGCTGTTACCATACCAGCTGGTGAACTCTGAGGACTTCCGAAAATTTGTGGCCACACAGCGTTGGGTCAAGGGTCCATCTGAACATGGATGCCTGGTTTGCCAAGCACGGTCAGGGCATGTACATTACTTACACAGCCCATTGGGTCATCCTGGTGACTGCTGGCAAGCAAGGAGTACGTGGCTGTGCAGTGGACCTAGTGACACCTCCACGGCTTGCAGGCAGGCCTGCTGCCACCTCCTCTCCTCCTGCTACATCCTCTTTGTCAGAATTCTAGCGGTTTTATTTATGCAGGAAAAGATGTCATATGTATATGTGTTAAGTTTCAATGTTCTATGCAAAATTTCATGGTAAAGTGAAAAGTTAGAGTACTTTATATTGCTCTGAGACATAGCATATTCCAGGCTGTGAGGCCTATAAGATTATTCTAGTTACAAAAAGTTAGAGCATTCTTGTTTATGCTAGTGCGTGGCCATGACATTTAAAGAGGCTTCTGTGTGAAGACAGAAAAGCAAGTTAAACTTACATTACTGCAGTAATTATAAATGCACATAATTATTACACACAGATATTATTAATCTAAATATTTATGATCAATACAGACCCTTTAAAGAAAGAAATAGTTATTGTTAAACCCTATATAATAGAATCTATTACTTTAAAATATATTTAAAAGCTAGTGATGATTTGAGTCTGTGAAACCTTCTTGTGAGATTGTTTTAGTTTTAGAAGATGTTGACATGTTCAGTGGCTTGAAGGCCATCACAGCCAGCAAGAATATAATGCCATGTTTTGACTATGATTGTCCTTTGGAATGTCAATAAGTTCCAAGGTTTTTGTATTGTCCCGTATTTAGGACAATGATGCCATCTGGCGGGTTCATACTTTAATAAAATCAACATTATTAATAGATTGTTATTTGTTATGAAATGCTGACCTCTGCCGGTGGACATTATATTTATTTTATAAGAAAGACAAAAATATAGACATTGATTTTATATTATTAAGATTTAATGTGCAATTATTTCTTTTATGATTAATTGTTTTAAGAAGAATTATATAATAAGCTTTATATTTAAATAAGTATATTAGAAGTCCTGTATGTTTTAATAAGCCTTAAATTGCTGAAGGCTCTTGCAGGTCTGTGTTAGTGTCAATCTGACCTGGGAAAGTACCAAGACATTCCAACATAATTAACAGGGAACACTTTATCAGAAATGCGTCATGAATGACATTGTTTAGTCCTCATGTCTGGGTCAGCCAACAGACAAGATGGCTGTTGACGTCCATTTTTAATTACGTGCGTCAGAAATGACCTAAACAAAATGTCAAGCACTCCAAATGACGTTAATTCCCACAAGATAAGGTAATTAAGAATTTATAAACAATAATATTGTGATTTAGGTAATCAAAACATGATAAAGCATTGACGCATGAAAGCTTTAGCCAATCAGAACCTGGGATCCAGGGAAAGTCCAGATTAGGCAGCCATATTGCCTCCAACCCCTATAAAAGTAGAAGCTGAAAGCTCATAGTTTTCAGAAGCCCAACAATCTCCTGAGAAGACACATGAGGCAGAAGCTACCTTCCCACAAGTGGTTCTAGATGCTGAAGAGATGACAGAGAAGGGGTAATATGCTTAATATTCTGGTGATTTACTTTATTAATTTTTCAGCATTAAGTTTTATTAAGATGTTAGCAAGAAGTTTTTTAGAAGCTATTTTTTATGTTATTTCTTTAAGAAGATTACTACAAGTTTTACACAGCTACTAGATACACAGCTATTGATACAGATGAGACTACTTTTGATCTTATTCTACATAACACAACTGTTATATTTTTTTTGAATGTACTTAGAAGATTGATGATCGTTTGGCTATAAAGCCTTGATGAGATGGAATACTGTTATAAGGAAACACTACATGGAACTGTTCATATTTTGTATATATGCTGTATGATAAGCAAATACAATTTTTTATATAAAATCATATACTGAGTGCTCTGATTCATTTCAAGGTATACCGTCAATCTATAATTACTGTTATAGAGGGTTCAGACCCCGCTATGCCGGATTTATATGATAGCAACGCTTTAAGGGCTGGTCCTTTACTGAGTTAGCAATCATGAAAAAGGCAAAAACCGCTCAGGTTTTTGACATCTTCACTGTCATCCTCCTCCTTGACTGAGTGGCAGTTCAACTCTTTTTTTTTTTTTTTTTTAAAGATAAAGGCAGTTCAACTCTACTGGTGCTGCGATCTCCTCTCCAACTACACAGACTGGAGCAGCTCTCCTGGCTGCTCTGAACAAACAGGTGGATCAGTGGCTGACCCCACACCAACTGGAGATCAGCAACGTGGTGTGTGACAATGGCAGCAATCTCATTTCGGCTTTGAATTTGGGAAAGCTGGCACATGTACCCTGCATGGCACATGTGCTTAATCTCCGTTTGAGGAAGTGACAAACCTGGTGAGTCGCAGTGAAGACGCCATCAGCAACTTGATCCCATATGCCTTCTTCCTAGAGCGTGCCGTGCGTAGAGTGGTGGATCAAGCTGTGGAGGAGCATAAACAGGAACAGGAGGAAGAGTTGTGGGATCAATTCTCAGCAGAAGCAGATGATTCCTCAACACCTGCGGCAGCACAGAGGGGGGGGGGAGGAGGAAGAGTCGTGTGGGGAAGAGGAGTCAGATGATGAGGAAGGTGTTGTTTTGGAGGAGGAGGATGAGGCAGAAGAACAACCACAGCAGGTGTCGCAGGGGGCTTGTGCTGCTTAACTTTCCCGTGGTATTGTTCATGGCTGGGGGGAGGAGGAGTACTTAGCTGACATCACTGAGGAAGAGCAAGAGGACATGGATAGTACGTCTGCATCCAACTTTGATCAGATGGCATCTTTCATGCTGTCCAGCCTGTTGAGGGACCCCCATATAAAAAAAACTCAAGGGGAATTAGCTGTACTGTGTGGCCACGCTACTAGACCCTCAGTATAGGCACAAAGTGGTGGAGGTGTTTCCAAATCACTTAAAGGTAGAAAGGATGTAGCACTTGCAGAACAAGCTGGCAACTATGCTTTACAATACGTTTAAGGGTGATGTCACAGCACAACGGAATAAAGGTACCACTGCCAGAAATCCTTCTACCATGTCCATGCAGGCAAGGACAGGACGCTCCAATGATCTCATGGTGATGTCGGACATGCGGACATTCTTTAATCCAACACCTCACCTTAGTGCTTCCGGATCCACCCTCCACCATCGCCTGGACCGGCAGGTAGCCGACTACCTGGCCTTAAGTGTGGATGTAGACACTTTGAGCAGCGATGAACCTTTGGACTACTGAGTGCGCAGGCTTGACTTGTGGCCAGAGCTTTCCCAATTTGCCATCCAACTTCTGTCTTGCCCTGCCTCAAGCGTCCTGTCAGAAAGGACCTTCAGCGCAGCTGGAGGCATTGTCACTGAGAAGTAGTGTTGGGCGAACACCTGGATGTTCGGGTTCGCAAACGTTCGCCGAACATGGCCACGATGTTCGGGTGTTCGCGCCGAACTCCGACCATAATGGAAGTCAATGGGGACCCGAACTTTCGTGCTTTGTAAAGCTTCCTTACATGCTACATACCCCAAATTTGCAGGGTATGTGCACCTTGGGAGTGGGTACAAGAGGAAAAAAAAATATTTGAAAAAGAGCTTATAGTTTTTGAGAAAATTGATTGTAAAGTTTCAAAGGAAAAAATGTCTTTTAAATGCGGAAAATGTCATTTTTCTTTGCACAGGTAACATGCTTTTTGTCGCCATGCAGTCATAAATGTAATACAGATAAGAGGTTCCAGGAAAAGGGACCGTTAACACTAACCCAGCAGCAGCACATGTGATGGAACAGGAGGAGGGCGGCGCAGGAGGAGAAGGCCACGCTTTGAGACACAACAACCCAGGCCTTGCATGAGGACAAGAAGCGTGCGGATAGCAATGCATTTTGTCGCCATGCAGTCATAAATGTAATACAGATAAGAGGTTCCGTAAAAAGGGACCGGCAACGCTAACCCAGCAGCAGCACACGTGATGGAACAGGAGGAGGCGCAGGAGGAGAAGGCCACGCTTTCAGGCGCAACCCAGGCCTTGCATGAGGACAAGAAGCGTGCGGATAGCAATGCATTTTGTCGCCATGCAGTCATAAATGTAATACAGATGAGAGGTTCAATAAACAGGGACCGGAAACGCTAACCCATCACAGATGTTCATTGTTCATGTTACTTGGTTGGGGTCCGGGAGTGTTGCCTAGTCATTTCCAATCCAGGATTGATTCATTTTAATTTGAGTCAGACGGTCTGCATTTTCTGTGGAGAGGCAGATACGCCGATCTGTGACGATGCCTCCGGCAGCACTGAAACAGCGTTCCGACATAACGCTGGCTGCCGGGCAAGCCAGCACCTCTATTGCGTACATTGCCAGTTCGTGCCAGGTGTCTAGCTTCAATACCCAATAGTTGAAGGGTGCAGATGGATTGTTCAACACAGCTACGCCATCTGACATGTAGTCCTTGACCATCTTCTCCAGGCGATCGGTGTTGGAGGTGGATCTGCACGCTTGCTGTTCTGTGGGCTGCTGCATGGGTGTCAGAAAATTTTCCCACTCCAAGGACACTGCCGATACCATTCCCTTTTGGGCAGTAGCTGCGGCTTGTGTTGTTTGCTGCCCTCCTGGTCGTCCTGGGTTTGTGGAAGTCAGTCTGTCGGCGTACAACTGGCTAGAGGAGGGGGAGGATGTCAATCTCCTCTCTAAAGTCTCCACAAGGGCCTGCTGGTATTCTTCCATTTTGACCTGTCTGACTCTTTCTTCAAGCAGTTTTGGAACATTGTGTTTGTACCGTGGATCCAGAAGGGTATAAACCCAGTAATTGGTGTTGTCCAGAATGCGCACAATTCGTGGGTCGCGTTCAATGCAGTCTAGCATGAATTGAGCCATGTGTGCCAGAGTCCTGCCAGAATCCTCATCATCCTCTTGTGAGCGTTGTGATAGTTGTGATGCATCATAGTCGTCACCTTCTTCCTGGTCTGCTACTGCTGACCATTCGAGCTGAATTGTGGAAGTCCAACGTGAACCGCTCTGGCCCTCGTCAGTGGTGGCATGAAATTCCTGCTCCAACTCCATCTGTTCCTCCTCCTCTTCTTCGTCATAGCTGCTGGGGCCAGCGTTTCCTAAAGCAGATGGCCTGATGTTGGCATCATCAAGCTGATCGTTTTCTCCTTCAGATTCCCCCAGTTGCATCATGACAGCTGTTTCCTTGATTTTCAACATTGACTTCTTCAGTAAACACAGCAGTGGTATGGTAATGCTGACTGAAGAGTTGTCACTTGCTCAAAATTTTGGAGGACTTGGCAGAGGTCCAACATGTTGGCCCAATCGGATCCACAGAAGCTTGGCAGCTGTCCGGATGCGCCTCGGTACTGCGCCGTCATGTACTGGACCACTGCACTCTTCTACTCGCAAAATCAGGCTAGCATGTGCAGCGTAGAATTCCAGCGCGTAGGGACATCACACAGCAAGCGATGGTGGGGGAGATTGAAGCGCTCCTGCATCTTGGCGAGTGCCCCCGAAGCAGTACTGGAATTTCTACAATGTTTGGCCACTCGTCGCACCTTCAACAGAAGATCGGCCACGCCTGGGTATGTCCTCAGGAACCGCTGAACTACTAGGTTCATCACGTGCGCCAGGCAAGGGATGTGTGTCAGCTTAGCCAACCTTAAAGCGCGAATGAGATTACTCCCATTATCACACACAACCATGCCCGGTTTCAGGTCCAGCGGTGCCAGCCACAAATCCATCTGTTCCTTTATTCCCCTCCAAATTTCCTCCCCTGTGTGCTGCTTATCCCCAAGGCAGATCAGCTTCAGCAATGCTTGCTGACGCATGTCAACAGCTGTGCTGCACTGCTTCCACGATCCTACTGCTGCTGGGTTAGTGTTTCCGGATGAGGTACAGCTTTGAGATGCGTTGGAGGAGAAGGAGTCAGAGAGGTAGGTGCTGCTGTTGTTATCCAGTGGGAGGGACGGCGGTGCAGCTGTTTGTGGCGTGGGCAACACCCGCGCCGTAGCAGGTGAGGAATCGCTGCCAGGCTCCACAAGGTTCACCCAGTGCGCGGTAAGGGAGATGTATCGACCCTGGCCGAATGCACTCGTCCAGGTGTCAGTGGTGAGGTGAATCTTGCAGGCAACGGCATTCTTCAAGATTCGGGTTATTTTGCTGACCATGTGCTCATGCAACTCAGGCACTGCAGAGCGCGCAAAGTGGTAGCGGCTGGGAACCACGTAACGTGGGATGGCCACTGACATCATGCCCTTGAAGCTGTTTGTCTCCACCACTCGATATGGCAGCATTTCGCAGGCCAGAAGCTTGGCTATGCTGGCTGTTAGTGCCACGGCCCGGGGGTCATTTGCTGGCAATTTCCTCTTGCGCTCAAACATCTCCGGGACAGACAACTGAACCGTAGGGCTGCACACTGAAGGGCTGTTGGTTGTTGTGTTTGATGAAGACTGGGAGACCTCAAGAGCACTATTCCGGAAAGTGACAGTGTCAGCGTCGTCTGATGTTTGTGAATGTTGTTGTGAACCACGCAATGGCTGGGCTACTGCTGCTGCTGAGGAGGGTCTGGTGGTGAGTCTGGTGACCCCAAGGGAGGCAGTGTTGCTGGTACTCTGTTCTGCCGCGTTTGCCCACAGAGTGGGATGTTTGGATACCATGTGGCGGGTCATGCTGGTGGTGGAGAGGTTGTTAATATTTTTCCCCCTGCTCAGGCGGGTCTTGCACACCTTGCAAATCACCATGGTACCATCCTCACTGTAGTCTTCAAAAAAAGGCCAGACTTTGGAGCACCTGCCTTGCTGGCGATTTCTGTTTGCGCCTCTTTTGCGTCTCACTTGAACTTCCACGCTTGTGGTGCCTGAAATTTCCTTGTGGTACAAGGCGAACTCGTGCAGCAGTGGGTTCTTCAACAGACTCATCTGTGCTGCTACGACGGCGATGTTCTCCTTCACATACAAAATCTGGGTCTGTGTCCACATTGTCCAAACCCTCCTCTTCCATCTCCTCAAACTCGTCATATGTGATTGTGGGCCGCCACCGTGGAGTAGAGCTCCCCAGCACAACCTCTGCGCAGCTCACTCCAACGTCGTCTTCCAGATCTTCTCGGCCGACCTCCTGCAATTGAAACCCCTCCTGCCCAACTTGCTCTGGGATTTGGGTTTCAAAGTCCTCGGACTCGCCTTGCATTTCAGTGCACGGTGCATTTCCCACAGTAAATGGTTGTGAATCCGTAAACAACATTTCTGGCTGTTCCATTGACCTTTGAAAGGTGGAAGTTTGTTGGGCTGGGAATAGCTCCTGCGAATACCCCATTGTGTCCTGAGGAAATTCTTCGGACTGGTTATTTGGCAGTTGTGTGCGTGGTGTCGCTGCCGGTTGTGTCAGCTTTGTGCCCACTGGCTCCTTGTAACTGGCTGAGGACTCGGACCTCGTGCGTGATGTGCTGGTGCTGCCTAACCCACTGCTGGACGCTTGAGAGGTCATCCAATTAATTATCTGGTCCTGTTCTTTTGGATTTGTGAGGGTTGATTTCCTGGACAACATGGGCGGTATTGAGTGGGTTTTCTTCAGTGCTCCACTGTGGCCTGTACGTGAACCGTCAGGGGAAACACCTCTTCCCTTGCCCCTCCCTCTTTCACAGGATTTCTTCTTCATTTCACTTATCCTTAAAGTACACGCTGACTGGCAGCAGTACAGTGGCAGTACAGAAATGCTATATAGTGGTGGGTGAGCGGTGTACTACTATTCCCAGCAGTGACACAGAGCACAATGCTATACAGTGGTGGGTGAGCGGTGTACTACTATTCCCAGCAGCGACACAGAGCACAATGCTATACAGTGGTGGGTGAGCGGTGTACTACTGTTCCCAGCAGCGACACAGAGCACAATGCTATACAGTGGTGGGTGAGCGGTGTACTACTATTCCCAGCAGCGACACAGAGCACAATGCTATACAGTGGTGGGTGAGCGGTGTACTACTGTTCCCAGCAGCGACACAGAGCACAATGCTATACAGTGGTGGGTGAGCGGTGTACTACTATTCCCAGCAGCGACACAGAGCACAATGCTATACAGTGGTGGTTGAGCGGTGTACTACTGTTCCCAGCAGCGACACAGAGCACAATGCTATACAGTGGTGGGTGAGCGGTGTACTACTGTTCCCAGCAGCGACACAGAGCACAATGCTATACAGTGGTGGGTGAGTGGTGTACTACTATTCCCAGCAGCGACACAGAGCACAATGCTATACAGTGGTGGGTGAGCGGTGTACTACTATTCCCAGCAGCGACACAGAGAACAATGCTATACAGTGGTGGGTGAGCGGTGTACTACTGTTCCCAGCAGCGACACAGAGCAAAGTCTCAATGCATACAATGTACCATAGCAAACGTTTATAATTGTAATTCATGTGGGTGTTGATAAAGCATAGACCATTTTGCATATATAGTTACCATCTCTTCCGCTGATGTGACATACAATGTCCTCATAGGCTACCGACCAGGCCCAACTAACCACAGCATCCATGATGATTCTCACTGCGGGAGTATCCGACTATGTATATACAGAAAAATGTAGAGAAACCGAGAGCCCAATATAGTGTATTATGTTAAAACATAAACGAAGTAAGGCAAATCAGTGAGAAGAATATACTCACAAACGTGGGTTACCACACAGGCAACCACTGTATAAGCAGGTGAGGAGATTAGACCTGTCCTCACTCAGGGCTAAGAAGTCGCTCTCTGTAGATGAGAAAAAGGGGTAGACCACCTCTCCACCAGGGGTGGACACGATTTTGCAGTAGGAGAACAGAGGCGCCAGCAGAATAAAAGTGGATAAAACCTTTAAAATTTGCAAGGAGGAAGTGGTGGACTTACCTCCATAAAGCAGACACGAAAGACTGTCTGAAAAGTAGCAATCACATTTATTATAAAGTACCCCAAAAGTGCAACGTGTTTCGCAGGCCGAGCCCGCTTCATCAGGCAATAAACGTGGGATATTGAATATTGGTGCTAGAGGAAACAAAGGAAGCACAGGTGTTGATGAACTGGCAAGCTGTGCAGCGGTTCTTGTTGCAGGGGAAGCAGCCAGGCTCCTGTGCTTGTGGAGGGGAAAGTTCATTAGCTGTACGTAATTTGCTTGGCGCTAAGAGATTGCGGAGATTTGGTGCTCTCCTATATGTAATCGAAGGTGCTCTGGGTAATAAGGGCTGTAAGTAGGGGTCTTGCATGAGAATGTCCCAACAATTTTTAGAATATTGCGGATGGACAGATGTTGGGCATTGTAACGAGTAATGAACCGTTTATGTTTTAACATACTACACTATATTGGGCTCTCGGTTTCTCTACATTTTATCTCCCTACAAGCCTTGCTTGGCCGGTTCTATCATAGAACAAGCGAACATATACGCCGATAGCAGCCAGACCATGAACTTCATCGAGGATAGATCCGTCCACCGAGATGATCTGCTGGCCCAGTTTAAACAATCTCCGGTTATCCCCGCCGAACCAGACACCAGCCCAGCCGACAGTACCTCTCCAGTCCCATCTGCTGACCTCAAACCCGTTTTTCAATAATTGGAATCTGCACTTAAAGACGAGTTCTTTCAGCAGGAGGAGGAGTGACGTGTGGCACTGGCAGCAGGCAATGCATAGTGTGGACCCTGGCGGTAGGACCACTGACAGCAGCAGGATTAATACACCTCAGCAGCAGGAGGAGGAGTAACATGTGGCACTGGCAGCAGGCAATGTATTGTGTGGACCCTGGCGGTGGGACCACTGACAGCAGGAGGATAAATACAACAGTAGCAGCAGGAGGAGGAGTGACAGGTGGCACTGGCAGCAGGCAATGTATTGTGTGGACCCTGGCAGTGGGACCACTGACAGCAGGAGGATAAATACAACAGCAGCAGCAGGAGGAGGAGTGACGTGTGGCACTGGCAGCAGGCAATGTATTGCGTGGACCCTGGAGGTGGGACCACTGACAGCAACAGGATAAATACAACAGCAGCAGCAGGAGGAGGAGTGACATGTGGCACTGGCAGCAGGCAATGTATTGTGTGGACCCTGGCGGTGGGACCACTGACAGCAGGAGGATAAATACAACAGCAGCAGCAGGAGGAGGAGTGATGTGTGGCACTGGCAGCAGGCAAAGTATTGCGTGGACCCTGGAGGTGGGACCACTGACAGCAACAGGATAAATACAACAGCAGCAGCAGGAGGAGGAGTGACATGTGGCACTGGCAGCAGGCAATGTATTGTGTGGACCCTGGCGGTGGGACCACTGACAGCAGGAGAATAAATACAACAGCAGCAGCAGGAGGAGGAGGAGTGACGTGTGGCACTGGCAGCAGGCAATGCATAGTGTGGACCCTGGCGGTGGGACCACTGACAGCAGCAGGATAAATACAACAGCAGCAGCAGGAGGAGGAGTGATGTGTGGCACTGGCAGCAGGCAATGTATTGTGTGGACCCTGGTGGTGGGACCACTGACAGCAGGAGGATAAGTACAACAGCAGCAGCAGCAGGAGGAGGAGGAGTGACGTGTGGCACTGGCAGCAGGCAATGCATAGTGTGGACCCTGGCGGTGGGACCACTGACAGCAGCAGGATCAATACAACAGCAGCAGCAGGAGGAGGTGTAGTGACGTGTGGCACTAGCAGCAGGCAATGTATTGTGTGGACCCTGGCGGTGGGACCACTGACAGCAGCAGGATGAAAATGGGCGTGGTGTGATATGTTGCCACTTTATAAATACAATAAATACATAAATCAATTCATAAATTCATAAATAAATCAATGCAGCAGGGCAGCAGCAGCAGCAGGAGTCAGGTAGAAATACAATAAATACATAAAAAAATTCATAGGTAAATCAATGCAGCAGGCCAGCAGCAGCAGGAGGAGTCAGGTAGAAATACAATAAATACATAAATAAATTCATAGGTAAATCAATGCAGCAGGCCAGCAGCAGCAGGAGGAGTCAGGTAGAAATACAATAAATACATAAATAAATTCATAGGTAAATCAATGCAGCAGGCCAGCAGGAGGAGGAGGAGTCGTCACGTATGGCAGGCAGCAGGCAATATATTGTAATTCCCAGGCATGCACCTCATGTCCTCCTTTCGCCGACAACAGGTGCCAGGAACGTGCCTTCTATCCAGGCCTGGTTAAACTTCAAAAATGTCAGTCTGTCCACGCCCTCTGTGGACAGACGAGAGCGCTTCTCGGTGACCACGCCACCGGAAGCACTGAAGCACCTCTCAGACAGCACGCTGGAAGGGGGGCAAGGCAATACCTCCAGGACGTACTGCGCAAGCTCCCTCCAGATGTGCAAGCGCTCCACTCAGTACTCCATGGGGTCCACAGGCTCCTCGCTGCCGGTGTCAAGCCCACTGAAGTGGCCTCAACAATGTACCGGTTGACAGCCCTCCTCTGCTCAACCAGCCGCTCCAACATCGCCAGGGTGGAGTTCCAGTGAGTTGGCACATCTATGATGAGCCGGTGTTGTGGCAGGCCCTCCTGCTGCTGGATGTCTGCAGCTTTGCTGCGGCAGCTGCTGATTTGCGGAAAGTGCGCACAATTTTCCGCGCCGCTTCTAACAGCTCCTCAATCCTCAGGTAGGTGCGCATGAACTTTTGCACCAACAGATTCAGGACGTGGGCCAAGCAAGGGACGTGGAGCAAGTCTCCCCTGCTGATGGCAGCCAGCAGGTTGGCGGCATTGTCGGACACCACTAATCCCACAGTGAGGCCTCTGGGGGTCAGCCACGTCCTCTCCTGCTCCCTGAGGTACCGGAGCACGTTTGATGCCGTCAAGGAGTTTTTCCCCAGGCTTTTCAATCTCCAGCAGCGCTTGGCAGTGGCAGGCCTTCACGCTGCTGGAGAGACGGGATCACTTGGCGGTGGGAGCTGCTGCTTCTCCCCTGACCCCGCGCGGTGGCAGCACGTAGTGGGCGACTGGTGCTGCTGCGCCCGAGGGTGGACCTGCTGCTTCCTCGCTCGGGCTTTCCACCAGGCTGACCCAGTGGGCCGTAAAGGACAGATAGCGCTCTGTCCCAAACCGGCTGCTCCATGAATCCATGGTTATGTGGATCCGCGCACTCACAGCGTGATCCAGCGCGCGGCCCACGTTCGCCATGGCAGAGAGGTGCAGTGCTGGGATCGCCCTTCGGGAGAAATAGTGGCAGCTGGGGACTTGCTACTCTGGGATCCCAACCTGCAGCAGAGCTCTGCTGCGGGTGGTGGTAGCGACTGAAGCAGCAGGCTGTGGCTCCTGCCTTCCACGCCCTGTGCTGGCCGCCTTGCTGCTGCCGCGCCTCTGCGCCAGAGACGCCGCCTCCTCCTCCAATGACGAGCTGCCTTCAACCAACTGTGCTGGTGGTACTGGTGGCACATAGGAAGGATCTATCAAGTCATCATCATCAACCCCAAACATATTCTGGCCCAATGACGTCATCCCCGAATCCCGAAACAGAAACCAAACCCACAGCTCCATCCGGCCGAATTCGAGTGCGCACATTCGGCAGGCTTCGTATTCGGGTTCGGCTCGGATTGCAGCATTCGGGTTCGGGTTCGCATTCGGCAAACCCAAAAAACCACCCGAATTTTCGGGGAAACTTCGCATTCGGGGTCCTGCTGAGCACCCCTGAATAGAACATAAATGAAAATAATAATAATAATAATAATAATAATAATAACATAATAATATACTAACATAATAACAGTGAATAGAAAAACTAGTCCCTGACAGTTGGTAACCTAACTGTATACCATTATTGATAATGCAAGATGGGAGGAGGCGCTCCAATTATGATACAATATGTAGTAAGTGGAGGTAAGTAATAGAAACAGTCTTACCTCATGATAAGAAGTTAAGATTTTGTATTCTTAGACAGCTATAAAAAGACAACGTGTTTCACAGGACCTGCCCTCTTCCTCAGGTCAATATGACACAGTGTCTGAAATACAAACATGTAAAAATGGGCTCCCAATTACAAGAACAAACGAAACGATACATGCATGCCGTAAATATAAACCATCTCATCTCATGGTGGGGTATAGGGAACAGCCCCACCTCAAAATAAACATAAACATGTATATACATAATAAATAATTTAAAAGCATGTATATCATAGATTCAAAAGACTAAAAGTTCAAACCATATGCCGACAGTTGTGATAAACTGCTAAAAGATATATAGGAAAATGTAAAAAAAACAACTTATGGTGATTATATAGAAAATAGGTTGACTTGTGATGTTGCAGAGTTGATTCCATTGATAATAACCCCGTAGGGGCAGTGTCTGTTAGTGGACTAGCTTGTGGTGGCTTACAGAGGGTCAACACTTTGAGCCTAGAATATTGAACATTTTTCAAATATTCTAATGATCTGAGATTTTGATTTTGGGGGTTTCACACACTGTAAGCCATATAATTATCAACAGTAAAACAAATAAAAGCTTGAAATATTTCACTTTGCATGTAATAAGTATATTTCATCTATTAGTTCCAACTGTTAAGTTGAATTGAAATAAATAAACTTTTGTACGAAAGTCAAATTTTTTGAGTTTCACCTATTTACAGAAAATTTGGCTGTATAATGTAATAAATACTGTGCCAGTAGTGAGTGCCACCGGCAGGCTCATTTAACTCTATGTAAGCCACTGCAAGCTAATAGACACTGCCCCTCGAAGGGGGTTATTATCCTTAGAAATTTTACTTTTAATCATTAATGGAGCGTCACAAGTCCAATCTATTTTATACATTATTCCCGCACTTTTACTGGACTAATAGGCTGCCTGTCACTTAACAGGAAACTTGACAGGCAGCCTATTAGGCCAATCAGAGTGTGGGGATAATGTCCTTTAAAGTGACTGGAGCCGCAGGGGCTCAGGGCAGGACGAGTGGAGCTCCCGTCATCATTGCCAATTAGCAGGCATAAGTTCGTAGCACTCGCTATGCTGCTCTGATAAGGCATGTTAACTCTGATAAGGCACGTAAACTCGGATAGGGTACGTTAACTATGATAAGGAATGCTAACTCTAATAAGGCACGCTATTTGTTATAGTGAATCAACCCCATTGTCCAACAAAATTCATAAAAATGTATTTCATTAGAAAAATACCACAGTAATTCACTTACTAGGGGTATCCATGTTCAATGTAAGCAGTATAACAGTAATGTATTAGCTGATGGCCCAGCGTTGCCTGGGTATGTATTTGCCTGGTGTTGGCTCCGCCCACTTTTCATAACCCTAAGGGCCCATTCACACTAGAGCGTTTTCAGCGTGATTTCAGCATCGCTGAAAAATCACTAGTGGTTAGGAAAACACTAGTACAATGGAAGTGTATGGAGTGGTTCTCATCTAAGCGATTTGCGATTTGCTGAATCGCAAACGCGTTGCCTGCAGTATTTTCTGAGCGTTTCAGAGTGATTAGCTTTTTAATGTTAAATATAGGAACGCTGTAAAATCGCTCAATAATCGCTGGCCTGTTCAAAATCAAAAGCGTTTTTCCAGCGATTTTACCCAGACAACCTTGCTAAATACCCATAAAACACCTCTTTTTCCAGTGCTGATGTCATGTCCTGTTTGGAGAGACAGACAGCGTGCAGCTAGGAGAGAGCACATCAGCATCACACCATGACTTGGTTTTGCAGCAAAGATTTGATAACTAAAGTCCAGCAGCACCCAATGTTGTATGAGAAGGGCTCTTCTATGTACAAACTGAACAAGGATGCGCTGCAGGTGTGGGGCAATATCGCACGAGACCTGTTTGAGGGCAACTGGGATGCTTTGCCACCGAGTGAGAAAAATGCTAAAAGTGAGTATCCAATCCTTTTTATGGAGTTGCATGCTGGTATTCTTTACGTTGTATTCCCCAATCCTGTCCTCAAGACCCACCAACACTGCATGAGGTAGTTAATCAGCTCTGCTGAGACACCATCAATTACCACACCATATTTACGGTCTCAGGCATAACATGTACTTGTAACATGCTTGTTTCAGGTGTGTGTTTTGTTTCAGACAGTCCTGCAGACAGCTGGTATTGTTGTGAAAGTAAAAAAAAATATGTCCTGTACGCGTTGGAAGTCACTGAGATAGAAATCTGAAAACCAAAGTTGAAAACATAACAATTTGTATTGCAGATAAAGACAAGACAATGGTACCTTGTATCTTTAGCATAAATATAACTTAAACATGAAGTAGGTCATCAGTAGCTCCCTTAGCTGCAGAGCAGAGTTAGTTCCACAAATCTGTGTGGCTGGAAGAGTGCGCAAAGGCATGATTTGTGGACCGTCATTCTCAGCCTATGTTCCATCCATGTCTTGCACGTAGTTATGGAGCACACAGGTAGCCTTTACCACATTCACAGCATTTGAAGGTGACAGTATCATGGCTGTGTGGAGAATGCGCCAATTGTTGGCCATAATACCAAAGGCGCACTCCACCACACGCCTGGCGCAACTTAGTCGGTTGTTGAACACAGTTTTTTTGGTGGTCAAGATTTCTTTGCGAATAAGGTCACATTACGTGCTCTGATAAGGCAAACGCCTCATCACCTATAAGCATAAAGGGGGACCGCTGGTTGGTCAGTTCCTGGAAGTGGTTGGGGTGGTGGAATGTCCAGCTATCCCAAGCTAAGCTTGACCCCAAATCTGCTGCGTTGAAATATTCTCGAGTCACTACTACTTCCATATGACCCTAGGTCCACATACAGGAATTTAAAATTAACATCAACGACAGCCATCAGCACTATCGAAAAGTATTTTTTGTAATTAAAATACAGGCTGCCAGTGGACGGTGGCATGACTATTAGCGCACATGTTGTCCGTCTACAGCACCGATGCAGTTTGGGAAGCCATGCTTGGTCATAAATTCCTGTGCAATTTCCTCCCACCGCTGTCTGTTGGGGATCAGCACAGATAATCGTTGTGGAGTGCAATCCAAATCTGTCGGCAGGTGTCTATAATGTTGTGTCTATAATGTTGTAGTGTACTTTTCCCCAGTCTGTATTCAAAGTGCAGGCTGACATAGGAATGTCCTGTTGCCAAGAACCTGGGAAAAAAAAGAGAAAAAAATTGTTTATTAATAACAGAGCTGTCATAGTTGCATATATTAGATTTTAAACAATAATTTTGGTTTTGTTTTTACAGTTACACAACTTACAAAGAGATGGAAGATTATCAAGGATAATTTTCGTCGAGAATTGGTCAAAGATGAAGAAGAGAGTCGAAGTGATTCTGGTGCTTCCAATCGAACAAAATATACGTTTTATGGCATACTATAATTTCTGCGCCCTTCACAGGAACCGAAAGAGTAAGTTTTATACGAGTATCTAATGCCTATTTTTGCTTTTTTTAGTCTGTTTCTTACACATTTTATTGTCTGCTTTTTAGGACTGAAGACAGCATCGAACCAGTGGTTGCCATGGAGAGCAGTGAAACCAGACCCTCTACTGACACCGAGTTTAAACTTTGTGATAGTGAAGTTATTGATATTTCTGTTGATAATGACAGTGACAATATACTTGTTCAAAGTGGCACTGAAACATGTCCCAGCCCCTCCAATATGTTTCTGAGTTCTGAGAAATCAAACACATCTGTTCGCGCCAAAAAACCTGCGAAACCGACATAAAAAAAACCTGTAACCAGGGCAGACTATGATAAAAAAATGATGACCTCTATAGACCAAGCAGTAGTGAAAATGCAGAATGCTGAGGAGTTAAAAAGAAAGCAACAAAGCCTGTTTTATCAATTTCTAATGAGCGTATTGCCTAATTTAGAAAAAGTGCCCGAAGAAAAACAGTTTGTCCGGAAAGCAATAATGGACTGCATTGATACTTACCTGACCCCTGAAACAGGCAGTTCCAGTGGCATAGATGACTCATTTCAAAGTCAATATGCACCTGACCATGCACCTTTCATTGTTAAACCACCCCATGGCTACTATTCCCCGTATACTCCCGAAGGTGCACATGGACATCACCTTCAGCATGGCAGTAGAGCACCTGTCCCACTTTCCCACAGACAAATGCACGCAAATTTCACTAGCACCCCCTCTACTCCCCGTTTTGCACGGACAGAACAGGAACGCGTGTACACTACTCTCACTGCACCAACTCAGCCAAATAGAGACATTTGCGATCAGTGTTGCAGTTTTAAGCAGGTAGGGGGTGCAGCCACAATGGAGGGGCACTTTGGGAAATACAGCTCTAACAAACACATAGGGCCCTTTCACATGGGCAGCAGATCCACTGCCCATGTTAAAGGGCCTTCACTGTATGGGGATGTCTGCGGTCTCTAACAACACCACCCTTATAACTGCACCTCCTGCCTACTAGAAACTGCTACACTGTTCGCCAAAACATTTGTGATCAGTGTTGCAGTTTTAAGTAGGTAGGGGGTGCAGCCACAATGGAGGGGCACTTTGGGAAATACATTTTGTACACATGTGCATACTCACCGTAGAGTAGTAAGAAGCCTCCCTGTAGGTGAAATTGCCTTGCGGAACCGCGTGTCTCTCCATTGAAGAGTAGGCCTCAATTTATGGAGCAATTGATCAAAACTGGAAGAGAAATAGAAAATGATTTCCTGTTAAAACTGTTTCTTATGTAGCTGATTTCTTGCTATTACTAAGCTGTTTAATAGACATTATTACTTTTTCGCCAATGTTTTTCTCATTACGCGCTGTAGCTAGTGTTGGGCGAACACCTAGATGTTCGGGTGTTCGCGCCGAACTCCGAACATAATGGAAGTCAATGGGGACCCGAACTTTTGTGCTTTGTAAATCCTTACATGCTACATACCCCAAATTAGCAATGTATGTGCACCTTGGGAGTGGGTACAAGAGGAAAAAAAATATTTGAAAAAGAGCTTATAGTTTTTGAGAAAATTGATTGTAAAGTTTCAAAGGAAAAACTGTCTTTTAAATGTGGAAAATGTCATGTTTCTTTGCACAGGTAACATGCTTTTTGTCGCTATGCAGTCATAAATGTAATACAGAGAAGAGGTTCCAGGAAAAGGGACCGGTAACGCTAACCCAGCACCAGCAGCAGCACACGTGATGGAACAGGAGGAGGAGGCGCAGGAGGAGAAGGCCACGCTTTGTGAGACACAACAACCCAGGCCTTGCATGAGGACAAGAAGCGTGCGGATAGCATGCTTTGTACCGCCATGCAGTCATAAATGTAATAAAGATAAGAGGTTCAATAAACAGGGACCACGCGCCGGCAACGCTAACCCAGCAGCAGCAGACGTGATGTAACAGGAGGAAGCGCAGGAGGAGAAGGCCACGCTTTGAGACACAACAACTCAGGCCTTGCATGAGGACAAGAAGCGTGCGGATAGCATGCTTTTTACCGCCATGCAGTCATAAATGTAATAAAGATAAGAGGTTCCATAAACAGGGACCGGCAACGCTAACCCAGCAGCAGCACATGTGATGGAACAGGAGAAGGCGCAGGAGGAGAAGGCCACGCTTTTTGAGACACAACAACCCAGGCCTTGCATGAGGACAAAAAGGGTGCGGATAACATGCTTTGTACCGCCATGCAGTCATAAATGTAATAAAGATAAGAGGTTCCATAAACAGGGACCGGCAACGCTAACCCAGCAGCACCAGCAGCAGCACACGTGATGGAACAGGAGGAGGCGCAGGAGGAGAAGGCCACGCTTTTTGGGACACAACAACCCAGGCCTTGCATGAGGACAAGAAGCGTGCGGATAGCATGCTTTGTACCGCCATGCAGTCATAAATGTAATAAAGATAAGAGGTTCCATAAACAGGGACCGGCAACGCTAACCCAGCAGCAGCAGCACACGTGATGGAACAGGAGCAGGCGCACGAGGAGAAGGCCATGCTTTTTGAGACACAACAACACAGGCCTTGCATGAGGACAAAAAGCGTGCGGATATAGCAGCAATGCTTTTTGCCGCCATGCAGTCATAAATGTAATACAGATGAGAGGTTCAATAAACAGGGACCGGAAATGCTAAACCATCCCAGATCTTCATTGGTCATGTTACTTGGTTGGGGTCCTGGAGTGTTGCGTAGTCATTTCCAATCCAGGATTGATTCATTTTAATTTGAGTCAGACGGTCTGCATTTTCTGTGGAGAGGCAGATACGCCGATCTGTGACGATGCCTCCGGCAGCACTGAAACAGCGTTCCGACATAACGCTGGCTGCCGGGCAAGCCAGCACCTCTATTGCGTACATTGCCAGTTTGTGCCAGGTGTCTAGCTTCATGCCCGGTTTCAGGTCCAGCGGTGCCAGCCACAAATCCGTCTGTTCCTTTATTCCCCTCCAAATTTCCTCCCCTGTGTGCTGCTTATCCCCAAGGCAGATCAGCTTCAGCAACGCTTGCTGACGCATGCCAACAGCTGTGCTGCACTGCTTCCACGATCCTACTGCTGCTGGTGCTGGGTTAGCGTTTTCGGATGAGGTACAGCTTTGAGATGCGTTGGAGGAGAAGGAGTCAGAGAGGTAGGTGCTGCTGTTGTTATCCAGTGGGAGGGACGGCGGTGCAGCTGTTTGCGGCGTGGGCAACACCCGCGCCGTAGCAGGTGAGGAATCGCTGCCAGGCTCCACAAGGTTCACCCAGTGCGCGGTAAGGGAGATGTATCGACCCTGGCCGAACGCACTCGTCCAGGTGTCAGTGGTGAGGTGAACCTTGCAGGCAACGGCATTCTTCAAGCTTCGGGTTATTTTGCTGACCACGTGCTCATGCAACTCAGGCACTGCAGAGCGCGCAAAGTGGTAGCGGCTGGGAACCACGTAACGTGGGATGGCCACTGACATCATGCCCTTGAAGCTGTTTGTCTCCACCACTCAATATGGCAGCATTTCACAGGCCAGAAGCTTGGCTATGCTGGCTGTTACTGCCACGGCCCGGGGGTCATTTGCTGGCAATTTCCTTTTGCGCTCAAACACTTCCGAGACAGACAACTGAACCGTAGGGCTGCACACCGAAGGGCTGTTGGTTGTTGTGTTTGATGAACACTGGGAGACCTCAAGAGCACTATTCCGGAAAGTGACAGTGTCAGCGTCGTCTGATGTTTGTGAATGTTGTGAACCACGCAATGGCTGGGCTACTGCTGCTGCTGAGGCGGGTCTGGTGGTGAGTCTGGTGAACCCAAGGGAGGCCGTGTTGCTGGTGGTACCCTGTTCTGCCGCGTTTGCCCACAGAGTGGGATGTTTGGATAGCATGTGGAGGCTCATGCTGGTGGTGGAGAGGTTGTTAATACTTTTCCCCCTGCTCAGGCGGGTCTTGCACACCTTGCAAATCGCCATGGTAACATCCTCAGTGCAGTCTTCAAAGAAAGCCCAGACTTTGGAGCACCTGCCTTGCTGGCAATTTCTGTTTGCGCCTCTTTTGCCTCTCACTTGAACTTCCACGCTTGTGGTGCCTGAAATTGCGCGCCGCCTACCTTGTGGCACAAGGCGAACTCTTGCAGCAGTGGGTTCTTCAACAGACTCATCTGTGCTGCTGCTACGACGGCGATGTTCTCGTTCACAAACAAAATCTGGGTCTATGTCCACATTGTCCATACCCTCCTCTTCCATCTCCTCAAACTCGTCATATGTCATTGTGGGGGGCCGCCACCTTGGAGTAGAGCTCCCCAGAACAACCTCTGCGCAGCTCCCTCCAACGTCGTCTGGTTATCTGGCAGTTGTGTGCGTGGTGTCGCTGCCGGTTGTGTCAGCTTTGTGCCCACTGGCTCCTTGTAACTGGCTGAGGACTCGGACCTCGTGCGTGATGTGCTGGTACTGCTTAACCCACTGCTGGACACTTGAGAGGTCATCCAAGTAATTATCTGGTCCTGTTCTTTTGGATCTGTGAGGGTGGTTGTCCTGGACAACATGGGCGGTATTGAGTGGGTTTTCTTGGCTGCTCCCCTGTGGCCTGTACGTGAACCGTCAGGGGAAACACCTCTTCCCTTGCCCCTCCCTCTTTCACCGGATTTCTTCCTCATTTCACTTATCCTTAAAGTACACGCTGACTGGCAGCAGTACAGTGGCAGTACAGAAATGCTATACAGTGGTGGGTGAGCGGTGTACCACTATTGCCAGCAGCGACACAGAGCACCATGCTATACAGTGGCGGGTGAGCGGTGTACTACTGTTCCCAGCAGACACAGAGTGGCAGTAAACACAATGCTATATAGTGTGGCTGAGCCGTGTACACAGAGTGACAGTAAACACAATGCTATATAGTCTGCTATATAGTCACCCCGAACGGGGTGATGTTCTGCAGAACCCGAACAGTGGCGAACACTGTTCGCCCAACACTACTGGGAACGCAGATTTTAGTACCTAAACACACGATACAACATGTTTTCCGGTGTCGGACTCTGAGGCACATACAGATGGTCCCGATCATCATCCTCATCATACAACTCTTCTCCTGAGTCTGACCCACCCACCACCTCTGCCACCCCAACATCCCCAGACACAGACCCCTCATCGTCCTCAACATTAACTTGGGATGCTGGCCTGAGCCAGACCTCCTCCTCCACATCAGGCCCCATCATCTCCTCAATGGCAGCCCTCATTAATCGCTCTGGCGACGGACCGATGGACACAATGTTCTCCTCCGGGGAGGGCTGCTGCTGACCACTGGCTGCTGGGGTGGATGTTATAGCTTGCGTGGGGCGTTGGCTGTTGTTGGGAGTGCTGCTCACAGCGGAGGTCTCTGAGGAACTCATGGTGAGCTCATATAGTGGTTGGCGGTGAGTGGAGTATTACTGATCCCAGCAATATACACACTGACTGGCAGAGTACGCAATGCTATATAGTGTGGCTGAGTGGTGTACACAGAGTGGCAGTAAACACAATGCTATATAGTCTGGCTGAGCGGTGTACACAGAGTGGCAGTACACACAATGCTATATAGTCTGGCTGAGCGGTGTACACAGAGTGGCAGTACACACAATGCTATATAGTCTGGCTGAGCGGTGTACACAGAGTGGCAGTAAACAATGCTATATAGTGTGGCTGAGCGGTGTACACAGAGTGGCAGTAAACACAATGCTATATAGTCTGGCTGAGCGGTGTACACAGAGTGGCAGTACACACAATGCTATATAGTCTGGCTGAGCGGTGTACACAGAGTGGCAGTACACACAATGCTATATAGTCTGGCTGAGCGGTGTACACAGAGTGGCAGTAAACAATGCTATATAGTGTGGCTGAGCCATGTACACAGAGTGGCAGTAAACAATGCTATATAGTCTGGCTGAGCCGTGTACACAGAGTGGCAGTAAACAATGCTATATAGTCTGGCTGAGCGGTGTACACAGAGTGGCAGTAAACAATGCTATATAGTCTGGCTGAGCGGTGTACACAGAGTGGCAGTACACACAATGCTATATAGTCTGGCTGAGCGGTGTACACAGAGTGGCAGTAAACAATGCTATATAGTGTGGCTGAGCGGTGTACACAGAGTGGCAGTAAACACAATGCTATATAGTCTGGCTGAGCGGTGTACACAGAGTGGCAGTACACACAATGCTATATAGTCTGGCTGAGCGGTGTACACAGAGTGGCAGTACACACAATGCTATATAGTCTGGCTGAGCAGTGTACACAGAGTGGCAGTACACACAATGCTATATAGTCTGGCTGAGCCGTGTACACAGAGTGGCAGTACACACAATGCTATATAGTCTGGCTGAGCGGTGTACACAGAGTGGCAGTACACACAATGCTATATAGTCTGGCTGAGCGGTGTACACAGAGTGGCAGTAAACACAATGTTATATATAGCGTGGCTGAGCGAGGTACACAGTGGCAGTACACACAATGCTATATAGTCTGGCTGAGCGGTGTACACAGAGTGGCAGTAAACAATGCTATATATAGTGTGGCTGAGCGAGGTACACAGTGGCAGTAAACAATGCCATATATAGTGTGGCTGAGCGAGCGGTGTACTACTGTTCCCAGCAGCGACACACAATGACTGGGGGGGACCCTGGCTAGCGTGGCTGGAGAGCGAACTACCCTGCCTGCCTACCCAAAGCTAAACCCACAGAGAAATGGCGGAGATATGACGTGGTTCGGGTATTTATTTACCCGAACCACGTGACCGTTCGGCCAATCAGAGCGCGTTCGGGTCCGAACCACGTGAGCCGTTCGGCCAATCACAGCGCTAGCCGAACGTTCGGGGAACGTTCGGCCATGCGCTCTTAGTTCGGCCATGCGGCCGAACGGTTTGGCCGAGCACCATCAGGTGTTCGGCCGAACTTGAACATCACCCGAACAGGGTGATGTTCTGCAGAACCCGAACAGTGGCGAACACTGTTCGCCCAACACTAGGCCTGTAGTGCACTCTTGTGAATTATGTTATTTACGTTACAGGCAATACACAACTGTTCACTACTGGTTAAACAAAATAAAAGTTGTGTTGTGTAACAACTACCGACTCTTCTGTCCTTATTAAATGTGTCTATTTAACACTGTATAGCCGATATAGCTTCAGTACAAAAAAACAAAGGTTCTGGTTCTATTTCCCTGGAAATAGACATTCTGGTGTAGGCAAAGAATTTTTCCGGGTGCTGCCGCAGGTCTGCATATAGGGCTCTGAATTGTCCCTTCCGGGACCTCTCCACCAGAAGCAGGTGCACCCAATACCTTTGAGTCCTAGTACGCCGACGGGCCAGTGCAAGCAGACAAAGCAAGAATACCAGCTCTGGAATCATGTTTGTTGAAATCGCTTTCTTCACTTCTCTCTCTCTCTCAGCTCTTCTCTCTCTCTCTCTCAGCTCTTCTCTCTCTCAGCTCTTCTCTCTCTCTCTCTCTCTCTCAGCTCTTCTCTCTCTCAGCTCTTCTTTCTCAACCCACAAACACTGCAGCTGTACTTTTCCTTTTATTCCAAATGTAGCTCCAGCCAATCAAATCAAAAGAAAACAGTTTTGCAGGGTAAAAATCGCTAAACGCTAATCGCAAAAAAAAAGGCATGAAAACGCTTCCCATACAGTGAAAAATTGCTGGAAAATCTCTAGGAAAACCCGCAGAAAAGTGCCAGGAAATCCCTCAGCGTTTGCGTTAGCGTTTAGTGATTTCTAGTGTGAACGGGCCCTGCCACACATTTACTTTTTACTTAATGACCTAGTTTGTGAGCTTTGCGGTCTTTGGCATCAAATCACCAATGGCATTGAAATGAAACAAATCTGATTGGCTGTGGATGTATGGCCACCTTTAGAGGAGATCTAATTAGCAAGTGTCAATACATCAGAGGGCAAAATAAAAGCTTGGCAGATGAGCTTTTTGTCCCTGGGCTATTTGCAAAGGACTAGTGGACATGAATTGCACATTGAAGAAAAAAGTTTTAGCCATTTATTTAGCAAAGGGTACTTTACAGTAAAAGTGATTAAAATGTGAAATGTATTGCCACAGGAAGTAGTTATGACAAATTCTATATCTGTGTCTAATGGGAGGGTTAAGATGCTTTCCTTGCGTTGAAAGACATCCATGGCTATAATTACTAGGTAATTCCCAGTTGTGTTGATCCAGGGATTTTATCTGTTTGACATCTGGAGTCGGGAAGGATTTTTTTTCCCTTTTGGGGCTAATTGGACCATGCCTTCTAAGGGTTTTTCGCCTTCCTCTGGATCAACAGGGATATGTGAGGGAGCAGGCTGGTGTTGCACTTTGTTTTCTGGTTGAACCCGATGGATGGACATAAGACTTTTTTTCAACCTAAATAACTATGTAACTGAACAAAAGTACATTAATTCAGCTTTATAACAAAGATGGTCTTCTCTACAGCCAGTGTATGGGAATATTTCAATTACTATGTTATTGTGTGTTATTTATATATTTTTTTTATTTGGTTTTCTTTTTTCAACAATTTGAAAAGAAAGAATATGTCTCTCACCCACCCAAGAAGATGGCAGCAGGAGGGTATTTCATGCATTCATACTTAGAGGACCTCTTATATTTCTCAAGTTTCATGTTTAAATGTAGTGTAATACCACTCACCATCACCTCAACATGTAACTAAAGATGTGGCAAGGGATGGGCTATGTGCTACTTTAGTCAGAAAACCATTATTTGCATATTTGAATGCTGCGCACATCGGATGGCCCATAATGCTTTGAAAAATGAATGTATGGGGCCCACACTACACACCAGCAAAATGCTCATTACAAAATAAATTATTAGGTTTCATGTTTTGGACAGATCCACAAACTACACAGTTTAGATGTACTGTAGCTGGATTATGTTGCAAAATGTATTGAAATGCTGTTTAGCATGAGACTATTTTGTCTGTAATTTATTTGTGAAACTTATGTGGGAACATATGAAAAGTACCTTTAAACTTTATGTAATGAATATGCCTTCATTTTTCTTCCTACATTTATTCCTAGGCATTCATACGGTTTTCTAAATGCCTTCCTTAAGCTTTAGACCGAATTTAGGCAATCTACTTCCACGTCTGGATAAATTCTAACATGAAATATAAAAAAGGTCGACAGATGTTGTTCATACAATTCACAACGAGGATTCACGACATAAAACAAAGCAACTTTGCAGTCAAATAGTCTAGTAGAAAATCTTACAAGCCAAGTATGACATCAGGTTCACTGTGCACTAAATATAGTAATTCTTTTTGTTTAGATTTATGTGACATTGTTAATCTCTGTGTTTGAACATATTAGACAGATAATCCATCTCTTATCCAGACATGGGTTATAGCAGACCTTTGCTCTGTGACATCATTGCGAGTGTACACAAGGTTCTTGTGCGAATCTGTTTGTCATACATTTCAAAATAGCTATGATCTTACTCATTATTAAACATAATGAGTTTGGTTTACTTTATTATCAAAGAGAACCTGTGATCATAACCAATCCTACAAAAATTGTTGTTCTCATAAATTCATGGGTGCATGCCCATGTTTTTTTTTTTTAACATAATTTTATTTTCATTTTTCAAGAAGAAAAACCTTTACAACGTTTCATCTATACAGTGTATTAAGCTTTTCATAAACAGATTAACTTGACTTTCTGTGTGCATATATATCGAAATGCTGGGTTTCTATCTATGACGCAGACAAAACTCTTCTCAATTTTTTAAACAGCTTATTTCCAACTTTAAGAATGAGGTATTGCTTCTTCCATTAGGTGCTACCTATTGCATTGACTATCCTCCAGGCAAGTGTTACCCTTTCCACCCACCTCCCTTCCCCTCCCTTCCCCCCCCCCCTCCCCTCCCTCCCCGGATCACGGGTTATTGGACTGTGCTTGGCTATGTCTAAGAATAGCATTTGTGTCGAAGGTGCCTACCTTGTTAATATAGCCTACTCAGATGGGTTTCCGCCCATATAGTTTCTGTACTCTACTGAGTCCTTATAATCGATCCATAGGGCCCAGATTTGGTAATATTTTTTATACTTATCCTTGCTTGTTAGCACTGTCTCCTCAATCCTCTGTGTCTGGTTAAGTCTCTGAAACCAGTCCTTTATGGTGGGGGTATAGTGGGATTTCCAATGTAAGGGGATTAGTCCTTTAGCTGCGTCTAGCATATGAGGAACCACCGTTCTCTTGTATGATTTGCTTTTTGATAGGTGTAGGAGGACTACCCATGGATTGTCCTCGATCTTACGACATGTTATTTTTTCAATTATCTGGAGCACCTCATCCCAATAATTCACCAGTTTAGGGCAGTTCCAGAGAAGATGTAGCAGAGTGCCCCTATTGCCGCATCCTCTCCAACATTCTTCGCTTCTTGTTCTATCTATAATTGCCAGTCTATCTGGTGTCATGTACCACCTGGTTAAAAGTTTATAATTGCTTTCTTGTGTGCGCGTGCTGATTGAGGAAGAGTGAATGTTGTCTAGAAGAAGAGGCACCTGTATGGGGTCAAGGGGGATACCTATTTCTCTTTCCCATGCTCTCAGAAATAACAGCGGGGATCTACTAATCTGTTCCAGAAGCATCTGATATAGTTTTGAGATTGAGTGCTCTATTTTATCATGTTTAATGTGTAGCCCGACCCACTCGGAGATTTTTCCCTCATCATTAAAGCCCAACGAGTGGTCCGCGCACCACGCCCCCACTTGTCTGAATCTCCAGAAATCAAAGGGGTACTGTCCATAATCTTCCCGTAATTCTGACAGTGTTTTTAATCTGTGTTGCTTCCATAAATGTCCTAGGCACAATTTGTCTCCTCCTCCCCAGGACCCGAAGAATCCCCTCTCCAAACCTGGTGCGAAAAGCGGATAACCCGTCAGTGGGGACATTAACGAGATTCCAGGGAACCATTTGTATTTTTGGTTCAAGTTGTCTATAATTTGGAGGGTATTGTATATCCAATCTGGGCTCATGTCTGATAGGTCTCTTTTTGCTTTCGGAACCCACTGAGCTGAGGCTAATTCCCTACCCCCTAAGGTTTTCTCCAATCTTACCCAGCTTTTGGTGTCATCCCCATATTTCCAATCTAGGGCTCTATTTAACGCTACTGCCTGATAATATGTTCTGATGTCTGGAAGGCCTAGACCTCCTCTCTCTTTCCTCCTTATAAGGATGTTATAGGCTAGTCTGGGGTGTTTGCCCTTCCATACGAATTTGATGAATAACGACTTAATTTTAGAGAAAAACTCTCTAGGGAGGGGTATAGGTATCATTGACATAAAGAAGAGTACTCTCGGTAACACATTCATCTTCAGGATGTTCTTTCGCCCAAACCAGGTAAAGGTATCCCTGTCCCAATTCCCTACGTCCTTCTTCAAGGCCTCAAGTAGGGGTAGGAAGTTTAGCTTATATAGTGCTTTAAGATCTGAAGGCAATTTGATCCCTAAATAACGTATTGCATCCTGTTTATATGGGAAAGGGTAGTTCTCGGTGATTAATTTAACTTCCCCTGGGTCCATGTTGATTGCTAAGAATTCAGATTTGGACATGTTAATTTTAAAATTAGAGATGAGACTGTACTCCCCTAAGATTTTAAGAAGATTTGGAAGCGTGGTGTGCGGATCCTTCACGTAGAAAAGGATATCATCTGCGAATGCAGATAGTTTGTATTGTTGAGAACCTATCTCTATGCCCTTGACCTCCCGACTCCCTCTGATTTCTCTAAGTACTGGTTCCAGAGAAAGCACAAACAGTAGAGGAGACAGTGGGCAGCCCTGCCTGGTGCCGTTGCTTATTGTAAACCTCTCTGACAGAATTCCATTCACTCGGACCCTAGCGTTGGGTTTTGAGTACAAGGCCATTATCCAGTTTTGCATGTTCGGTTTCAAACCAATATGCTGCAGAAGTACACTTAACAAGGTCCAGCTCACCCTATCAAATGCCTTTTCCGCATCAGTAGACAGTATCATTAAGGGTGAGCTGGACCTCTGTGCCCAATGCATTACATTTAAAGCCTTACTTGCATTATCTCTAGCCTCTCTTCCTTGTATGAAACCTGTCTGATCCAAGTCCACTAGCTTGGGGAGTACGTCCTTTAACCTGTTTGCAAGTATCTTTGAGAAGATTTTTACATCTAAATTGATAAGTGAAATCGGTCTATAGCTTTGGCACCAGGCAGGGTCTTTCCCCTCCTTAGGGAGCACTACGATATGTGCCTCTAGGCTTTGCGGTTGAAAGTTATCTCCATTCGCCAGTTTATTGAAAAAAGTAAGCATAGGGTTCATGAGGGTGTGGAGGAATGTTTTGAAATATCTTTTGGTGAGACCGTCTGGTCCCGGACTTTTACCATTAGGCATATTTTTGATTACTTCCCCAATTTCTTCCGCCAGGATGGGAGCATCCAGCACTTCTGAGACGTCTAACGGCAGTGTGGGCATAGTTACCTTATGTAGATATTCTTTTACTTTTTGCGTTAGAATTGATTGTGTATGAGGTGTCCTCTGCTGTTCTATATTATATAGGGAGGAGTAATACTGCTTAAAAATCTCTGCTATTTTCCGTGAGTGTTTTACCAATTGTCCCTGAGAATTCTTTATTTGGCTTACAAATGCTCTTTCTCTTTTTGCTGCCATGGCTCTAGCCAGCATCTTCCCCGTTTTATTGCCATATTCATATGCCTTAGCTATCCAAAGTCTCTGTTGTCTCTGTACCCTCTGATTTATTAATTGCAGCAGCTTATTTCTTTCTATTTTTAGGGCCCGTATTCCTTCCCTGGTTTGGTTTCTCTTATGTATCTCCTCCATGTTAGTTATTGAGTCGATGAGTTTTTGGTATAATGTATTATATTCTCTTTTCTTTTGTGAGCCTATTTTTATCAATTCCCCCCTTATTACTGCCTTGTGACATTCCCAGACCGTGCTTGATGCTACTTCATCCGTGGAGTTTTCCCGAAAATAATTTTTAAGGGTTTTTTGTAATGATTTAATTGTCTCGTCATCGTCCAAAAGAGACTCATTCAAACGCCAGTGCCATTGTTTTTTAGGGATATCCTTTAAGGCTAACTCGAACCATACTGCTGCATGGTCAGATATAGTTTGGCATTCTATCCCCGCTTTTAGTATCGCACCCAAAAAATATTGATCTATGTAACATCGATCTATTCTTGTATAGAGATCATGAACTGAGGAATAATAAGAGTAGTCCCTGTGTAATGGGTATAAATATCTCCAGCAGTCTACCAGGTGCTGCGCTCTTAAAAGTTGGTTTAGTCTCCTTATAGCAGACAATGGCGTTGATGTGACCCCTGTGGACGAGTCAATAGTTGGATTGCTTATCATGTTATGGTCACCTCCCCATATCAAACATCCCTCACGAAACCCCTGCAATTTGGTTATAACATGCTTAAAGAAAGGAATCTGTTTCTGGTTGGGCGAATAGACATTGACTATTGTATATTTTTGTCCTGCGGCATCCCCTTTAATCATCACATATCTCCCTAGATCATCTATCAAGCTATCTGTTATCTGAATTGGGCAATCTTTGCTGAGGGCAATGGCTACCCCTTTTGCTCTCCGTATTGGTGATGAACCCAGAAACCACCTATCGAATTGTCTCAATGGTAAATGAGGAGGAAAGCCTATTTTAAAATGTGTTTCCTGCAAAAGTAGGATTTGCGGTTTTAACCTCCTCATCTCCACCCAGAGCTTCGATCTCTTATTTGGGGAACTCAGTCCCCTTACGTTATATGTAAGAACCTTCAGTTTGTCGCTTTTATTTTCCATCTTTATAGTCTCTAGCGTAGTTTAATCCCTGTAACCCGTGATCCCTATATGTTATCCCATTTCTAACCCATTTAGCACTAATTGTGCATGAGCTTATCGCTCTCATCCACCCCTTATGTCGGGGAGACCTACTGGGGGTAAATGACCGCATGGTGAGGAAAACTATCCCTTCCATCCCGGAACCTATTTTTCATCTATATTCAACACCTTAGTTCCTATCTTATAGCTATAACACATTTGGGAACCTATATGCATGCATATGTCTATATATAGCTCTATAATTGCAATAAAACATTTGTATATATATAAAAAGAAGAAAAAAAAAAAAAAAAAAAAAAAAAAGAAAACAACAGAAGATTCTTAACGTGCGTGGGTAAACCCTTAGCCTACACGGATGCCTGAATATTATATTACAGGTCAGCCATGTCTAGCCAGAGTGTGACCGTGCTCCTTAAAGTCAGATGTTCAAACAGTTCTGATAAATCCCATTTGTTGCATGCTTGTGCATATTCTGGTACTATTCATAACAAATGGGTATATCCCCTAACAGTCTGACCTTAAGCATCAGGGAAAGCGCTTTAGCTCTTCCTGGACCCTCTTTACTCACAAGTTTTACCACATGTCTATCCTTGCGAATCTTGTTGAGAGTTGTTTTCAGATCTGCTTTTCCTTTTATTGTTTCCTTGTCGTTGCCATCTTTCTCTCTGCGGCAACTGTGGCAGAACCTTTGCTTCTCTCCAGTCCTCAAAGTCCACTTTAGATAAATCTAGTTTATCCAAAAAATCCTCAAGATCATCTTTGGTGCGAAGTGTGGCTGTCTTACCTGCCACTGTTGCAGTGAGTGCGAACGGATGTCCCCATTTATAGATACCTCCTGATTTCCGGATCTCCTCCAGAAGAGGCTTAACCGCCTTTCTTTGCAACAGAGTGCGTCTTGAAATATCCGGGTAGAAATAAAGCTTGGCCCCGTCAAAGTCTAGGTGTTCTCTGTCTCTCATTTTTTGAAAAATTAGCTCCACTTCGGTAAATCTCAACAGCCTACAAATAACATCTCTGGGTTTCGCTGGATCCACATTCCGCGGCATAAGGGCCCTGTGGACCCTCTCTATATCTATGGGGTTTTGTGCCGGGCGTTCCAGAATTATATTGAATACATCTGTTATTGTTGGCTTTAATTCTTCTGAACCTGTTGCCTCTGGAAGTCCCCTGATTCTTATATTTTGTCTCCTAGCCCTATTTTCCTGGTCATCCATTTGTGTGCGTAATAAATCCAATTCTTTATCTTGCTGTGTCACTTTCTTTAGTACGGCTTCCATGTAAGTATGGGCATTGTCCTCATTTTCTTCCAGGTTCAGCACTTTTTGCCCTATATAAGAAATGTCTTTATGCAGCCCATCGAGCTCCCTTCTAAACGACTTCTCTATGCGAGTGGCAAAATTCTCCAGATCAGTTAACGTGGGGAGACCCTGTATATATTCTCTCAGCCCTTTTACCTCGGAGGCCAGATCTGTCCCTTTACTTATTCTCCTCCCGGAATATGTCTGCTCTGTAACATGTTTCGGGGAGTCACCCACCTCAGAATTAGGTCTCTCATATTCCTCCTCCGAATCAGTGCGGTATTCCGGTGATTCCCTGTGTTGGCTGCGACTCCTTGCTTGTGTGTTCTTGGGCTGTCTTGTCTCCCCGCTCTGTTCTCGTTCTGAGCGCTGCGAGTTCCTGTCAGGCGCCATCTTAGATGAAGATGCTCCGGCCTCTCTTCTATTGTCTCGGAAGAAAGTGCTGATTCCTGGGGTGTTGGCCGATTTTTTCTCGGTATCTTTGCTCCCCTTCTTGGGTGGCATCCCTTCTCTGTGTCAACGACCTCGAATTTGCTTCGGTGTCAATGCTTCTGCTTAATTTCTTGGTTCCGGGACAGGAGCGATCTCAAGCACGTCCTCACTCTCCCATGTCCGGACACGCCCCCCGCATGCCCATGTTTACAGACATACAATAGGTTATTTTCTGATCTTTTTTTGGCAATTTTTTTTTTTTTTTTTTTTTTTTTACAGATAACTGCAAGTCACGGACTTTTCTTATTCAATGCTGATTTTTTTAAATAATTCTTTTAAGTAGTTTTTTTTTCTGCTTCACCTCTTCTGTATCTCTGCTGTTATAAACAACTTAAAAGGCATATCTTTGTTTTCCTTCCTCTTTTATTGATATTATTACATTTATTAATTACATACATATTTGGATATTTAAAAAAAAATGACATTCAGATCCATGAACACCTGAATTTGATAATAGAGGTGCACTGTTCTATATTTTATGCCTACATAGTATGCCTGTAGTGAGTTATAAACACTAAATGCACACAGTATACACCTGCCATCCCATCTGCTGCTCACATTTGTTTTGCCATATATGTGAAGCACATTTTGCTTGAAGAGGAACTGTAACCAAGGATTGAACTTCATCCCAATCAGTAGCTGATACCCCTTTCCCACGAGAAATCTTTACTTTTCTCAAATAGATAATCAGGGGGATCTATATGAATGGTATTGTGGGGAAACCCCTCCCACAGTGTGATGTTAGCACATAGGTCTTGACATTGCACTGTGTGAGCATTGTTGCATGTGGGAAATAACAGCTGTTTCCAATTGCATAGCAACCAATGTTTCCCTCTGTTCATATGCACAGTGCTACCCATAATTATTCTTCATACCCCTGGCAAATTTTGACTTAAAGTGACTTTTATTCAACCAGCAAGTATTTTTTTTTTTTGATTGGAAATGTCATAGATTTCTCCCAAAAGATAATAAGACAAAGTACAAGAGGCATTATTGTGGAAAAAAAGTGCAGCAAAGTTTCCAATGCAAAATTATTCATACCCTTTACAAACTGTCACAGTCTGTGGGAAAATCCAAAGTTCTATACCATTCCAAATAGTGCAAGTTGTTCAAAAGCATCCTAATTACCCTGATTAATTATGAACAGCTGTTTTAATCAACTCAACAGGTGAAAAACAGCAGCTCTCTGCAGTTGGTTTGTGGATAATCATGGCTAAGACAAAGGAGCTCAGTGTGGACCTGTGGCTGTGCATTGTGGCTGCTTGTGAGCAGTCAAGAAAGGGCTAAAAGGCAATTTCTAAATGTTTTCAAGTTTCAGTGGCTACAGTGCAAAGTATTATTAAAAATACAAGATGTTCGGCACTGTGGAAAATCTCAGAGGACGTGGTCAGAAGCCAAAAGTGACATCTGTGCTGGCCAGGAAGATAGTGAGAGAGGTGAATACAGAATCCAAGGATCACCCCCAATGCTTTCCTGGTGAATCTGGGCTCTGCTGGTGGCAATGTGTCAAGGCAGACAATCCAATGGACACTGCACACTGCTGGGCTCCATGGATGCAGGCAAGGAGGAGGCCACTTCTCCAGATATGGCACACAAAATTTCGCTTGGCCTTTGCAAATGCTCATCTGAACAAAGAAGAAGACTTCTGGTCCTCTGTGCTATGGTCAGATGAAACACAAATTGAATTCTTTGGACACAATGATGTTTCCTTTATTTGGCGTAAAAAAAGAGAAGCCTTCAACCCAAAGAACACTATCCACACTGTCAAACATGGTGGTGGGAAACTAATGCTTTTGGGGTGTCTTTCACCCAATGGACCAGGGAAACTAGTAATCACAGTAAATGGCACCATGAAAATAGAGCAATACATGAGGATTCTCAATGAAAACATCAGGCAGTCTGCAGAGAAACTTGGCCTTTAGCACCAGTGGACATTTCAGCATGACAATGATGCAAAACACAAAAGTGGTGAAGAAATTCATTGTGTGTACCTAACATGAGGCTCACAAATCAAAAATTTTACAATAGGGTGAATAAACCAGATACTCTGCCAATTAGAAGAGGCCCTGGAGATGATAGGGATGCCTATCGAAACGCGTAGGTCCGATTGGTCTAACGAGTGTGGTGACGTCATCCATGTACTACCGGTTTTACTGGGACCACTATCTCCGAGAACGAGCGGCTCCAAACTCTGGGGAGTCTCTGGCTGGGACTGAGGAGTTTGTAGAGCTGTACTACAGATCTAAGTTTGGACTCCCTCCGCTCTCCTACTCAGGATACGTGAGTTTATGTAAATGTGACCGCTGCACCGGTATATCTCGCAAAACACTATACAGTAAAGCATTTGGCTGAAACAACTTGAACGCTAACAGTGAGAACATTGCAAGATACTTTTAAAAGCAGTGAAATAGCCGTTTGAAGTGGCAATATTACCATTGATGTGGCATTGAGAATTTTAACAATCCGCTTTATATACATATTTTTTATAAACATATTTTTTACGTCTATGCTGTCATTGCAGTGCTGCTAAAAGACGAACTTCCGATACCGTTGCAAAAGCACGCCTCAGGGGGACTATTTTCTGCACATATAAGGGTGGCCCTGGAAATATATACCTATTTTTTAGTGCCGGCTTTTGGGCAGAGAAATAGACAAGTGTAGGTGTGTGAGTGGGCCGGTGTGGAAGCAGTTTGGCTGTGTGGGACCAGACTGAATTATCAGCATGCAAAGCAGTGATGGATCATTATTTTTATGTGTGATTATTGATTTTAATAAATGGTTTATACATTTATTTAAGGTGAACAGTATCATCTGTCAAGGCACAGGAGATCAATTTTTCTGTATACTTTATTCTGAGGAAGGTTTTGTTAAAGCGAGACCACAGACAATGCTAGATGGATGGTAGGATTAATCGAGGGTTATGCGGCGTGCTCGGGGGCCTTCTCTGCTTCTATTGCTGGATGTGGAGAAGGCCTTTGATAGGGTTGCTTGGCCATATTTGCATCTCCAACAGTATTGGGTGAATTTTTCCAATGAATACGTGGCCTTTATAATGGCCCTACGGCTTCAGTGTATGATATGGGCCTAGCTTTGGGGTCCTTCCCAATTAAAAATTGTACTAGTCTTTGAGGACAAGGTGGGAGACCTCACTGAATCAGACTTTCTCAAACACTCAGTGGCAGAAGATTCTTATATTATCCCATAAATCTTCCATCTCGGCATGCATCCAGGAGTACGGTTACAGAATCCTAACACAGTGGTACCATACGCCGAACAGACTCCACTGGATATATCCAACTCCATCCCTCTCTGTTGGTGCTGCTCAGCTCATACAGGAACTCTTTTGCACGTTTCCTGGTGCTGTCCGGCCATTGGCCCATTCTGGGATTCTGTAAAGACTATCATTTCACAAGTGACAGGGGTTGAGGCATCAGACGACTGTGCTTATTACTTATTGCATAATTCCCGAAAAATATAAAAAATTCCTCTCTAAACACCTGATCAATGCAGCTTGCATAATTATAGCACGATACTGGAAGTCATCCCCAGCCCCCTGGGTGGTTGAATGGCTGCAGGAAATTAGATCCATTGAGCAATAGAGATGGCCGAATAGTTCGCCAGTGAGCAGTATTCTGCGAACAAGGGCTTGTTCGCTGTTCACATAGAATGCAATTTTTTTTTAAACTATTTGCGCTTGCATTTTTCCCATAGACTTTAATGGAAGACAAGCGGCCGCCGACTTTAACAGTTAATAGCCTTACATGCTACAAACATCAGTTTGGAGGGGATGTGGACAGGGACAGTGGCTCCAAGAGGAAATATAAAAATTCAAAAAGACCTTATAGTTTTTGAGAAAATCAATTTTAAAGTTTAAAAGGAAAGAAAGTAAATGAAAGAGAATGTAGCAAGCCTAACGACAGTGTAAATTTACATATATCAAAAGAAAGAGCAATAAATTTCCTGACGGAGCTGCAATGCTTTGGCCAGGGATCGCTATACAGCCGCAATATGGCTGTATAAAGATCTATGGCATATTTTCCTATTTTTTTTTACTTTTTTTATGTTCAGAGGGTGGGAAATAAAAAAAAATTATGTGGGGTCCCCCTACCAAGCCTTTTCAACCCCTTGTCCCTCATGCAGGCTGGGATAGTCAGACTGTGGAGCCCCGGCCGAGTGGTGCTTCGCACCTTGCGCTATACCAGCCCGCATGACCCATGGCATGGGGGGGGGCTCCAGGGGAAAGAGGCGGCCAAGCCTTCCCCTCCCCATGGATCCCTTGTCCAATCCATGGACAAGGGGCCCTTCCCCACCTCCGGTGCCCTAGTAGGAGGTGAGGGTCGCCGACTCCGTGGGGGGGGGGGTTCATGGTGGCGTCTGGAAGTCCCCCTTAAGAAGGAGATCCCCAGATGCCCACCCATCTCCTAGGAGAAATGAGTATAGGGGTATTACCATTTCCATAAAGGGTTAAATGAAATAAAAACACAACTATGAGAAAAGTCCTTTATTGTTCTTAATTAAGCAGAAATACTTACCTGTTCCCACGCCAATATCCTCTGTCTTGCAACCTTCTTGTTCAGGGATGCTCATCCGGATCCGGGTACCCGGGTACACCCGGGTACCCAACCATTTTTACGCTATATGGGTCAGATCCAGATCCAGATACCTGGGCCAATATCTGGATAGCTCTATGCGGGTATTTTGCCGCATAATCCGGATAGCCGCGGGTACCCGCGGATATCCGACGGATATCCGGATCTGGGTACTGTAACAAGGGAGATGATGTCATTGAGCCAATCAGAGGGCTCCCAGCCAATCAGAGGGCTCCCAGCAGAAGCCCTAGCAACCAATCACAGAGGGGAACTCTGGCCAGCCCCACCTGACCTCATTGAGCCAATCAGAGGCCTCCTAGCCTAAGCCCTGGAACCCAATCACAGAAGGGAACACTGGCCAGCCCCCCTGTGTAATAAGGAGGGCTGGCATGATGAGACAGATCGTCCTTTCTTGTGGGCTGGTCACTGACAGACTTGCTCCAGTGCTGTTGGCTTAGCAAGTGCTGCCTGTATACAGCGATAAACCTAAAGCTTTGAGTGCTAAACATCTTCACTACACTATTGTTCTATTGTTTTTTTTTAGCTAGCTAGTGTAATTGTTTGATTTCATTCACTCAGTTAGGTCCTGTCTGTGTCTGTGTGTGCTGTGCAGGCCAGGCCAGCAGGACAGTATAGGCTAGGGAATAGGATTACTGTGTTATTGTATTGTATTATATAGTTAGTTAGTACTGCAGTTAGTTGTTAGAGAGAGTAGAAATGTGTTAGCTTACTACAGATTACTGCAGTGCTGCTGTGCTGAGCATTGTCAGTGTGACAGTTAGACAGATAGGGCTTGATTCACAAAGCCGTGCAAACTGTTTAGCACGGGTGTGCTAAACAGTTAGCACGTGAAGTGCCGTTTGGGGACTTTTGCACGTGCAAAGTGCCGCGATTTGCGTGATTGCAGACTTTTGCGCGCGCAATTTGCGGCAAATTGCGCACGCAAAAGTCTGCAATTGCGCGAATTGCGGCACTTTGCGTACGCAAAAGTCCGCGAATGGCACTTCACGTGCTAACTGTTTAGCACACCCATGCTAAACAGTTTGCCCGGCTTTGTGAATCAAGCCCATAGTGTGCACTGTCTGTCCTCTACTCTGCGGTCTGTTAGTCCGTGCTGATTTGATTTAAAGTCCAGCCCCGATTTAATTAAAGTAAAAGTACCCCACATCATCTAGGGACATCATCACGTATAAGTTGTACTATGTCTGCTGGCACCGGCAGCCGGGGAAGGGGCAGCAAGGGCAAGAGGACAGGGAGCAACATTACGGCCACCCTCAGAAGGTCTGCTGTGTCAGTGTCGACCCCAGCGGGCAGCCTGCCCTCAGTCAGCGAGCTTTTCGCTACAGGCGCCATGATTGAACTCAGGGCTGTTAGCCGCAAGGAGTTTGAGGAGGATGTTCTGGGTTTTGAAGAGGGGGGGGGGGTATGACGTTGATGATGGGATGAAGGACTGTGACTACCATCCACAGGATGGGTATGTCAGCTCTGACTCTGAGGAGGAGGATGCATCGGTGGGTTTGGCACGGAGGATCAGCATTGCAGACAGTGGCTGTGGAATGCGGGACCCACCACATCCTTCTGCTGCTACCACCAGCCGCACCACTCAACCCCCAACCGCCACAGGGAGAAAAGCCGCAGCATCCCATTCAGGCCGCAGGGGAATCTTCACCTCCCCAATCTGGCAGTTTTTCACTCTGTCCTCATTGGACAGCAAGTTTGCCATATGCAATGTGTGCAAACTACAGATGAGCAGAGGTTGTGACCCCTACAAGTATGGCACCTCCAGCTTCATCACCCATCTGGCCAAAAAACATGTTGTTGAGCATGAGGCATTCAAGAGGCTGAAGCAAGCTGGTGTTGGCTCCCACCCCCAGGTGCCACAGGCCACTGCTGCTGATACCACCACCTATATTCAACCCAAAACACAATTGCGGTGTCATTTTTTGGAGGTGTCTGGGCTAAAAACTGTCATGTCCCAGTTGTGCGATCGGACTTTAGACACAATGTGGGCTGCACGACCGCTGTCTGGAACCTAGTCCTGATGTTAATTGACAGCTTTTTTATTTTATTTTTTCATTTTATGTCCACCAAATAATAAATTAGTGTTTCCCTTTAAAAAAACATGATGCTACATGCATCATTTACCCTAAAAACCCTTTTTAAAGCTATTAAAAGGGCACTTCCGGTTTTTCTATCCAGATACCCGAATAGATCGGGTACCCGCGGGTAATTTGGTCAGATACCCAAATTAACTCGGGTATCTGCAAGGTCGGATCCGGGTACCCGAATCGGATCCAGATATCTGGGTACCAGGATTCGTATCCGGGCGGGTATTAAAGTACTACCCGAGCAACCCTGTTCTTGTTACATCTTGATTGATCGGCTGAGATCTTCTATCGTTTTTTCCTCTTGTACCCATTGTCCCTGTCCACATCCCTTCCAAATTTGGTGTTTCTGGCATGTAAGGGGGCTTTCCTATTAACCCGTTAAAGTCGATGGCTATTCACCTGCCATACAAGTCAATGGAGCTTGCTGCGGACAAACGAGTCGCACATTTTTTCAGAAACTTCGCGAAGCTGTTTGTGAATAGAAAATTCTATGTTCGTGAAATCTATGTTGAGCAAATGGAAGATTTGACACAATCTATCCACTTGAGAAATGAGCAGTACATTCGGACATGGAGGCCCTGGTTTGAGTTTGGTTTGAGTTTGTTGAATCAGAGGAATACAGGTGTCTCCTAGAAAACTAACCTCTTCCCTGATGTTTAGTGGGCATCTTTCTTTCATAGGGCTTGATTCACAAAAGAGTGCTAACTGATAGCACGGCCATTTTCACGCAAATTTTCGCATTGTGATCGCAAATTTTTGCGCAAAATGATACAGTTTTTGCGCCATGGTCTGATAAGTTCTCTCTAGTTGAACAGTGACTTTATAGATATGCTTGATGTCCCTGGACTTAATGTGGATCCCATGCTTCGAGTAGCGAAGTTGCATTCAGCTGTGCTGATTTCTGAGTTTCTGAGTTGCATCGTTACATTTTGGTCTATAATCTTTCTGTTATCTTCCTATATATATTGGCAATGTCAGCCATGTCATGCATTGATTTTCTAAACTGTTCAATAAACATTTTTTGTTAAAAAAAAAAAAAAAAGGAGAACACCCAATTGCTTATGACCTTGTAGTTTGGGTCACAATGCTTTTGGTAAGACGTCCCTCTCAGTTAAGGTTCCCTTTAAGTACACGTTTCTTCTCACGGCACAGATGGTCATTATAGTGCCCAATTGTGGCAGATAAACATTTGTTTATTTTAAGAAGCAGTAGAGAGCTAAAATTATAATTTGTCTTAAAACTTGATTCATTGAGAATGAAAATGAGAAAGGAATCTTAAAAGCAAGTGAGTGTGAAGAGTATATTGTTTTCAGTGTACGATATGCTATAATAATAATAGATTCAGGTTTCTTGTCATGAGCTCTCTGTCTCAGTACATTTCATTGACTGTGCAGTGAGAAGTAACCAAGGACAATACAATATATGGACTTGGAGGTATCAGGATATCTCCAGTATCTGACTTCTTCCTAGAAATGAACAAATCAATTTAAAACAATTCAGGCGAACGGGGAATCAACAAACCTCATATTTTCCATCTAAATATATGCATGCAGATGTGTTTTGTCATGCAACGCATGACACAGAATTGTCTGCTTTCCCAAACCCAGCAGTTCTTTTCACTTCAGGCAGATATACTTGGTGATATAATAACAAATTGTACATCAAGAGAAAGGCAAACCGTGGGCACCAGTATCCAGAAGCTTCATTTATTCCAGGAGAGTTACATACATTGATTGCAGATGGTAAATTAAATATACATCACCGCTCCACAGTAGCTGGCAGTTTGCAGAGAAGATGGTATTGTCTAGACAATCGTTTTGCACTAAACATCGCTTTTTCACAGACAAGACTCCTCGGCGTTAAAAGGAAGACGCTGAGCATTCCTCCAATCGTCGGGCCGCCCACAGCCACTCCTCCCACGCATGGAAATCGGAAGCACGCAAGCGCTCCATCATGGAGCGCATACAAACGTCCGTGTAGCTTCAAAAACTCAGTTGCGTCAGGCGCACACTGACGCCATGAGACGCTGAGGTGCGTTACCTGGGCAACCCGCCGCTGATGGCGGAACGTCCCACTGTGTTGGCTGAAGGAAAACAGCCATCAGTGCTGGGTCTTTTAGAAGTCCGAAAATGAAAAGTGGAGGACATAAGTGGAGGGGAGGTAGGCGGGCCAGACTGACTGGAATATAGGCTGCACGGCATACTGACATTAATATGATTTTTAAATTAATTTGTCAAAGTGGACTTTCCACTATTTTCTACTAAGGAGACCCAGACCCCAAATGAGCAACCGAGTGAGTGTGCGCTAGATTAACAGCCAAACAGCTGCAAAAGCCCACCAGGAAAGTGTATACACAGAGAGAGGTAAAGGAGATACATGAATACAGGCTAACAATAATCTTCCAAAAATACACTTAATTCATTACGGTCATTAAAGCCAGAGGGACCTTAAGCATTAGTCCTAGAGATTAATAGGGCCTGCCTTTGTGATTTAACTAATTCCAATCCAACCATTTTTAGAACATCTTCATTTGCCTCATGGGCCTCTCTGACATGGCTAGTCAGCCTTTGTGCACCCACACCTTTTTTGATGGATCGGCGATGTTCAACCAATCTCTCACATATAGGGCGAGTGGTTTTTCACATATAAAAATAGGAACAGGGACAGAAGACACCATAAACAACAAACGCTGTCCTGCATGTAATGAAATCATTAATTTGATGCATATATCCACCCAAACGTATACAGTCTGTTTTAATCATGTATTCACAAGTAGACAATTTCTACAGGGGAAAGATCCCTTGACGGGAGTTTGGTCCAACCAAGTAGTTGGACTCTTAGGGACATATTCACTTTGTGTAATCATTGATGCTATGGGGGGCCTTATCTAAATAATATGAGGGGACCCCCCCAAAACTCGTGGGGCTCAGCTCTCTCTACCATCTGCCAATTGTGAGATATTATTTCCCTAATTCTTCCTGACATTGGGAAAAAATCAAAGGTGAAAACAAATCTATCAAGTTCCTCCCGATTGGAGGTCTGTTTTTTAATAAGTTCGGACCTATCTAATTGGCGCACCTTTATCAATGACTGATCTAACTTTATGGGGTCATATCCTCTGTTAAGAAACCTTTCATACATCTCCCTTGATTTAACTTCAAAATCTTCAATTTTGGTATTATTTCTTTTCAGACGTAAGAATTGACTATAGGGAATTGCATTTTTTACATGATCAGGGTGATGGCTCATATTATGCAGGAGAGAGTTTGTTGCTGCGGCTTTACGAAAACCTCTTGTGACCACTTTATCTCCCACCACCTCTAAAGTCAAGTCAAGAAAAGAAACCCTATCTCCCCCCCATTCGCCAGTATTTGCATATTCATATCATTATTTTGTAGATATGACAGAAATTGATCAAATTTCTCCCTGGTGGATCCCAAAATGACAAGCACGTCGTCCACATACCTGGACCATGCCCTCAAATCACATCTATAGGGATTTCTTTCCCCATAGATGTAAATGTCTTCCCATTTAGATAAAAATAGGTTAGCAAATGTGGGGGCCACCGAGGTACCCATCGCAGTTCCTGATATCTGTTGAAACCACTCCCCTTCAAATCGAAATGCGTTATTCTTGAGCATGAAATTAAGACAACGACACAAAAACTCACTTTCCAGGAGATCCCGATGTCCCGTTTCAATGAGAATGTCGAATATCAGACTGACTCCCAATCGATAAGGTATCCTGTTATACAGGTTCACCACATCGATGGTTGCCAGCCGATCACCTTCACACCATCTCATATCGTCTACCTTTTGTAACATATGCAACGTATCCTTCAAATACGAAGGGATTTTCAGAAGGAGTGGTCTGAGGACATGGTCCAGGTATCTAGAGAGAGACAATGGGCCTGCCAGGGGGATCCACCAGGGATTTGTGCACTTTTAGAAGAAAGTAGATGATTGTTTTCTGAGGGAAATCTGGGAGTAAATCATCTCCAGTTTTCCAATGTAAAAAGCCTGTTTGTACCCCGCTTCTTAAGAGAGCAGAGTTTTTGAATTCCTAAAGTAGGATCAGATTTTAACCTGACATAGGTAGAGGAATCATCTAACTGACGTCTAGCCTCTTGAACATATTTTGCTGTGGACTGTACAACGATATTCCCCCCCTTATCCGCCTTTTTAATTGTCAGATCGTGACAAGACCTTAGCCATTTTAAAGCTCTCCATTCACTTTGAGAAAGATTCCTCTTGTCATGAGGGTACATTAAGGCTTTTGTCTCCCTCAAAACCTGACGCTGAAAGAGATCAATTGCTGATCCTTGTAAAGGCGGATAAGGGGTGGTAGACCTGCATGCAAAGAACTTTTTCCCTGAATCAATCACTGTTTCAGAAATTTGATCTCTCTGGGCCTGATTCACAAAGCGGTGATAACTCAGTTAAAGACTTTAGGCGTGATAACCATTTTATCATGGCTAAACTCAGTTTAGGCATGATAAGTTTAGGCATGATAAGTTTAGGTGTGATAAGTTTAGGCTTTATAAGTTTAGATAAGTTTAGATCGCGCGCAAAGTCCCGCACGCAAAGCAGCGCCATTAAACTCTATGCAAAGTGCACCAGACTTTGCTAGCGCAAAACTTTTGATCAGCTGTGCACTGCGGTGCTAACCCAGTTGGTGCTTAAACTTATCACGCCTAAAAACTTATCACACCTAAACTTATCATGCCTAAACTTATCACACCTAAACTTATCACACCTAAACTTATCATGCCTAAACAGAGTTTAGGTGTGATAAAGGGCTTTTCACTAGCGTGCTAACTGTTAGCACCGCTTTGTGAATCAGGCCCTCTGAGTGTTCTCTTCACTGAGGTGGACTGAGGTGGCTCTATAGGCCTATTTCCAAAATTACGATAGATATTCATCTTGCGTATATTTTTGTATAGGTCTATCTCGAATTTGGTATAATCAAAGGTCTTAGTGACTACAAAATTTAGTCCCTTTTCCAACACTTGAATTACTCAGTTGACAGTTCCACATCAGAAAGGTTAATAACCTGCATCTTATCAGTTCCACCAGGATCTATAATGGGCTGTATATCTGCATTACAATTTATTCCAGATGTAACCCTTTCCAGGACACTTTCTTTGCACATTCTTGTTCTTCTTCCCCTCCTTCTGCCTCTCCTTACTTTTTTCCCCCCAAAGGGGACTCAGCCCAGCCATCTAGCCCACAGGGGGCTAGCAACTCCACACCACCATCTGGCCCAGCCAGGGTCAGCAACACCGCTGCCACCAATGTGACATATGCGCAGTCACCCAACAATTCCTGTTCCCTTTGCTGCAGTTTACCATAAAGCCTCAGACCCTGAAGGAATCCTGAAGACAGTCAGAACTGCAGGCAAAGTAAACTTTTGGATTGGTTGGTGAGTCCACACACAGTCCAATTTCGATTGTATATACAATCGATACAATCTGTGCTCTCATATAGAGGCCAGGTCGCTGCCACCAATCCGCAATAAAAGCGTGCGAATGCGCTAATTCTAACTCTAGCTAAATCCTGTAGGAAAAAGGGTTAATTAGACAACCTTTCTAGAGATAGCAAAACTAACAATATTTAATAGCAAAACAGTTATGGTAACATGTCTCTCTGAAGATGTGAATTCTTTTGGCGGAGATTTGTTTCAGAACAGCACTTAGACGAACGATTTTTAAATCGTTTATTTAAAGAAATAATGCAAAACAAAATATAGCATTAGAAACAAATTGATACAGAAATAATAAGTGTTCAATATGAAAATAGCTGATTACAGTCTGAGCAGTTTGTCAAGTTACCGTGTCCTTGGCGGTAAGTCCCACAGAGATATGTACTCCAATTCTGGAAAGTTCTGTGGAATAGGTATTACTCCTTTTATCATCCAGCCCAAATCCGTGATGGTACAGGATGGCTGGGCTCTCTCCTTCCAGGCTCAGTGTCAGTCGGTTTTAACTCTTTCTCTGCCAGAGGGGGTGGATGGTAACGAAAGGTTTCCACCCTTAACAATCTGACCTCAGGCTGCTGAGGTCCGCCCCTATTGTCTGAGGGACAGAATTGGCAGTTTCTCCAAGTATGCCATAACTCAGCGGATATCTGACATATCATATAAAACCCAACATTTTACATTCCGTCAGCATGCGCTGAACCAATCGATATCAAACTCACTGGGAGTGCCAACTTCCTTGCCTATGTAATCATTACCCCAGGCTGTGAGATGACTAGGAGATCTATTAACATCTCAGGAGGTGGGCTGCGCTGGTCGCATGGCGCACTGTAAGTTGTGGACCGCTGGGCCCAAACGGTTACGCAATATCCATCGAATTATGGACTAATATGAAGTGAGATATCAAAAGCTCATTAAGCCAGGGGCATGTCTCTGGGTATTTTCCGGACAGGCAGGAATGTGAATGGGTCCTAATGAGTTTACGACCCAGATCTGTTCCTCTCCTTATCTTTAAAACTAGGATAGGAGACTTCCTGGAGAATCTTTATTGCCCCCCTTTTAGATAACCTTTTTCCTGTGTGAATGGTCTGGTTTTAGGGTGAATGGCTTCTCTCAGTAAGGACAACACAAACATTCACATCCCCAATTGCAGGGGTTGTGAGATGGAAAAACACTGAGTTTCTAAAAGCCAGGCATATGGATTAAAGAGGTACTCCAGAACCAAGTTTGTGAGCATTTACCTGCGCTTGCCGCAATGGCGTTCGCGGGATCGTGACACTTAGGTCTTGTTTTTTTTTGGCTTTTTTACTTCACCTTCAGAGTCAGAGCCTGACTCTGAGGTCCAGTAGCCTCTCTTTGGTCTACGAGGTCTCCCTCTAGGTTTCTTCAGACGTCCCTCCGGTTGTGACCATTGAAAGATATTTCCTAATTGGAAATCGTCTTGGTCTATAAATAATAGCAAATTGATGATTACCTTGATTATTTTATTTGATTATTTCATCCTGATTCATTGTCTGATTTTGGAAAAATGAAAATCTGTTTCTTTTTATAGGGAGTAATTTATTTTTCATATTGCCACATCACATCCTGGACCATGCTTTCCTCTCAAAAGGATTCATAGCATTGCGACTGAGGGGTATGCCTGTGCTACTTACTCCAACAGCCCATCACACACATACAACCACTATGTGTCCATAAAAGCCAAACACACATGCAGAACCACTGGATTGCACAAAATGCCTACATGCACCGATGAGCAGCAAGACTCAGAAATATCTATATGTACAGTACGGAGGATTAGTATGAATCTGTAAAATTAATATGACATATAGGCACTCTTTACATTTTATATCATCTATTTAGAAACAGCCTGTCACTATCAACATTTGTGCAACTAAATCATTCACCTCAAACCATGATGTTCCATGTTAGGCCGGCATGATGCTCAGTGATGTGGACTCGTGGTGTCCCAGGCACTGCCACACAAGTCCACAATAGGAATGACTTGAATCCATAAACAATACCCAATGCCATTCACTGGTGCAGTTGCATTAACCACATCATCAGACATGCAGTCCTGTGTGAAGGATAGAGATGGCCCGACAGCGAACTTATTTGCGCAAACTTCAGTAGTTCGCGTTCGCGGTGAACCGCAAACTATATGCGAGTTCAACCCGCCCCCTATACTACATCATTAGGGTCAATTTTGACCCTCTACATCACAGTCAGCAGACACAGGGTAGCCAATCAGGCTACACTCCCTCCTGGAGCCCCCCCCCCCCCCCCCTTAGAAAAGGCAGGCAGTGTCAGCCTTTTCACTCACTCGTGTGGCTGCAGTAATTAGATAAGGGAGATAACTCGCTGTAGACATAGGGAAAGCTTAGTTAGGCTCTTCTTAGGCTTGTTAGCTTGCTCCTTGCTGATATTTATTGCTAAAAAGCACCCCTCAACAGCTCTTTTGAGAATTAATGTTGTTTTTGTGATCTATTCTTTTGTGTGTGTGTGTCCCACAGACACTTGTGTTGCATATACAGCCCTGTCAGTCAGTCAAAGCTGGCCCTTGACCCCTTGGTAATTCCTACTGTGCCACTGCCGGGCCCAGCACATTCAGTGACTACCTGTGTGTGTGACAGCTGCACATTTGTAACACCAATCACTGCATACCTAACTGTTCAGTGCACCTACCTACATGAGCTCATGCAGTGTTATATACCACCAGTCACAACACCTGTTCACGGTACCTGTGTGTGTGACAGCTGCACATTTGTAATACCAATCACTGCATACCTACCTGTTCAGTGCACCTACCTACGTGAGCGCATGCAGAGTTATATAACACCAGTCACTGCACCTGTTTATGGTACCTGTGTGTGTGACAGCTGCATATTTGTAATACTAGTCATTGCATAATTGTTCACAGTACCTGTGTGACTGCATCCTGTTTAATATTCCAGTCTGTGCATACCTGTTAACTGCACCTGTGTGACAGTTGCACATTGTATTGTAATACCAGTCACTGCATACCTTTCACTGCACCTGTGTGACTGCACATTGTATTAGTCAAGTCAGTGCATAACTTTCATTTCATCCCCCCCCCCCCCCCAATATGGTCAAAACAGGCAGAGGCAGGCCACCCGGCAGGTCTGTTCGAGGTCATGCTGTCGTGATTTTGTGCGGCCCTGGACAAAAGTACTGTGTTCAGAAGGCACATGCCATCAACCCCCAAGATTGTCAGGACGTAGTTGACTATTTAACAAAGAACACCTCATCTTCCTCAGCTTCTGCATGGAACCGTGACATATCTTCCTCCTCCTGCTCTGATTCCGGCACCCCACTTAACACTTAGTCGGCTGCCACCACCGAAGTGCCATCACCCCAAGGCTCAGCGGTGTGGAAATTTTTTTGTGTGTCTGCCTCAGATGAGAGCAATGCCATCTGTACTCTCTGCCACCAAAAATTGAGCCATGGAAAGACCAAGACCCACGTAGGGACAACTTCCTTACGAAGGCTCATGATGACAAAGCACAAACTGCAATGGGATGACCACCTGAGGAAAAGCAGTACACAAAAGCAAAGCCACACACCGCAGTGGAAGATACCAGGCCACAATTTTTCAAAAAAGGTGATACCCAAACTGTACCGTGATGTTGAAAGGCAAGTGGTGTCATCTCTGGCACACAGTATTGGGTCAAGGTTCCATCTGACCACGAGGTCTGCAAAGCACAGTCAGGCCTACCCGAAGGGCTTGTGTATAACAATGATGCAATGACCGCCGGCTATATGAGTGTCTCGGGCGGGGGCGCACCCACGATAATAAGGTCGTTGCTTCATTGTGGACAGACCTAATTCGATCAGCTGGACAGTCACTGTTGTTCTGTCATTGAGCTACCTCAGGCTGGCGACCATATGGGCTTGAAAACCGCTATCGCCTGCACTCTGGCCATAGTGCACACCAGTCCAGCATGGCTGTCACTACACAAACAGCTGTTTGCGGTGTGTTACACAGTGAGTTTTGTCTGTCAGTGTGAAGCAGTACACTAATTACACTACCTGATTGATGTATACACATGCAAGATGTTTTAAAGCACTTTAGGCCTCCAATTTAGCATGCAACGTGATATCTGCCCTTAAAACGCTGCTGTGCGTCAAATCCAGATTTTTTCCCGGGACTTTTAACATGTAGCCCATTCCCCCATGCAAAAACTCAGGTGTTAGACCCCTTGAAACATCTTTTCCATCACTTTTGTGGCCAGTATAAATGTTTGTAGTTTTCAAAGTTCGCCTCCCCATTGAATTCTAAAGCAGTTCGCGAAAGTTCATGCGAACCAAACTTTTGCGGAAGTTCGTGTTCGAGGTTCGCAAGCTGAAAATTGGAGGTTTGAGCCATCTCTAGTGAAGGACTTAATAGCTCCCCATTGGCTGGCCGCTGTGCACACAGCTGCACTTCATACAGCCTGTTGCAAATATTTTGGTTGAAAATAGGTCCATTTGGTGAATCTGCCAGTCTCTGCACTTTGATGTGTGCCTGTTTGATCTAATCCCACTACAGTGTGTATTCTAATGTCCCTGCATCTACCGTGTTACACATCGCTGGGGGATACTCATGTTGTACAACAAGAAAAAATTGCAGGCGCTTTCAAATAGAGGCTGCACCCAAATTGACCAGCATAGATGTGCAGAGCCCAAAGCACAGGCAGACTACACAACTTGCTGTCAAAACAGATGCAGCAAATTGAGGACATTCGTTTCCAGAAACAGTTTGCGCACTGATTGTTCAGCACTAGACTCTTCCACGACATTGATGTGCCCTCCTGGAAGAGACTTAACCACTAGTTTACAATTAAAACATAGTTCAAAACTGGGGCTGCTAACCACAAATGGTCCACACTTTTTCTGAAGAACAGCAAAAAATTGGCAGCCCTCCTAATCAGGCTGCAACTGAGATGCTTCACACCTCTGTTGGTACTCATGTTGTACCCAATACACAGGGTAATTGCACGTATCAGCATGTTGAGTCATGCAGCTCTAGGATATGTTCTCAACTGAAGACGTGGGTAGTGTTGGGCGAACAGTGTTCGCCACTGTTCGGGTTCTGCAGAACATCACCCTGTTCGGGTGATGTTCGGGTTCGGCCGAACACCTGATGGTGTTCGGCCAAACTGTTCGGCCATATGGCCGAACTAAGAGCGCATGGCCGAATGTTACCCGAACGTTCGGCTAGCGCTGTGATTGGCCGAACGGGTCACGTGTAGTGTTGGGCGAACATCTAGATGTTCGGGTTCGGGCCGAACATGGCCGAACTCCGAACATAATGGAAGTCAATGGGGACCCGAACTTTCGTGCTTTGTAAAGCCTCCTTACATGCTACATACCCCAAATTTACAGGGTATGTGCACCTTGGGAGTGGGTACAAGAGGAAAAAATAATTTAGCAAAAAGAGCTTATAGTTTTTGAGAAAATCGATTTTAAAGTTTCAAAGGGAAAACTGTCTTTTAAATGCGGGAAATGTCTGTTTTCTTTGCACAGGTAACATGCTTTTTGTCGGCATGCAGTCATAAATGTAATACATATAAGAGGTTCCAGGAAAAGGGACCGGTAACGCTAACCCAGCAGCAGCACACGTGATGGAACAAGAGGAGGGTGGCGCAGGAGGAGAAGGCCACGCTTTGAGACACAACAACCCAGGCCTTGCATGAGGACAAGAAGCGTGCGGATAGCAATTTGCATTTTGTCGCCATGCAGTCATAAATGTAATACAGATGAGAGGTTCAATAAACAGGGACCGGAAACGCTAACCCATCACAGATGTTCATTGTTCATGTTACTTGGTTGGGGTCCGGGAGTGTTGCGTAGTCGTTTCCAATCCAGGATTGATTCATTTTAATTTGAGTCAGACGGTCTGCATTTTCTGTGGAGAGGCGGATACGCCGCCGATCTGTGACGATGCCTCCGGCAGCACTGAAACAGCGTTCCGACATAACGCTGGCTGCCGGGCAAGCCAGCACCTCTATTGCGTACATTGCCAGTTTGTGCCAGGTGTCTAGCTTCGATACCCAATAGTTGAAGGGTGCAGATGGATTGTTCAACACAGCTACGCCATCTGACATGTAGTCCTTGACCATCTTCTCCAGGCGATCGGTGTTGGAGGTGGATCTGCACGCTTGCTGTTCTGTGTGCTGCTGCATGGGTGTCAGAAAATTTTCCCACTCCAAGGACACTGCCGATACCATTCCCTTTTGGGCACTAGCTGCGGCTTGTGTTGTTTGCTGCCCTCCTGGTCGTCCTGGGTTTGCGGAAGTCAGTCTGTCGGCGTACAACTGGCTAGAGGAGGGGGAGGATGTCAATCTCCTCTCTAAAGTCTCCACAAGGGCCTGCTGGTATTCTTCCATTTTGACCTGTCTGGCTCTTTCTTCAAGCAGTTTTGGAACATTGTGTTTGTACCGTGGATCCAGAAGGGTATAAACCCAGTAATTGGTGTTGTCCAGAATGCACACAATGCGTGGGTCGCGTTCAATGCAGTCCTAGGCCGAAGAGGTCATAGCCTAGGGTCACAAAACCTGTTTATTGGGCAATTTCAATGGTGGCGAGTCTGACGTACATAAATCGCAGCAATGGCCGTTAGCAACGTCTGAATCTCACGAAATGTCTCATGCAGGTAGAAGACATATTGTTAGACTTGGGCTCCAAAGATGGGTTCCCTACATCTCTGCAAACCAGAGTTACAGGGCTCCAAATTTGGTAAAATCCCCCATAGGCTTTCATTGGGCCTCCTATTTACAGTTCCAAAATCTCACATCTTTTCAAAGGGCAATTACTCAGCAGTGGCAAATTTTCTAGCATTGTAGGGACCCTTAGGGGGAACATGACTGGTGAGTTTCGGGCCCCTAGGCCGAAAAGGTCATAGCCTAGGGTCACAAAAACCTGTTTATTGGGGCTATTTCAATGGTAGTGATGGTGACGTACATAAATCGCAGCAATGGCCGTTAGCAAAGTCTCAATCTCACGAAATGTCTCATGCAGGTAGAAGACATATTGTTAGACTTGGATTCCAAAGATGGGGTCCCTACATCTCTGCAAACCAGAGTTACAGGGGTCCAAAATTGGTAAAATCCCCCATAGGATTTCATTGGCTCCCTATTTCACTTTCCAAAATCTCACATCTTTTCAAAGGGCAATGGCTCAGCAGTACCAAATTTTCTAGCATTGTAGGGACCCTTAGGGGGAACATGACTGGTGAGTTTCGGGCCCCTAGGCCGAAGAGGTCATAGCCTAGGGTCACAAAAACCTGTTTATTGGGGCTATTTCAATGGTAGTGATGGTGACGTACATAAATCGCAGCAATGGCCGTTAGCAAAGTTTGAATCTCACGAAATGTCTCATGCAGGTAGAAGACATATTGTTAGACTTGGATTCCAAAGATGGGGTCCCTACATCTCTGCAAACCAGAGTTACAGGGGTCCAAAATTGGTAAAATCCCCCATAGGATTTCATTGGCTCCCTATTTCACTTTCCAAAATCTCACATCTTTTCAAAGGGCAATGGCTCAGCAGTACCAAATTTTCTAGCATTGTAGGGACCCTTAGGGGGAACATGACTGGTGAGTTTCGGGCCCCTAGGCCGAAGAGGTCATAGCCTAGGGTCACAAAAACCTGTTTATTCGGGCTATTTCAATGGTAGTGATGGTGACGTACATAAATCGCAGCAATGGCCGTTAGCAAAGTCTGAATCTCACGAAATGTCTCATGCAGGTAGAAGACATATTGTTAGACTTGGATTCCAAAGATGGGGTCCCTACATCTCTGCAAACCAGAGTTACAGGGGTCCAAAATTGGTAAAATCCCCCATAGGATTTCATTGGCTCCCTATTTCACTTTCCAAAATCTCACATCTTTTCAAAGGGCAATGGCTCAGCAGTACCAAATTTTCTAGCATTGTAGGGACCCTTAGGGGGAACATGACTGGTGAATTTCGGGCCCCTAGGCCAAAGAGGTCATAGCCTAGGGTCACAAAAACCTGTTTATTGGGGCTATTTCAATGGTAGTGATGGTGACGTACATAAATCGCAGCAATGGCCGTTAGCAAAGTCTGAATCTCACGAAATGTCTCATGCAGGTAGAAGACATATTGTTAGACTTGGATTCCAAAGATGGGGTCCCTACATCTCTGCAAACCAGAGTTACAGGGGTCCAAAATTGGTAAAATCCCCCATAGGATTTCATTGGCTCCCTATTTCACTTTCCAAAATCTCACATCTTTTCAAAGGGCAATGGCTCAGCAGTACCAAATTTTCTAGCATTGTAGGGACCCTTAGGGGGAACATGACTGGTGAGTTTCGGGCCCCTAGGCCGAAGAGGTCATAGCCTAGGGTCACAAAAACCTGTTTATTGGGGCTATTTCAATGGTAGTAATGGTGACGTACATAAATCGCAGCAATGGCCGTTAGCAAAGTCTGAATCTCACGAAATGCCTCATGCAGGTAGAAGACATATTGTTAGACTTGGATTCCAAAGATGGGGTCCCTACATCTCTGCAAACCAGAGTTACAGGGGTCCAAAATTGGTAAAATCCCCCATAGGATTTCATTGGCTCCCTATTTCACTTTCCAAAATCTCACATCTTTTCAAAGGGCAATGGCTCAGCAGTACCAAATTTTCTAGCATTGTAGGGACCCTTAGGGGGATCATGACTGGTGAGTTTTGCCACTGCTGAGCCATTGCCCTTTGAAATGGTGTGAGATTTTGGAACGGTAAATAGGAGGCCCAATGAAAGCCTATGGGGGATTTTACCAATTTTGGACCCCTGTAACTCTGGTTTGCAGAGATGTAGGGACCCCATCTTTGGAATCTAAGTCTAACAATATGTCTTCTACCTGCATGAGACATTTCGTGAGATTCAGACGTTGCTAACGGCCATGGCTGCGATTTATGTACGCCACCATCACTACCATTGAAATAGCCCAAATAAACAGGTTTTTGTGACCCTAGGCTATGACCTCTTCGGCCTAGGGGCCCGAAACTCACCAGGCATGTTCCCCCTAAGGGTCCCTACAATGCTAGAAAATTTGGTACTGCTGAGCCATTGCCCTTTGAAAAGATGTGAGATTTTGGAAAGTGAAATAGGGAGCCAATGAAATCCTATGGGGGATTTTACCAATTTTGGACCCCTGTAACTCTGGTTTGCAGAGATGTAGGGACCCCATCTTTGGAATCCAAGTCTAACAATATGTCTTCTACCTGCATGAGACATTTCGTGAGATTCAGACTTTGCTAACGGCCATTGCTGCGATTTATGTACGTCACCATCACTACCATTGAAATAGCCCCAATAAACAGGTTTTTGTGACCCTAGGCTATGACCTCTTCGGCCTAGGGGCCCGAAACTCACCAGTCATGTTCCCCCTAAGGGTCCCTACAATGCTAGAAAATTTGGTACTGCTGAGCCATTGCCCTTTGAAAAGATGTGAGATTTTGGAAAGTGAAATAGGGAGCCAATGAAATCCTATGGGGGATTTTACCAATTTTGGACCCCTGTAACTCTGGTTTGCAGAGATGTAGGGACCCCATCTTTGGAATCCAAGTCTAACAATATGTCTTCTACCTGCATGACACATTTCGTGAGATTCAGACTTTGCTAACGGCCATTGCTGCGATTTATGTACGTCACCATCACTACCATTGAAATAGCCCCAATAAACAGGTTTTTGTGACCCTAGGCTATGACCTCTTCGGCCTAGGGACCCGAAACTCACCAGTCATGTTCCCCCTAAGGGTCCCTACAATGCTAGAAAATTTGGTACTGCTGAGCCATTGCCCTTTGAAAAGATGTGAGATTTTGGAAAGTGAAATAGGGAGCCAATGAAATCCTATGGGGGATTTTACCAATTTTGGACCCCTGTAACTCTGGTTTGCAGAGATGTAGGGACCCCATCTTTGGAATCCAAGTCTAACAATATGTCTTCTACCTGCATGAGACATTTCGTGAGATTCAGACTTTGCTAACGGCCATTGCTGCGATTTATGTACGTCACCATCACTACCATTGAAATAGCCCCAATATACAGGTTTTTGTGACCCTAGGCTATGACCTCTTCGGCCTAGGGGCCCGAAACTCACCAGTCATGTTCCCCCTAAGGGTCCCTACAATGCTAGAAAATTTGGTACTGCTGAGCCATTGCCCTTTGAAAAGATGTGAGATTTTGGAAAGTGAAATAGGGAGCCAATGAAATCCTATGGGGGATTTTACCAATTTTGGACCCCTGTAACTCTGGTTTGCAGAGATGTAGGGACCCCATCTTTGGAATCCAAGTCTAACAATATGTCTTCTACCTGCATGAGACATTTCGTGAGATTCAGACTTTGCTAACGGCCATTGCTGCGATTTATGTACGTCACCATCACTACCATTGAAATAGCCCCAATAAACAGGTTTTTGTGACCCTAGGCTATGACCTCTTCGGCCTATGGGCCCAAAACTCACCAGTCATGTTCCCCCTAAGGGTCCCTACAATGCTAGAAAATTTGGTACTGCTGAGCCATTGCCCTTTGAAAAGATGTGAGATTTTGGAAAGTGAAATAGGGAGCCAATGAAATCCTATGGGGGATTTTACCAATTTTGGACCCCTGTAACTCTGGTTTGCAGAGATGTAGGGACCCCATCTTTGGAATCCAAGTCTAATAATATGTCTTCTACCTGCATGAGACATTTCGTGAGATTCAGACTTTGCTAACGGCCATTGCTGCGATTTATGTACGTCACCATCACTACCATTGAAATAGCCCCAATAAACAGGTTTTTGTGACCCTAGGCTATGACCTCTTCGGCCTAGGGGCCCGAAACTCACCAGTCATGTTCCCCCTAAGGGTCCCTACAATGCTAGAAAATTTGGTACTGCTGAGCCATTGCCCTTTGAAAAGATGTGAGATTTTGGAAAGTGAAATAGGGAGCCAATGAAATCCTATGGGGGATTTTACCAATTTTGGACCCCTGTAACTCTGGTTTGCAGAGATGTAGGGACCCCATCTTTGGAATCCAAGTCTAACAATATGTCTTCTACCTGCATGAGACATTTCGTGAGATTCAGACTTTGCTAACGGCCATTGCTGCGATTTATGTACGTCACCATCACTACCATTGAAATAGCTCCAATAAACAGGTTTTTGTGACCCTAGGCTATGACCTCTTTGGCCTAGGGGCCCGAAACTCACCAGTCATGTTCCCCCTAAGGGTCCCTACAATGCTAGAAAATTTGCCACTGCTGAGTAATTGCCCTTTGAAAAGATGTGAGATTTTGGAACTGTAAATAGGAGGCCCAATGAAAGCCTATGGGGGATTTTACCAAATTTGGAGCCCTGTAACTCTGGTTTGCAGAGATGTAGGGAACCCATCTTTGGAGCCCAAGTCTAACAATATGTCTTCTACCTGCATGAGACATTTCGTGAGATTCAGACGTTGCTAACGGCCATTGCTGCGATTTATGTACGTCAGACTCGCCACCATTGAAATTGCCCAATAAACAGGTTTTGTGACCCTAGGCTATGACCTCTTCGGCCTAGGACTGCATTGAACGCGACCCACGCATTGTGTGCATTCTGGACAACACCAATTACTGGGTTTATACCCTTCTGGATCCACGGTACAAACACAATGTTCCAAAACTGCTTGAAGAAAGAGCCAGACAGGTCAAAATGGAAGAATACCAGCAGGCCCTTGTGGAGACTTTAGAGAGGAGATTGACATCCTCCCCCTCCTCTAGCCAGTTGTACGCCGACAGACTGACTTCCGCAAACCCAGGACGACCAGGAGGGCAGCAAACAACACAAGCCGCAGCTAGTGCCCAAAAGGGAATGGTATCGGCAGTGTCCTTGGAGTGGGAAAATTTTCTGACACCCATGCAGCAGCACACAGAACAGCAAGCGTGCAGATCCACCTCCAACACCGATCGCCTGGAGAAGATGGTCAAGGACTACATGTCAGATGGCGTAGCTGTGTTGAACAATCCATCTGCACCCTTCAACTATTGGGTATCGAAGCTAGACACCTGGCACAAACTGGCAATGTACGCAATAGAGGTGCTGGCTTGCCCGGCAGCCAGCGTTATGTCGGAACGCTGTTTCAGTGCTGCCGGAGGCATCGTCACAGATTGGCGGCGTATCCGCCTCTCCACAGAAAATGCAGACCGTCTGACTCAAATTAAAATGAATCAATCCTGGATTGGAAACGACTACGCAACACTCCCGGACCCCAACCAAGTAACATGAACAATGAACATCTGTGATGGGTTAGCGTTTCCGGTCCCTGTTTATTGAACCTCTCATCTGTATTACATTTATGACTGCATGGCGACAAAATGCAAATTGCTATCCGCACGCTTCTTGTCCTCATGCAAGGCCTGGGTTGTTGTGTCTCAAAGCGTGGCCTTCTCCTCCTGCGCCACCCTCCTCTTGTTCCATCACGTGTGCTGCTGCTGGGTTAGCGTTACCGGTCCCTTTTCCTGGAACCTCTTATATGTATTACATTTATGACTGCATGCCGACAAAAAGCATGTTACCTGTGCAAAGAAAACAGACATTTCCCGCATTTAAAAGACAGTTTTCCCTTTGAAACTTTAAAATCGATTTTCTCAAAAACTATAAGCTCTTTTTGCTAAATTATTTTTTCCTCTTGTACCCACTCCCAAGGTGCACATACCCTGTAAATTTGGGGTATGTAGCATGTAAGGAGGCTTTACAAAGCACAAAAGTTCGGGTCCCCATTGACTTCCATTATGTTCGGAGTTCGGGTCGAACACCCGAACATCGCGGCCATGTTCGGCCTGTTCGGCCCGAACCCGAACATCTAGATGTTCGCCCAACACTAGACGTGGGACCAGATATGTATGAAAACTTTATCATCTTTTCTACCGGTACTGTATTTGCATAGGGCTACATGCATTTTTTCATGGTGTTACAATGTTACTTGTAGCATCCCCACCAAAAACTCATTTTGTTAAAGAAATATAAGTAAAAGTAAAACCTCTTCATCTTGTAGCTTTAGGCTAGGTTTACAGTGCTCAGTTGCATAACTTATGCGCTATATAGAGATGGCCCGAACCTCTGATTTTCGGTTCGCGAACCGGGTTTGCGAACTTCCGCAAAAGGTTTGGTTCGTGCGAACTTGCGCGAACCGCAATAGACTTCAATGGGGAGGCGAACTTTGAAAACTAGAAACACATATGCTGGCCAGAAAAGTCATGAAAAAGATGTTTCAAGGGGTCTAATACCTGGAGGGGGGCATGGCGGAGTGAGATACATGCCAAAAGTCCCGTGGAAAAATCTGGATTTGACGCAAAGCAACGTTTTAAGGGCAGAATCACATTGAATGCTAAATTGCAGGCCTGAAGTGTTTTAAAACATCTTGCATGTGTATACATCAATCAGGTAGTGTAATTAGTGTATTGCTTCACACTGACAGACCAAACTCCCTGTGCAACGCACCGCAAACAGCTGTTTGTGTAGTGACGGCCATGCTGGACTGGTGCGCACCATGACCAGAGTGCAGGTGATGGCGGCTTTCCAGCCCATATGGTCGCTGGGCTGAGGTAGCTGAATGACAGAACAACAGTGACTGTCCACAATGAAGCAACAACCTTATTATCGTGGGTGTGCCCCCCCCCCAAACACTCATATCGCCGGCGGTCATTGAATCATTGTGATACACAAGCTCCTTCACCGAGGCAAGATAATGATCATGAAGGGGAATGTGCACATGTACATGCCTTTTGTTTTGTTGTTGCAGCTGCAGTGCAGCCAGAAAAATTAAGCAGGCATGTACACGCACCAGAAAAATTATTATAGCGGCTGCTGCTAGCAGCGGCCTTAAAAATTCAGGAATCCACCTGGAGTCCTGGACCCTGTTAGTGGTGGCAGAGAAGGCAGTCAAGTGGCCTGCAGGCAGAGATGCTGTGTGGGAAGCGACTTAGTTTTGGGGCAGGCAGTCACGCAGCGTGCAGTCAGAGATGCTGTGTGTGGGGACTGACTTAGTCTTGGGGCGGGCAGTAGCGCTCCGGGATCCATGCCTCATTCATTTTGATAAAGGTGAGGTACTGAACACTTTTGTGACTTAGGCGACTTCTCTTCTCAGTGACAATGCCTCCAGCTGCACTGAAGGTCCTTTCTGACAGGACGCTTGAAGCAGGGCAAGACAGAGGTTGGATGGCAACTTGGGACAGCTCTGGCCACAGGTCAAGAATGCGCACCCAGTAGTCCAAGGGTTCATCGCTGCTCACAGTGTCTACATCCACACTTAAAGCCAGGTAGTCGGCTACCTGCCAGTCCAGGCATTGGTGGAGGGTGGATCCGGAAGAGCTAAGGCGAGGCGTTGGACTAAAGAATGTCCGCATGTCCGACATCACCATGAGATCGCTGGAGCATCCTGTCCTTGCCTGCGTGGACATGGGAGAAGGATTACTGGCAGTGGTACCTTTATTGCGTTGTGCTGTGACATCACCCTTAAAATTGTAATTGCCAGCTTGTTCTGCATGTGCTGCATCCTTTCTGCCTTCAGGTGAGTTCGTAACATGTCCGCCACTTTGTGCCTATACCGAGGGACTAGTAGCGTCGCCACCCAGTACAGGTCATTCCCCTTGAGTTTTTTTATACGGGGGTCCCTCAACAGGCTGAACAGCATGAAAGATGCCATCTGCACAAAGTTGGATCCAGACGTACTATCCATCTCCTCTTGCTCTTCCTCAGTGATGTCAGGTAAGTCCTCCTCCTCCCCCAGCCACGAACAATACTACGGGAACGTTGAGCAGCACAAGCCCCCCTGCGACGCCTGCTGCGGTTGTTCTTCTACCACCGCCTCCTCCTCCAAAGAAACACCTTCCTCATCATCCGAGTCTGACTCCTCTTCCCCACACGACTCTTCCTCCTCCTCCCCCTCTGTGCTGCTGCAGGTGTTGAGGAAACATCTGGTTCTGATGAAAATTGCTCCCACAACTGTTCCTGCCATAACTGTTCCTCTTCATGCTCCTCCACAGCTTGATCCACCACTCTACGCCAGGCACTCTCCAGGAAGTAAGCGTACGGGATCAAATCGCTGATGGTGCCTTCACTGCGACTCACCAGGTTGGTCACCTCCTCAAATGGCCGCATGAGCCTGCATGCATTTCGCATCAGTGTCCAGTTGTTGGGGCACAATATCCCCATCTCCCCAGATTGTGTCCTTTCACTGTAATTGTACAGGTACTGGGTGACGGTGTTCTCCTGTTCTAACAGGCGAGAGAACATGACCAGGGTCGAATTGCAGCGAGTCGGGCTAACACATATCAAGCGTCTCACCGGCAAGTTTTTTCTCCGCTGAATGTCTGCAAAGCGTGACCATGGCCATGTAAGACCGCTTGAAATGCCCACACAACTTCCTCGCCTGCTTCAGGACATCCTCTAAACCTGGGTACTTTGACACAAATCTTTGAATGACTAGATTCAGCACATGTGCCATGCAGGGTACATGTGTCAGCTTTCCCAAATTCAAAGCAGAAAGGAAATTGCTGTGGTTGTCACACACCACATTGTCGATCTCCAGCTGGTGCGGGGTCAGCCACTGATCCACCTGTTTGTTAAGAGCAGCCAGGAGAGCTGCTCCAGTGTGACTCTCCACTTTGAGGCAAGACATGTCTAAGATGGCGCGACACCGTCGCACCTGGAATGCAGCATAGGCCCTGGGGAGAAGGGGCTATGTAGCTGGAGAGGAGATCGCGGCACCAGCCAAGGAGGAGGAGGATGATAACAGCGAAGAGGATGTAGCAGGTGGAGAGGAGGTGGCAGAAGGCCTGTCTGCAAGCCGTGGAGGTGTCACAAGTTGGTCCGCTGCACAGCCACGTACTCCCTGCTTGTCAGCAGTCACCAGGTTGACCCAATGGGCTGTGTACCTAATGTACCTTGCCCTGACTGTGCTTGGCAGACCAGGCAGGTGGACCCTTGACCCAACACTGTGTGCCAGAGATAACAACACTTCACGGTACAGTTTGGGTATCGCCTTTTTAGAGAAATAATTGCGGCCTGGCTTGTATGGTAACAGCTGGTGAGCTAATAGTTCCGCCACGCCAGCTGTCAGATGCCGGGCAAGGGGGTGACTGGCAGAAATTGGCTTCTTACGCTCAAAGATTTCCTTCATGGACACCTGGCTGCTGTGGGCAGAGGAGCAGGAACCGCTCAAGGGCAGAGGCGGCGTGGAGGAGGGTGGCTGTGAAGGTGCAAGAGAGAAAGAGGATGAAGATGATGCACCTGAAGGAGGAAGAGGAGAAGAAGGGTGGCTTTTCTTTTGTGTGCTGCTTTTGCTCAGGTGCTTTTCCCATTGAAGTTTGTGCCTTTTCTCCGTGTGCCTTCGTAAGGCAGTTGTCCCTACGTGGGTGTTGGCCTTTCTAGGGCTCAATTTTTGGAGGGAGAGAGAACAGATGACATTGCTCTGATCTAAGGCAGACACTTAAAACATTTCCAAACCACTGAGCCCCCCTAGGGCGATGGCACTATGGTGGCATCAGCAGCTGACCTTGAAGGGCATGTTGGCTGGCTGTCCATAGGTGGCGATACATGGTGCCGGACACTGCCACCAGCTGTTTCTGATGACGAGCTCCCCTTGCTTCTTTCAGAAACTCGTCTCCTCCTACTGCTCTCTGACTCCCCCTCTATATGAGGTGGTGTAACTTGCTTAGCGCCTTCATCTGGTTGTAACAACAATGGCTGTGCATCAGTGATTTCCACACCAAATAACTCATGCGAACTGTAAAATGCAATGGATGTGTTGCTTGTAGTAGCACTGGTGGCTACGGAAGATGAGGCGTTCCTTGTTAAATAGTCAACCATGTCCTGACAATCTTGGTAGTTAATGGGACGTGCCTTCTTCTGAGCACTGTACTTTGGTCCAGGGCCGCACGAAATCACATCAACACGATCTCACACAGACCTGCTGGGTGGCCTTCCTCTGGGTCTGCCTCTACCTCTGCCTCTACCTGTTTTGTCCATTTTGTCCATATCGGGGGGGATGAAGTGAAAGGTATGCACTGGCTTGGCTAATACAATGTGCAGTCACACAGGTGCAGTTAACAGGTATGCACGGAGTGGTATATCACACTGCGTGCACTCACATAGGTAGGTGGGTGCACTGAACACAACAGGAAGGTATATGCAGTGATGGGTATTACAAATGTGCACCTGTCACACACACGTACAGTGATTGGTGGTATTAAATATCACATTGTGTGCGCTCACGTAGTTAGGTGGGTGCACTGAAGTGAACAGGTAGGTATATGCAGTGAAGGGTATTACAATATGCACCTGTCACACACAGACAGGTACCGGTCAGGCACAGTGACACTGCATGCGCTCACGTAGGTAAGTTGGTGCACTGAAGTTAACAACAGGTAGCTATATACAGTGATGTGTATTACAATGTGCACCTTTCACACACAGACAGGTACCGGACAGGTACAATGACACTGCGTGCGCTCACATAGATAGGTGGGTGCACTGTGAACAACAGGTAGGTATATGCAGTGATGGGTATTACAATGTTCACCTGTTACACACAGACAGGTACCGGACAGGCACAGTGACACTCCGTGCACTCACGTAGGTAGGTGGGTGTACTGAAGTGAACAACAGGTAGGTATATGCAGTGATGGGTATTACAATGTTCACCTGTCACATACAGACAGGTACCGGACATACACAGTGACACTGCGTGCGCTCACATAGGTAGGTGGGTGCACTGAAGTGAACAACAGGTAGGTATATGCAGTGATGGGTATTACAATGTGCACCTGTCATACACAGACAGGTACCAGACAGGCACAGTGACACTGTGTGCGCTCACGTAGGTAGGTGGGTGCACTGTGAACAACAGGTAGGTATATGCAGTGATGGGTATTATAATGTTCACCTGTCACACACAGACAGGTACCGGAAAGGCACAGTGACACTGCGCGCTCTCCTGTAGGTAGCTGGGTGCACTGAAGTGAACAACAGGTAGGTATATGCAGTGATGGGTATTACAATGTGCACCTGTCACACACAGACAGGTACCAGACAGGCACAGTGACACTGCGTGCGCTCACGTGGGTAGGTGGGTGCACTGTGAACAACAGGTAGGTATATGCAGTGATGGGTATTATAATGTTCACCTGTCACACACAGACAGTTACCGGACAGACACAGTGACAATGCGTGCACTCACATAGGTAGGTGGGTGCACTGTGAACAACAGGTAGGTGTATGCAGTGATGGGTATTACAATGTGCACCTGTCACCCACAGACAGGTACCGGACAGGCACAGTGACACTGTGTGCGCTCATGTAGGTAGGTGCGTGCACTGTGAACAACAGGTAGGTATATGCAGTGATGGGTATTATAATGTGCACCTGTCACACACAGACAGGTACCGGACAGGCACAGTGAAACTGCGTGCGCTCATGTAGGTAGCTGGGTGCACTGAAGTGAACAACAGGTAGGTATATGCAGTGATGGGTATTACAATGTGCACCTGTCACACACAGACAGGTACCGGACAGGCACAGTGACACTGCGTTCGCTCACGTAGGTAGGTGGGTGCACTGTGAACAACAGGCAGGTATATGCAGTGGTGGGTATTATAATGTGCACCTGGCACAGTAGTAATTATACCACCAAGGGGCCAAAGGCCAGCTGCGACTGACTGACAGGGCTGTATATATGTATATATTGCAAGTGGGCCACACGCGCAAAAAAAAAAAAGATCACAAGAACAAGATTAGCTTTCAAAAGAGCTGTTGAGGGGTGCTTTGTTAGCAATAAGAATCAGCAAGGAGCAAGCTAAGAAGCCTACAAGAGCCTAACTAAGCTTTCCCTATAGGTCTCTGCAAAGCAGCTCTCCCTTCTCTAATTACTGCAGGCACACGAGTGTGTCCAATGCCTGACGTTGTCTGCCTTTTATAAGGGGGGTGGTTCTCCAGGAGGGAGTGTAGCCTGATTGGCTACAATGTGCCTGCTGACTGTGATGTAGAGGATCAAAGTTGACCCTCATGATGCACTATGAGGGCGAATCGAACTTCTGGAAAAGTTTGCGGTTCTCCGCGAACGCGAACCACCGAAGTTCGCCAGGAACCGTTCGCCGGCGAACCATTCGGGCCATCTCTACCCCTCAACAGCTCTTTTGAGAGCTAATGTTGTTCTTGTGATCTATTTTTTTTTTTTGTGTGTGTGTCCCACAGACACTTGTGTTTGCATTATTGCTTATACAGCCTTGTCAGTCAGCTGGTCCTTGGCCCCTTGGTAATTCCTACTGTGCCACTGCCAGGCCCAGCACATTCAGTGACTACCTGTGTGTGTGACAGCTACACATTTGTAATACCAATCACTGCATACCTACCTGTTCAGTGCACCTACCTACGTGAGTGCACTCAGTGTTATATAGCAGCAGTCACTGCACCTGTTCACGGTACCTGTGTGTGTGACAGCTGCACATTTGTAATACTAGTCATTGCATAATTGTTCACGGTACCTGTGGGACCGCACACTGTTTAATATACCAGCCCGTGCATACCTGTTAACTGCACCTGTGTAACAGCTGCACATTGTATTGTAAAATACCAGTCACTGCATTCACAGCCATTATTGTTACAACAAGATGAAGGCGCTAAGCAAGTTACACCACCTCATATGTCTGAGTTAGGCAAAACTATGAAGGTAAGGTGTGAGGAGGAGGATGATGAAGTACCTGCTGTTGGTGCAGTTTTGGAGGTGTCTGATGCAAGCGAAGCTGGGGAGGATAATGATGATGACGATGATGATACTGCCATGGATGCCACGTGGGATCCTAATAGACAAGATGACCAAGGGGACAGTTCCGAGGGGGAGTCAGAGAGGAGTAGGAGGAGACAAGTTGCTGAAAGAAGCAGGGGAAGCTCGTCATCAGAAACAGCTGGTGGCAATGTCCGGCTCCATGTATCACCACCTATGGACAGCCAGCCAACATGCCCTTCAACGTCACCTGCTGACGCCACCCTAGTGCCCACACCCCAGGGGGGCTAAGTGGTGTGGACATTTTTTTGTGTGTCTGCCTCAGATCAGAGCAATGCCATCTGTTCTCTCTGCCAACAAAAATTGAGCCGTGGAAAGGCCAACACCCATGTAGGGACAACTGGCTTACGAAGGCACATGGAGAAAAGGCACAAACTGCAATGGCAAGACCACCTGGGGAAAAGCAGCACACAAAAGCAAAGCCACCCTCCTTCTCCTCTTCCTCCTTCAGGTGCATCATCTTCAGCCGCTTTCTCCTTTGCACCTTCACAATCACAGCAACCCTCCTCAACGCCGCCTCTCACCTTGAGCGGTTCCTGCTCCTCTGCCCACAGCAGCAGCCAGGTGTCCATGAGTGAAATCTTTGAGCGGAAGAAGCCAATGTCTGCCAGTCACCCCCTTGCCTGGCATCTGACAGCTGGCTTGGCGGAACTGTTAGCTCGCCAGCTGTTACCATACCAGCTGGTGGACTCTGAGGCCTTCCGAAAATTTGTGGCCATTGGGACACTGCAGTGGAAGATACCAGGCCGCAATTATTTCTCAAAAAAGGTGATACCAAAACTGTAAGGAGGAGGAGGAAGAATCGTGTGGGGAAGAGGAGTCAGATGATGAGGAAGGTGGATTTTTTTTGGGGGGAGGAGGAGGCAGAAGAACAACAGCAGCAGGTGTTGCAGGGGGCTTGTGCTGCTCAACTTTCCTGTGGTATTGTTCCTGGCTGGGGGGAGGAGGAGAACTTACCTGACCTCGCTGAGGAAGAGCAAGAGGTGATGGATGGATAGTACGTCTGCATCCTATATTTGTGCAGGTGGCGTCTTTCATGCTGTCCAGCCTGTTGAGGGACCCCCGTATCAAAAAACTCAAGGGGAATGAGCTGTACTGGGTGGCCACACTACTAGACCCTCAGTATAGGCACAAAGTGGCGGAGATGTTTCCAAATCACCAGAAGGCGGAAAGGATGCAAAACTTGCAGAACAAGCTGGCAACTATGCTTTACAGTGCGTTTAAGGGTGATGTCACAGCACAACGGAATAAAGGTACCACTGCCAGTAATCCTTCTCCGATGTCCACGCAGGCAAGGACAGGACGCTCTAGCGATCTCATGGTGATGATTAACTTGAAAAAGCGGAGGGTGTGCCTCCGCGAAACGCGTTGTTTGTTTTTAATAAATTTGTACTTTGCCAGTACAATCTTAGTTTTATGCACCTTCACTACCTACGCAGCCGTGGGATCCACCCACAGCCACTCTCCCTGGATAGGAATATCACTCGCCGCCTCTGAGGGCGAGCGTTCTGGTTGCCATAGCCGCCGATCCTGAAGGAGTCTGGGACGTGACGTCACATCCGCCTCCACACTGAGAGCTCGGTCCCCGGCTCGGCCAAGCGGGGCGCAGGCATACCGAGGCTGTGTACGCTGTACCAGCCACTCTGGAATCAGGTGAGACCTGCCTAGTAGACGAGGTCACTGTGTTTTATAGAAGGCTCAAAGCGCCCCTTCTTTTTATGTCTTTTTCAGCGGTTTTTCTGGGAGCAGCTGAGCGCATCTTGATAGTGGTCTGATCGCACAAGGGGGTGCTACCTACCACCCCATCTTTCTCATGGTGATGTCAGACATGCGGACATTCTTTAGTCCAACGCCTCGCCTTAGCCCTTCTGGATCCACCCTTCACCAACGCCTCGAATGACAGGTAGCTGATTACCTGGTCTTAAGTGTAGATGTAGACACTGAGCAGCGATGAACATCAGGACTACTGGGTGTGCAGGCTTGACCTGTGGCCAGAGCTGTCAGAATTTGCCTTCCAACTTCTGTCTTGCCCTGCCTCAAGCGTCCTGTCAAAAAGGACCTTCAGCGCAGCTGAAGGCATTGTCACTGAGAAGAGAAGTCGCCTAGGTCACAAAAGTGTTCAGTGCCTCACCTTTATTAAAATGAAGGAGGCATGGATCCTGGAGGGCTACTGCCCGCCCATAGACTAAGTCAGTCCCCACACACAGCACAGCATCTCTGCCTGCACGCCATGTGACAGCCTGCCCCAAGACTAAGTCGCTCCCCACACAGCATCTCTGCCCGCAGGCCGATTAACTGCCTTCTCCGCCACCACTAACAGGGTCCAGGACTCCAGGCGGATTCCTGAATTTTTAAGGCCGCTGCTAGCAGTGGCTGCTATAATAATTTTTCTGGTGTGTGTACATGCCTGCCTAATTTTTCTGGCTGCACTGAAGCTGCAACAACAAAACAAAAGGTACGTACATGTGTCAATTCCTCTTCGTGATCGTTACCTTGCCGCGGTGAAAGGGCTTGCGTATCACAATGAAGCAATGACCGCCGGCTATATGAGTGTTTTGGCTGGGGGGGGGGGACCCAAGATATAATAAGGTCATTGCTTCATTGTGGACAGACCAAATTCGATCAGCTGGACAGTCACTGTTGTTCTGTCATTGAACTACCTCAGCCCGGCGACCATATGGGCTTGAAAACCACTATCACCTGCATTTTGGCCATGATGCGCACCAGTCCAGCATGGCCGTCACTACGCAAACAGCTGTTTGCAAAGCGTTACACAGTGAGTTTGGTCTGTCAGTGTGAAGCAGTACACTAATTACACTCCCTGATTGATGTATACACCTGCAAGATGTTTTAAAGCACTTTAGGCCTCCAGTTTAGCATGCAATGCGATTTCTGCCCTTAAAACGCTGCCCTTAAAACGCTGCTGTGCGTCAAATCCGGATTTTCCAAGGGACTTTTGGGGTGTATCCCACTCCGCCATGAAAAACTCAGGTGTTAGAAACCTTGAAACATCTTTTCCATAATTTTTTTGGCCAGCATAAATGTTTGTAGTTTTCAAAGTTCACCTCCCCATTGAAGTCCATTGCAGTTCGAAAAGTTCACGCGAACCGAACTTTTTGTGGAAGTTCGCGTTCGAGGTCCGTGAACCGAAAATTAGAGGTTCGAGCCATCTCTAATGTGTAACAGGTAAAGCACTACTATAGGTAAATTCCCCATGCAAGTTAATTTACTATACTAAATATTTAGTGTGCCATAGCTGAAATGGGTGGCCAGCACCAAATGTAAACATGGCAGGCTCACCTTGTCTCTCGCAACCTGTGAAACCTTATTACAGCTTTGTTTTGCTCTGTGAAATCATCTTTTTGCTTTGTGGTGCTACATCTGCTTAAAGAGGACCCGTACCAACTCATTGTGGAGCATAACAAAATATTTAGGATGCCAATTTTCCCATTAACTTTTAGCATCAAAAATGCTTCCCATAGCTGTGTATTGTTGAGGTAAGATTTGTATTCTTGAGCAAAGATTTTAAAATAGGCAAACAATAATGAATCTTATCATAAAGGACATGTTTCATCATAGCATTTCATGAAATCTCCTTTCCTCCTTATGCAATTACTGTACTGCTGTCCTTTGTGTAAACCTAGAGATGAAAAGCTCCTTTGCTTTTTTCATCATACCCAAGCTGTATTTGATTTTGGTTGTGCTGCTTTGCATTGAGTAAACTTCATTAGTGCTCCCAAGTCCTTATCTGAGTTAGAGATCCACAGTGTATCCAATTAATTGATTTGGTACGCTAGTGTGCAAAAGTACAAATGGTCACAAAGAGTCAGAGTCAACCAAACAAATGAAGAGATAGACCCTGTCTTTGGAATGGCTTGGATGAAGGGCATCCACAGCTATGACTGCTAGATGTGGGAAGATGATAGCTTTATCCAGTCAGGAAGATATTTTGTGAGGTTGAACAGTCCGGTTATGTAATATGCATTACATGTATCAGTATTACATTTTGTCTGACTTTTACCTTTGCATGTCGCCATCCTACCAAGACACCTTATTCTTAACAGTTGCTCATCCTTGCTACCACTCTCTGGGGCATATGCACAAAAGATTGGCAAAATGTAAGTTTGCAGACTTTAGTACATTTCACTAGACATTGTGCCATCTACATAACACAAATTGTGCGCACTGCCTCTGAAGACGCTCAGGAGAGCGAAACGGTCGTAAGGCGACCCCCACCGCTCCCACCTCACCCCACAGCCATCTAAGTATCGGGTAGGATCAATTTTATATGGACATGTATGCCTAGCACTTTGCATGAAGCCTAATGAAATAAAGCTTTTTTATGCTGTAAACACTGCATGTGCCAACTGCTTCCCTACTGTTTTATAACACAAATTATGTGAGTTATGCTCTTTTAAAAAAAAAATCCTGAGATTTATCCCATGAGTAACAGGTTCAAAAGTCAGTACAAATTAAAATCTTACACGTTTCTTGGAGGTTTGCCTCCCTTCCTCCTCCCAAAATGCTTAAGTAATTGCCTCTTACCAATGTGACGTCACAAGGATCACCAAGGAGGGAGCGTATTTCCATGGCAATCTGCAGCTTGAAGTATTTAGCATCTGTGTAGAGCTATACCGTACTGCATCACTTTAAATCCTATGACTGAAATGTACTGTGCAGACAGGATTCAGATGCTCCCACATCCCACTCCTCAAGACCGAGGGATTTAAAAGATTTTACAATGGGCAAACACTGACTAAATTATTTATACATAATTATTGTAAAAATAAAGTACTTTTTTTATTACATTATTTTCACTGGAGTTCCTCTTTAAGCCTTCATTTATTTTCCCCTGCAGTATATTTATGTCCATAAAAATTATGCAACTTTATGCAAAATCTCATGTATACTGACTAGTACTAAATAAAGTATTGTTTTCACTATTGACAATTGTCTAAGTGCTTTTTGGGAAAGATATAGTCCAATTTTACTTTTACACTTGAGAGAGCTTAGAGAAATTCTCATCTCAATCCAGCTACTGATCATCAGAGATGGCCCGAACCTCTGATTTTCGGATTGCGAACCAGGTTCGCGAACCTACCGTGAAAGTTCGGTTCGCGCGAACTTTCGCGAACCGCAATAGACTTCAATGGGGAGGCGAACTTTGAAAACTAGCAAAAATTATGCTGGCCACAAAGTGATGGAAAAGATGTTTCAAGGGGTCTAACACCTGGAGGGGGGCATGGCGGACTGGGGTACATGCCAAAAGTCCCAGGGAAAAATCCGGATTGAATGCAAAGCAGCGTTTTAAGGGCAGCAATCACTTTGAATGCTAAATTGCAGGCCTAAAGTGCTTTAAAACATCTTGCATGTGTATACATCAATCAGGGAGTGTAGTTAGAGTACTGCTTCACACTGACACACCAAACTCACTGTGTAACGCACCGCAAACAGCTGTTTGCGTGGTGACGGCCATGCTGGACTGGTGCACACCATGGCCAGAGTACAGGCTGTGGCGGTTTTCAAGCCCATATGGTCGCCGGGCTGTGGTAGCTCAATGATAGAACAACAGTGACTGTCCAGCTGATCAAATTTGGTCTGCCCACAATGAAGCAACAACCTTATTATCTTTGGTGTGCCACCCCCCGAGACACTCATATAGTCGGCGGTGATACGCAAGCCCCTTCACCGTCGCAAGGTAATGATCACGAAGGGGAATAGGGACATGTACATGCCTTTTGTTTAGTTGTTGCAGCCACAGTGCAGCCAGAAAAATTAGGTAGGCATGTACACGCACCAGAAAAATGAGTATAGCAGCCGCTGCTAGCAGCAGCCTTAAAACTTCAGGAATCCAACTGGAGTCTGGGACCCTGTTGGTGGTGGCGGAGAAGGCAGTCAAGCGGCGTGCGGGCAGAGGTGCTGTGTGTGGAGCGACTTAGTCTTGGGGCAGACAGTCACACGGCGTGCAGGCAGAGATGCTGTGTGTGGGGACTGACTTAGTCTTCAGGCAGGCCTGAGCGTACTTTGCAGACCAGGCATCTGTGGTCAGATGGACCCTTGACCCAACGCTGTGTGCCAGAGATATCACCACTTGCCTTTCAACATCACGGTACAGTTTGGGTATGGCCTTTTTTGAGAAAAAAATGTGGCCTGGTATCTTCCACTGCGGTGTGTGGCTTTGCTTTTGTGTGCAGCTTTTCCTCAGGTGGTCATCCCTGTTTGTGCTTTGTAATCATGCGCCTTCGTAAGGTAGTTGTCCCTACGTGGGGCTTGGTCTTTCCGCGGCTAAATTTTCGGTGGCAGAGAGTACAGATGGCATTTCTCTAATCTGAGGCAGACTCACACAAAAATTTCCACACTGCTGAGCCCTGGGGTGATGGCACTTTGGTGGTGGCGGCCGACTGAGTGTTAAGTGGGGTGCCAGAATCAGAGCAGGAGGAGGAAGATATGTCACGCTTCCGTGCAGAAGCTGGGAAAGATGAGGTGTTCTGTGTTAAATAGTCAACTACGTCCTGACAATATTGGGGGTTGATGGCACGTGCCTTCTTCTGAACACTGTACTTTGGTCGAGGGCTGCACAAAATCATGACAGCGCAACCTCAAACAGACCTGCCAGGTGGCCTGCCTCTGCCTTTTGTTTTGCCCATATTGGGGGATGAAGTGAAAGGGATGCACTGACTTGACTAATACAATGTGCAGTCACACAGGTGCAGTTAACAGGTATGCACAGAGTGGTATGTTACACTGCGTGCACTCATGTAGGTAGGTGGGTGCACTGAACACAACAGGTAGGTATATGCAGTGATGGGTATTACAATGTGCACCTGTCACACACACAGGTAGTCACTGAATGTGCTGGGCCTGGCAGTGGCACACACAGTATGAATTATCAAGGCTGTCTATGCAACACAAGTGTCAGTGGGACACACACAAAAAAAAATAGATCACAAGATAAGATATTAGCTCTCAAAAGAGCTCTTGTGGGGTGCTATTTTAGCAATAAGAATCAGCAAGGAGCAAGCTAACAAGCCTACAAGAGCCTAACTAATCTTTCCCTATGAGAGTCTGCAGCAGCAGCAGCAGCTGTCCCTTCTCTATTTACTGCAGCCACACGAGTGAGTCAAATGGCCGGTGCCTGCCTTTTATAAGGGGGGGAGTGGCTCCAGGAGGGAGTGTAGCCTGATTGGCTACAATGTGCCTGCTGACTGTGATGTAGAGGGTCAAAGTTGACCCTAATGGTTCTTTTATGGGGGCGAACCGAACTTCCGGAAAAGTTTGCATTCGCTGGCGAACGCGAACCAGCGAAGTTCGCCGGGAACCGTTCCACAGCGAACCGTTCGGGCCACCTCTACTGATCATACTATTGGTGCCACACTGGTAAACATATTCCATTTACTAGCAAACTTTATTTTGAGTATTTTTTGCAAAAACTCTCCAGGAGAAAAAGTAATTAAATGGAGGCCTATAAATACATGAGCTATTTAACTTTTTGTCTTTTCTCAATCCTTTACTGCCACCATGATTATTTACCCATACAGACTGCACACTATCATAGTTTTCCTATATTTCTTCAATAGGTGTTAAAAGATAGTTAACAAAAAGATATTCTGCTGCACCTTTTCTGTCTTATGTATTCTATTTAAATACATTGGGCAATATGCATGCAATCAACAAACTTGCCAGTGATAAGCGCAAGTAATCTGCAATTACATTTAACATCCCCCTGGGCGGTAAAGAACTTGCTTGGGCAATATAATCGCCCAGTGTCATGGACGATTGCGTGGCCGCAGACGGCGTCCGTGAACCGCCCGTGAAAAAATGCGATCGCAATCGATTTTCTGCACCGATTGCGATTAAGGTCGAATCTGAATTGGCTATCTGTGGCTATCTGCAGTCAATCTTGGCTCTCTCTTTCTCTCAGCAGAGAAATAGCAGTAACTTAGGTGCAGGATGTCTTTTGATTTGCTAATGAACAGGAACAACTCTTGTGTCCAAGAGGGCTAGTGTTTACTTTTAATTACCTCAGGACAAAGGGTCTGCCTGCACTCTGGCAGGGCCTCGGATAGGTGTCAATTGCTCCACCATTTGGAGAGCCAAAGGAAGCTAGTCACAGCATGATGGCAGACTGGCTGGCACCGCTAGGGGCAGACTCAGATGCATGTGGTATATGATTTTTTGCATATTTATAGAATACCGTAAATAGGATAGTTGTGAGATTGGTATCATTGGATTTGTAGAGTCGTGCTGTATCTTTTGACACCAGTCTAGTGGGGCAAGGGGCCGTCTACAACCAAGTTATTAAACTTCTCAGGAACTGGACCCCCTACCCTAATAAAGTCTGATGTCATAGGAATTGTCATCATCTGAGGAATATTAATCTGTTATCAGCACAAATGTGGCATTTATTGGTTTTGTATTACAGTGTTTTATAAGTTTAGACCTAAACCTCTCTCAGAGGGAATGAACTGTGATTGGTTTGTAATTCAGAGGGGACAGGCGTTGCCACACCCCAAACCAGCTTCATCAAAAGCACATTGCCAGCAGGCGGACCTTAGTCCTCCAAATTCCATCGTTATGGGAGCATGCTGCTAGCCAGAGGACCATGTGGGTAGCGGCCATCTTGCCTGAACTTTGCTCTTGAACTGAAACAAAGGAACTTTACAAGTTTTCCCAGAAAGGACATATTTCCACGAACTCTAAGTATTTTCTCCCTTTTATTTTCATACTGGCTATTAATGTTTCTATAATTGTTGATTGTAATGATTTTCTGTATATATTAATTATTTATATTGCGTTTTAATAAACAACGCAAACGTCCTTTATTTATCCGCTACCCTGCTATTCAGCCGCACAAACTGAACCCTGACTTCTGAAGAGTCGCTACAATTGTTGCTAGCTAGACAAAATAGAGTGTGCTTAACCGTATTTATTTGCAGGTCTAGACTCAGCCAGTCAGTGGACTCCTCTGTCCCATGGTAACAGAGGTGGTGGCAGTTATACCCTGAAATAGTGTGTAATTTGTAATTACCGTAACTCACAGGCTCCCTTCTAGTCGGTCTGCTGCCTAAATTCCAGCAGTTTCTGCGCACCAATTGCGACCACAGCTTGCATGGTCTGTGTGCTGAAACCGATTGGAAGGCATTTTGCGGTCCGGCCACTAGGGGTCCTGTGACACCCAGTGAGTTCTGTGTCCCTATTCAATTGAATTTCTCCCCCAGGGGAGCAATATTTTCTGTAAAACATAGGTGTAAACTTTTCACCTGCTCCAAGGAATTGCAATGTGCTATTGCCTACAGTATGTCTTGAGGGCTGCTTTTGGCATCTGAGAGCCTCCTTTACTAAGGAAACCCCAGATGCACAGGATTAAAATAGGTAAAGGAAGTCAGTTCTGACTCCTTACATTTTTAAAAGTGTAAAAGCGCTCTGGCTATAATGTTCACAGAGCCCCGGCAAAACATCTTTGCGCCTTCCACCTTGAGTCCTTGAAGAGTATTTTCATTGGTTTAAACTCCCAATGGGGAGCTGAGTCAACCTGCTTCCGTCATATTAGCCAGCCCACATGGTCTGTTTTATAGGGGGCTCTGTATTAGAGGAGTGAAAAAGCCTCCCCCTTTCCTACAGAGTCCTTGTACCTATCATGGATGAGGTGCTCTTCCCTACCTCCGCTGCTCAGGAGGAGGTGGGGGGGGTGGGGGGTGGGGGGTGGCGTGCATACATTTATGGGGCTTATGTAGAATCTAGTACTTTGTATGTACAGTATGTATGTATGTATAAAAGTAAAATAAGTAAATAAATAAGCAAATAAAGCTTTATTAGGAAAAAAATATTATTTATTCTTTAGGTTTTCATCTGTCACTTATTTCTTTTTTTACTTATTTCTTCCTTCTTCTCCTTTAATTCATGTGTCACTTCTTTATTCTTTCTCCTCCTTTAATTCACCTATCACTTTTTTCTTCTCCCTTAAATCTAGTTTGAAAGGTTTTCTGGTCATCAGTCATCTGACATTTGTTGCCTCCCCACCTTTTGTCGCTGTCCGTGGGACCTGTCATGATCTTCACCGCTACCGCCACCATCCTCTTCTTGCTGGGAGCCCCAGCAGAAGCATCTTTGAATGTCCCGCTAAAGTTCTCCATTTGTCCACTAGGCGGCCCAATGAGAATCATCCACAGTGCTCTTAATGCTAGCACATTGCTCAGGTTAAACTTGCAATTTGCCACTAAATTTCAGAGTTATGTGAGGTGATAAGAAGCTTGCACGTTTTGCGCTTCTTATTATCACCTTGTAATGCATAAGACCCATTGTACACTCTTAAATTTGCTGTTCAATTATAGCTATCACCCATCCATGTATTTTTTTATTCAGACAAGGAGCCATAGGCAATTTGTTTTTTCTCCTATGAGATAATTTTTCATCTTCTGTTTAAAATAACTTTTCTGACTATTCATTTGAAAAAGTATCAAAAAGTAGCTGAAAAGTATTATAAAAAATATTCTATTGCTAGCTGGTAGTTGACAAGGCATTTTATTGATAAGGTATGAAAATATCACCAAGATGGAAACTTAGGAGAAAAGGGGTATTGGATGAGGACCAAGTGAGTTTTCTCCTAGGATAATTTTTCATCTTCTCTTTAAAATAACTTTTCAGTACTTTGCAGCTGAAAAAAGTACTAAAAATAAGTTGAAAAACTGCTATTGAAATTATTTAGATTATTTACTTGCTTGCTGGTGGTTTAAAATGCATTTTATGGACAAGGGGTGAGAATATCACCTAGGAGAAAAGTGTGATTGCATATGACCCAATGGGCTCAATTCAGTAAACGGTGCTAACCCATTTAGCACGCCTAAACACTTTGGGCGTGTTAACTAGGGTGCTAACTAGGTTAGCACCGTTTTCCAAATTAGTCCGCGCGCAAAGCACAAAACTTTGCGCGCACAAAGTCCGGTGCGCGTCGCATTGGATGCGACTTTAATATTGCATGCATGCGACTTTAACGTCGCATGGTTGCGACGTTAAGGTTGCATCCAAAGCGACGGTATAGGGCCATTAGGTGCGACAATTTCGTTGGACCGCGATGCGACATTTCGCGCGCACCGGACTTTGCGCAATGCGTTCCGCACGTGTTTTCATGCGCGAACAGCTGGTTTAGGCGTGAAGAGGTGTGCTAAGTAGGTGTGCTAACACTTAGCACCGTTTACTGAATCGAGTCCAATGTCTTGTAAGCTGTAAGCGAATTTCCTATCATTTCATTACGTGCGATTCGCCCCTCCTGCATGCAGCTTGCGGAAAATTGTGACAGAAGCTGCAGGCAGCATCAAGAAGCACATCAGGAAATTTTTTAAAGGAAACATCATTCAAATTGAAAAGTTTCTCACTTGTACTGTAAACCTCAATTGATGACAGTTTAGCTAACTCAGCAGCTGTATAACATAATAGTCAAGGGCTCTGCCTCTGACACAGGCGACCTGGATTCAAAGCTTGGCTCTTCCTGTTCAGTAAGCCAGCACCAATTCAGTAAGGCATCCTTGGGCTAGGCTCCCTAACACTTCTACTGTCTACTGAGTGTGCCCTTGTGGCTGCAGATAAAGCACTATGGGCTTGATTCACAAAGCGGTGCTAACCTAGTTAGCACTCCTAAAGACTTTTGGGCGTGATAAGCATTGCACTAAGTAGGTTAGCACTGCTTTGAGGGAAAAACTTGCGCGCAAAATCCGGTGCGCGCGAAACGTCGCATAGGGTTTAATGCTGTTGCGCGCGTAAAGTAAAACTTTACGCGCAAAACTTTGTGCACGAGTTTATTTTATCACGCCTAAACTGAGTTTAGGCGTGATAATGGGCTTTTCACCAGCGTGCTAACAGTTAGCACCGCTTTGTGAATCAAGCCCATTGTATTTGTCTAGCTCTCCTGTTTATTAAAACTATGCCTGATACATGATACAAATAAATGAACTGATCCTATACTTTACTCAGTGCTACCTCTCTCTTCTGCAATGTTTATTTTGCACATGCTCGCTGTCATTTCTTTTGAACTCTGTCGCCTTTTCATCAGCTCAGAGATGAATAAACAGTGTTATCTAGGATTACGCAGATCCGAGAATGCAGTGATTTATTTTCATGTTCTCTGATAGGAAGTGGTTTAAAGCTAGCCTGGCAATGGTACCACATGGATGGTAGCATTGGCATGTCTGGAAGGTCAGACATAAGGCCCTATGAGTGATCTTCCCAAAAACTTACCAGGACTTAGAACAGATTAATGAAGGTGTCTTCCTAAAACCAAGAAGCCTGCTTCCTTCCTACTGCACAAAAATTATTGCTTTCTTTCATTATTACAAGGAACACTGCCCGTGAATAGACATCTCTCACAGTAACCAAAAATAAGAGCTTCAGGGCTCTTTTTTTGCTGGTTAAAATTAAATTTATGATAACCCATTTTCAGTCGCGTCTGAGCAGCACTTTGCGCTTGACATCAGGTCGGACGTGACTGGGGTTACTAGCGCGGGAGATTTTAGTTGATGCAGCGGGAGGCGGCTGCACTTTGGAGACACACTGCAGGTTACAGGGTGGTTCTCAGGAACGGGCTCTCACTCAAGCTAAGTGCAAGACCTGCCTGAAGTATTCCTTAATTGCTCATACTATGTGCTGACTTTTTTATCATTTTGCTGGAGTTTTTTGAATACATTTTTATTGACATAAAAGAGTGGACCTTTATGCAATGAGAAGTCTTTTTGCTACTATTAACAACTGCTGACGCGCCGGAGTTCTTGATGTACAGGAGGTGTGGTGCCAGTGAGGCTGTGGGGTGGCTGATACCCCAGATGCACGTACGGGCCCTGAAGGCCGCTCCATCCGGTGAGTCCCCACCTAAAGGGGGGTACTGTCTTGTCCTGCTGTTTTGATACCCATCAGTAGAAGCACAGGCACCTATAGAAGCGCTGCTACCAAATTTGTTTATGTTAAACAAAAAAATAAAAAGCCTGATGTCAAGGAAAAACCTTCAATTACATAAATTAAATAACTACATTTTGTAGCAGAAATACAAATTGTTTTTGTAGTCAAATTCATCACTTTATTGTCTAAAGTTGAAAGTTTGAATTGCAGTCTTCCATACAATTCACCATACATTTTTTATGTTTGGCAAAAGAGAAAATAACAGAAAAGTGAGAACTTGACAATCACTTTTGGTCAATTTGTGTCATTGTGTAGTTTAGCTTTATGGAAATGCAACAGTTTCCCCTCAGTACCAATGAAATTGTTTTTGAAAAATGCTGTGAGCACCATAAGGGCTTAGACACACTATAAGTGCTTTTCTGAGCGCTTTTTGGCCTCCAGAGCTTTCTGAGAGCTTTTTAAAAAAACACTTCCATTGAATTACATTAAAATCACGGTAAAATCACAATTTTACCGTAACTATAATGAAAGTTAATGGGAGCGTTTTTTAAAAATCTCTCAGAAAGCTCTGGAGGCCGAAAAAAACGTATAAAAGTGCTTATAGTGTGTCTGAGCTCTACGATTGCATGGAATACAACATTATTTGACTCTGAATTGTTCTAGAAAAGGGAATCAAGCTCTTATAATAGTATAGAGTTTTGTCTGCACTTTCTGCTCATATTACACCCAGAACCCCTAGTGTATATATATATATATATATATATATACAACCATCGGCAGTAACTGGGTAAAACACTTTCTTCTTCTTTGCACTTATTAAGAATTAAATATCCTGGCTGGATTTGTACTTAATCTTGAGCTTTTACATTTTCTTTTCGCTTTCATTCATCACTGCATTGCGTTTACATGTGAAAATATATTTATGCTGAGCATGCGTATGCAAGTTCTGTACTGATTACAATCAACCACAAGAGAACAGGCATTACCGTTTAGTAATGAGATTTTGGAAATGTTAGGGTCTGTGTCTAGAAACATGATGCTTCAGTTAGTGTTCTTTTTCCTAACCTAACATTTAACTTTTAAACGTTTGGTTAATTTATGTTTTGTCTACATTATGCATCACTTGTTGGAATCCTAGACCCTTGTCTGGGCCAAACCATAGCTGCATTGGTTTATCTCTCTTGAATGATTTGGTGTGCTCACTGCTTTCCAAAACAGAGCAAGGAGTTCCCTTCCAAACAGTAGGCAGCCAAGTTTTTTTTTTTTGTTTAAAATAAAGTAATACATTATTTTCTGGTGAAGTAGTGGAAAACATGACATCATACCTAAGTGTTTCCCCTTTCCTGTTATAATTGAGCTCAGATGTCTCAGTCTGAAGAAAGAATTGGTCCCCAGAGAAGAAGGAAGAAGGATCCCCATGGCTACTGTTTGTCTGAAGCACTGTTGACTCAGCGGACTTCTCATCCAGTTTTCAGACAAACTGCTAAAACTTGGAGATGGGAATCAAGCAAAGAGAGAGCCTGAAAATCATAATTAAGTTTAGTTTAGGAAAGTACGGACATAGATTAAATTCCTGTGTGCATTAAATACTACATATCTGTTACACTGACAACATAACTAAATATGACATGCCTTTAAAGTAACGGCTGTGCTGGCTATGTGTGCTAAAAAAAGAACAGTAGACATAGCATAAAGAGTCTGCAAAATGTGTGAGGTCAGCTCAACATACACACAGACATATTCCATTATTATAAACTGTATTAAAGGGACTCCGAGCTCTAAATTAAAATGAAAATGGTACTCACTAGAGATGGCCCGAATGGTTCGCCGGCAAACGGTTCCCGGCGAACTTCCGGGGTTCGCGATCACGGAGAACCGCAAACTTTTCCGGATGTTTGGTTCACCCCCAAAATGCACCATTAGAGTCAACTATGACCCTATACATCACAGTCAGCAGGCACATTGTAGCCAATCAGGCTACACTCCCTCCTGGAGCCACTCCCCCCCCCTTATAAAGGCAGGCACCACCGGCCATTACACTCACTCGTGTGCCTGCACTAATTAGAGAAGGGACAGCTGCTGTAGACTCACTCATAGGGAAAGATTAGTTAGGCTCTTGTAGGCTTGTTAGCTTGCTCCTTGCTGATTCTTATTGCTAAAATAGCACCCCACAACAGCTCTTTTGAGAGCTAATCTTGTTCTTGTGATCTATTTTTTTCTGTGTGTCCCACTGACACTTGTGTTGCATAGACAGCCTTGCTAATTCATACTGTGTGTGTGCCACTGCCAGCCAGGCCCAGCACATTCAGTGACTACCTGTGTGTGTGACAGGTGCACATTGTAATACCCAGTACTGCATATACCTACCTGTTGTGTTCAGTGAACCCACCTCATCACTGCCTATGCCTACCTGTTGTGTTCAGTGGACACACCTCATCACTGCATATACCTACCTGTTGTGTTCAGTGAACCCACCTCATCTCTGCATATACCTAACTGTTGTGTTGAGTGCACCCACATCATCACTGCATATACCTACCTGTTGTGTTGAGTGAACCCACCTCATCACTGCATTTACCTAACTGTTGTGTTCAGTGAGCCCACCTCATCACTGCATATACTTACCTGTTGTGTTGAGTGAACCCTCCTCATCACTGCATATACGTACCTGTTGTGTTCAGTGAACACAACAGTGAACTCCGTGCATACCTTTACACCTGTGTGACTGCATATTGTATTAGTCAAGTCAGTGCATACCTTTCACTTCATCCCCCCGATATGGACAAAACGGACAAAACAGGTAGAGGAAGAGGTAGATGAAGACCCAGAGGAAGGCCACCCGGCAGGTCTGTGCGAGGTCGTGTTGATGTGATTTTGTGTGACCCTGGCCCAAAGTACAGTAAAGAAGGCACGTCCCATCAACTCCCAAGATTGTCAGGACATGGTTGACTATTTAACGCAGAACACCTCATCTTCCGCAGCCACCAGCAATACTACAAGCACCACATCCGCTGCATTTGACACTTCGCAGGAGTTATTTGGTGGTGAAATCACTGATTCACAGCCACTACTGCAAAAACAAGATGAAGGCGCTAAGCAAGTTACACCGCCTCATATGTGTGAGTTAGGCGACACTATGGACGTAATGTGTGAGGAGGAGGAAGATGAAGTACCTGCTGTTGGTGCAGTTTTGGAAGTGTCTGAGGCAAGCCAAGCTGCGCAGGATGATTATGATGATGATACGGATCCCACATGGGTTCCTAAGAGACAAGATGACCGGGGCAAGGGGACAGTTCAGAGGGGGAGTCAGAGAGGAGTAGGAGGAGACAAGTTTCTGAAAGAAGCAGGGAGAGCTCGTCATCAGAAACAGCTGGTGGCAGTGTCCGGCACCATGTATCGATTCGCCACTTATGTACAGCCAGCCAACATGCCCTTCAGCATCAGCTGCTGAGGCCACCATAGTGCCATCACCCCAGGGGGGCTCAGCGGTTTGGAAATGTTTTAATGTGTCTGCCTCAGATCGGAGAAATGTCATCTGTTGTCTCTGCCTCCAAAAATTGAGCCGTGGAAAGGTCAACACCCACGTATGGACAAGTGCCTTACAAAGGCACATGGAGAAAAGGCACAAACTGCAATGGGAAGAGCAAAAGCAGCACGCAAAAGAAAAGCCACCCTCTTTCTCCTCTTCCTCCTCCAGGTGCAGCATCTTCAGTCGCTTTGTCCCTTGCACCTTCACAGCCACCCTCCTCCACTCCACCTCTGACCTTGAGCGGTTCCTGCTCCTCTGCCCACAGCAGCCAGGTGTCCGTGAAGGAAATCTTTGAGTGGAAGAAGCCAGTTTCTGCCAGTCACCCCCTTGCCTGGTGTCTGACAGCTGGCGTGGCGGAACTGTTGAACTGTTGAACTGGTGGACTCTGAGGCCTTCCGTAAATTTGTGGCCATTGGGACACTGCAGTGGTAGATCCCAGTCCTCAATTATTTCTCTAAAAAGGCGATACCCAAACTGTACCGTGAAGTGGAGAGGCAAGTGGTGTCATCTCTGGCACACAGCGTTGGGTCAAGGGTCCACTTGACCACGGTTCCCTGGTCTGCCAAGCACGGTCAGGGCTGCTACATTACTTACACAGCCCATTTGGTCAACCTGGTGACTGCTGACAAGCAGGGAGTACGTGGCTGTGCAGCGGACCAACTTGTGACACCTCCACAGCTTGCAGGCATGCCTCCTGCCACCTCCTCTCCGCCTGCTACATCCTCTTCGCTGTCGTCATCCTCCTCCTCCTTGGCTGTTGCCACGATCTCCTCTCCAGCTACACAGCCCCATCTCCCCAGGGCCTATGCTGCATGCCAGGTACGATGGTGTCATGCCATCTTAGACATGTCTTGCCTCAAAGCAGAGAGTCTCACTGGACCAGCTCTCCTGGCTGCTCTTAACAAACAGGTGGATCAGTGGCTGACCCCGCACCGGCTGGAGATCAGCAACGTGGTGTGACAACAGGAGCAATCTCCTTTCCGCTTTGAATTTGGGAAAGCTGACACATGTACCCTGCATGGCACATGTGCTGAATCTAGTCATTCAAAGATTTGTGTCAAAGTACCCAGGCTTAGAGGACGTCCTGAAGCAGGCCAGGAAGTTGTGTGGGCATTTCAGGTGGTCTTACACGGCCATGGCATGCTTTGCGGACATTCAGCAGAGAAACAACTTGCCGGTGAGACGCCTGATATGTGATATCCCGACTCGCTGGAATTAGACCCTGGTCATGTTCTCTCGCCTGCTAGAGCAGGAGAAACCCGTCACCCAGTACCTGTACAATTATAGTAAAAGGACACAATCTGGGGAGATGGGGTTGCTGTGGCCCAACAACTGGACACTGATGCGAAATGCATGCAGGCTCATGCGGCCGTTTGAGGAGGTGACCAACCTGGTGAGTCGCAGTGAAGGCACCATCAGCGACTTGATCCCGTACACTTACTTCCTGGAGCGTGCCGTGCGTAGAGTGGTGGATCAAGCTGTGGAGGAGCGTGAAGAGGAACAGTTACGGTAGGAGCAGTTGTTGTAGCAATTTTCCTAAGAACCAGACGTTTCCTCAACACCTGCAGCAGCACAGAGGGGGGAGGAGGAGGAAGAGTCGTGTGGGAAGGAGGAGTCAGACTCGGATGATGAGGAATATGTTTCTTTGGAGGAGGAGGAGGCGGCGGCAGAAGAACAACCGCAGCAGGCGTTGCAGGGGGCTTGTGCTGCTCAACGTTCCCATGGTATTGTTCGTGGCTGGGGGGAGGAGGAGGACTGACCTGACGTCACTGAGGAAGAGCAAGAGGAGATGGATAGTATGTCTGGATGCAACTTTGTGCAGATGGGGTCTTTCATGCTGTCCAGCCAGTTGAGGGACCCCCGTATAAAAAAAACTCAAGGGGAATGACCTGTACTGGGTGACAATGCTACTAGACCCTCGGTATAGGCACAAAGTGGTTGACATGTTACCAACTCACCTGAAGGCAGAAAGGATGCAGAACAAGCTGGCAACTATGCTTTACAATGCGTATAAGGGTGATGTCACAGCACAACGCAATAAAGGTACCACTACTAGTAATCCTCCAATGTCCATGCAGGCAAGGACAGGACGCTCCAGCGATCTCATGGTGATGTCGGACATGCAGACATTCTTTAGTCCAACGCCTCACCTTAGCCCTTCCAGATCCACCCTCCACCAACGCCTGGACCGGCAGGTAGCCGACTACCTGGCCTTAAGTGTAGATGAAGACACTGTGAGCAGCGATGAACCCTTGGACTACTGGGTGTGCAGGCTTGACCTGTGGCCAGAGCTGTCAGAATTTGCCATCCAACTTCTGTCTTGCCCTGCCTCAAGCGTCCTGTCAGAAAGGACCTTCATCGCAGCTGGAGGCATTGTCACTGAGAAGAGAGGTTGCCTAAGTCACAAAAGTGTTCACTTTCAGTACCTGACGTTTATCAAAATGAATGAGGCTCCTGCCCACCCGAAGACTAAGTCAGTCCCCACACACAGCATCTCTGCCTGCACGCCGTGTGACTGGCTGCCTGCCCCAAGACTAAGTCGCTCCCCAGTGCCACACAGCATCTCTGCCTGCAGGCCGCTTGCCTTCTCCGCCACCACCAACAGGGTCCATGACTGCAGGCGGATTCCTGAATTTTTAAGGCCGCTGCCAGCAGCGGCCACTATACTGACTTTTCTGGTGCGTGTACATGCCTGCCTAATTTTTCTGGCTGCACTACAGCTGCAACAACAAAACAAAAGGCATTTACATGTGCCCATTCCCCTTCGTGATCATTACCTTGCCACGGTCGGTGAAGGGGCTTGCGTATTACAATGAAGCAATGACCGTCGGCTATATGAGTGTCTGGGGGGTGGCACACCAAAAATAATAAGGTCGTTGCTTCATTGTGGACAGACCAAATTTGATCAGCTGGACAGTCACTGTTGTTCTATCATTGAGCTACCACAGCCCGGCGACCATATGGGCTTGAAAACCGCCACAGCCTGCACTCTGGCCATGCAACAGTCCAGCACGGCCGTCACTACACAAACAGCTGTTTGCGGTGCGTTACACAGTGAGTTTGATGTGTCAGTGTGAAGCAGTACTCTACACTTCCTGATTGATGTATACACATGCAAGATGTTTTAAAGCACTTTAGGCCTGCAATTTATCATTCAATGTGATTTCTGCCCTTAAAACGCTGCTTTGCGTTAAATCCAGATTTTTTCCCGGGACTTTTGGCATGTATCTCACTCCGCCATGCCCCCCTCCAGGTGTTAGACCCCTTGAAAATTATTTTCCATTCCTTTTCTGCCCAGCATAATTTTTTCTAGTTTTCAAAGTTCGCCTCCCCATTGCAGTCTTTTGCGGTTCACGCAAACTTTCGCAGGAGGTTCACAAACCTGGTTCGCGAACCGAAAATCGGAGGTTCGGGCCATCTCTAGTACTCACTTGGGGCTTTCTGCAGCCCACCGTAGGTCAGGAGGTCCAACAGCATCCATCTGGCTCTTCCAAGGGCCTGCCCAGAAATGGCTCCCCGGTGGGTCCCGACGTCACGTCTGTCGTCACCACGCCTGCCGCCTCGCGTCATCACCGGGGCCAGCGTGACAGTACTGCGGTTTAATTGCACATGCGCAGTAATGTCACGCTGGCCGCCGTGATGACGAGAGGCGGGGGCGTGGTGATGACAGACGTGACGTTTCAGGAAGGAGCCCCACACTTGGGCCCAGTGTTGCCGGGAGCCGCCAGGGAGCCATTTCTGGCTAGGCCCTGGGAGAAGGCTGCAGAAAGCCGCAGGTGAGTACCAATTTCATTTTTATTTAGAGCTCGCAATCTCTTTAAAGGATAGGGGCAACTACACCTAAGTAAACTATCATAGATGAGTCAGTGCCTAGCTTAGCAATTTACAGTTTGCCATGGCAATAGGGATGGTCGCTGGATTCCGCGGAATTAAGATTTCTGCGATTCCGGCCGGAATTTGGTGATTCCGGTTCCATTGTGACGGAATGGAATTGCTATAGCGCTATGGTAGATTTTCCGCCACCAAACGGATTTCCAAGCGGTTTCCAAGCTAAGTAAGCTCATTTTTCTCTTGGGTATATAACAATGGTACATGCTAGGCTGGCTTCAGCATGTAGCATGTACCATTGTAGTGTGTAGTGTTGGTGGTATAGCGGTGAGGAGAGTTGCCTTCAAAGCACTAGACTTGGGTTCAATTCCTGGCCAATGTATGTGAGCTGGCTTTTGCCATCCTACAATTCCCTAAGTAAGCACATTTTTCTCTTGGGTTTATCACAATGGTACTTGCTAGGCTGGCTTCAGCATGTAGCATTGTAGTGTGTAGCGTTGGTGGTATAATGGTGAGGATTGCTGCCTTCCAAGCAGTAGGCCTGGGTTCGATTCCAGGCCAACGTATGTGAGTGGGCTTTTGACATCCTACAAATCCCTAAACAAGCTCATTTTTCTCTTGAATATATCACAATGGTACATGCTAGGCTGGCTTCAGCATGTAGTGTTGCTGGGGTATAGCGGTGAGGAGAGCTGCCTTCCAAGCACTAGACCTGGGTTCGATTCCTGGCCAATCTATGTGAGCTGGCTTTTGACATTCCTACAATTCCCTGGAAGACAAGATCCTCCTCCGGAGAAGGAGGAAGGAGAAAAGGACCAGGAGAACAGCCAACAGGTGCTATGGGCTACCAGTTAACATAAACAAGGTTTTATTTGCGATTACCTTAATTTTTCCACCGGAATGCGGAATTCCATGGAATTTCCTAAAATTCCGGCGGAAATGTCGCAGCGACGGAATTTAGCGCTGGCGGAATCCGCGAATTCCGGCGGAAAGGAATTTGCTCTTTCCGATCAACCCTACATGGCAATAATGCCATTTTTGTTCAGTTTTCTTCCCCCAGGCAGCACTACCTCATCTAGTCATTGCAGAAGCAATGCTATTTGTTTAGTATATTAAAGGATATCTGGGGCGAACTACTGTGTGGGATTTGATGCAAAAGAGATGTGAGGCCTCAGGCCATGTGTGCAGAGCCTTACCAGGCTTTCTGAGGTCTCCTGAGAGGCTGTTTTGCCATGCCATGAATTGCTCCAGTAGTGGCCATGGCTATAGTAAGTCCTCAACCTTTGACCCAGAGGTACTTGCTTGTGCATGCGCAGTAGATGTCAGATGCAGCCTCTTTGTGTTCATGCTCGCCTTTCTCATGTGTTCCTGGCATGCACATCCATCACTGCAAATGTGCAGGCTAGTAGTACCTCAGAGTATTCCACAATGAAACAGAGCCCGATGAGACATCAGAAAGCATGGTAAGGTGGTTAAGATGAATTATGGGCTTTAAACCATGGAATGCTCTATAGTCATTACATGAAAGCCCTACTGTCCAACATGTACATGGATGGAGGAACACCAAAGCAAATTGGGGTAAGGTTTTCCTCGCTTCAACTTAGGACATTGGAAACCTATAAACATTAGATTACCAGTTTATGATTACAAATACCTTTAGCTGACTCCCAATTAAACCAATCCAGTGCATACCTCTCATTTTATAGAGTCTTACTCATTAATGAGAAAAGAAAACGTCATTATTCATAAATCACAGGTGTGATAATTGGTTTCTCCAGCGCTGAAATATATTTAATACAAGAGGTAAATGTATTTTATATTTTATTTTTAAATAAATGTACTGGAAAGTCAACATATTAAGCTTAGCAAAACAGAAATTTGCCTTCTTAAAACAGAAGGTATTTGCGATTGTTCAGGTTGGAGTGAGGTTTGAGTAGGTCTAAGACACTTTTGTTTTAAATATAGTTGTCCTTTAAATTTATTGGTTTTCAAAATATTATCATTCACCTTCTTAACCACTTCAACCGTTAGGGTTTTTTTTTTTACTTTATGCATCTGAGTAATTTTCACATTGCAGCACCCGTACCATTCATTGGCCAATAACTTTAGCACTACGTATCACACCTAAATGACCTATATCTTAGGGGTTTTTGTTGTTTTTTTCCCACAAATTAGGCTTTTTGAGGGTGATTTTTTTTTTGTAATTATTTTATCATCTATGTATTTTAAAAGGAAAAAAAGAGGAAACAAATTAAAAATTGAGGCGTTACACCTGCTATTGCCGAAATTCTGTTTTGTCCCCACGTTTATTGCCTGATGAAGCGGGCTGGGCCTGCGAAACGCGTTGCACTTTTTTGGGGTACTATTTAATAAATGTGATTGCTACTATTCAGACAATCTTTCATGTCTGCTTTATGGAGGTAAGTCCACCACTTCCTCCCAGCAAATTTTAAAGTTTTTATCCGCTTTTATCCTGCTGGTGCCTCTGTTCTCCTACTGCTACTCCAAAGTATGCATGTGGCTTTGTACAGGACAATTTTTTTTTCACAAAGTATTTTAGCGACATACTTTGTCTGTAGAGCCCCAGAAGATTCAAAACATCAGAAAAAGGTCACACATGTCACTACAATGTTTCTACAAATTACTTTGAATAAAGAAAAATGAACTGTCTAACCATACACTGCAGTGCTGAGATTTCATCTTCTATGCACACCACTGGATGTTCATGTCACCTTTTTCATTTCAATTCATAAAGCACTACAGCATGCAGTAATGCAGAAAACAGCTGATTTTACCAAACATTAAGTGAAATGTCAATTCACTAAGACTGTTACTGTATGGCAAGCTGAAATTACCGACCACTGAAGTAAATTACTTACTTGCTTGGTAAATACCTCAACACAGTAAATGTCAATTCACACAGATTAGAGCAATCGGTAAAAACCAAGTAAGATGCTCGGTATTTAAAAACAATTCTGATCTATTAGTATGCAATAACACACGATATACTGAATCACAAAGCCAGTAGGAAGCACAGTGTGTCTTATGTTTATTGAAAGTTTATCTAGGTAGAAAAAAACAAAGTCTTGTAAAAGTAATACCTTTTAATGGCTAACTGATAAAGTTAAATTATACAAGCTTTCTGGGATCTAGTCCCCTTCTTCAGGCATATTTCCAGATTTTATCTGAAGTAAAACACTGATGCAGGTAAATAGTAAACATGTAGATGGCAGTTGTGCTGGTTACTGTTTAGCAGTTAGATGGTAGGTGATCAGCAGGCTGGAGCCAGTGAGTTCATGCAAGCATACGTGAAATCTAGCTTCTGGTTTCTGAAGATCATGAAGCCAAGTCAATCATGTTCCATAAGGAGTCTTTAATCCCATTCCACAACTTAAACCTTCTCTTAATGTCTTGAACATTTTCAAAGTTATCCTTAAGAATAAGTACTTTGAGATCTTGCATGCTGTATCCTGGTTTACAGAAGAGTTGGGCCAATGGGCTAGTGTTGGGCGAACAGTGTTCGCCACTGTTCGGGTTCTGCAGAACATCACCCTGTTCGGGTGATGTTCGAGTTCGGCCGAACACCTGACGGTGCTCGGCCAAACCGTTCGGCCACATGGCCGAACTAAGAGCGCATGGCCGAACGTTCCCCGAACGTTCGGCTAGCGCTGTGATTGGCCGAACGGGTCACGTGGTTCGGACCCGAACGCGCTCTGATTGGCCGAACGGTCACGTGGTTCGGGTAAATAAATACCCGAACCACGTCATATCTCCGCCATTTGTCTGTGGGTTTAGCTTTGGGTAGGCAGGCAGGGTAGTTCGCGCTCCAGCCACGCTAGCCAGGGTCCCCCTCAGTCATTGTGTTTAGCAGCTGGGAACAGTAGTACACCGCTCGCTCAGCCACACTATATATAGCATTGTTTACTGCCACTGTGTACCTCGCTCAGCCACACTATATAGCATTCTGTGTACTGTTCTGTGTCTGCTGGGAACAGTAGTACACCGCTCGTTCAGCCACACTATATAGCATTCTGTGTACTGTTCTGTGTCTGCTGGGAACAGTAGTACACCGCTCGTTCAGCCACACTATATAGCATTCTGTGTACTGTTCTGTGTCTGCTGGGAACAGTAGTACACCGCTCGTTCAGCCACACTATATAGCATTCTGTGTACTGTTCTGTGTCTGCTGGGAACAGTAGTACACCGCTCGTTCAGCCACACTATATAGCATTCTGTGTACTGTTCTGTGTCTGCTGGGAATAGTGGTACACCGCTCGTTCAGCCACACTATATAGCATTCTGTGTACTGTTCTGTGTCTGCTGGGAACAGTAGTACACCGCTCGTTCAGCCACACTATATAGCATTCTGTGTACTGTTCTGTGTCTGCTGGGAACAGTAGTACACCGCTCGTTCAGCCACACTATATAGCATTCTGTGTACTGTTCTGTGTCTGCTGGGAATAGTGGTACACCGCTCGTTCAGCCACACTATATAGCATTCTGTGTACTGTTCTGTGTCTGCTGGGAACAGTAGTACACCGCTCGTTCAGCCACACTATATAGCATTCTGTGTACTGTTCTGTGTCTGCTGGGAACAGTAGTACACCGCTCGTTCAGCCACACTATATAGCATTCTGTGTACTGTTCTGTGTCTGCTGGGAACAGTAGTACACCGCTCGTTCAGCCACACTATATAGCATTCTGTGTACTGTTCTGTGTCTGCTGGGAATAGTGGTACACCGCTCGTTCAGCCACACTATATAGCATTCTGTGTACTGTTCTGTGTCTGCTGGGAACAGTAGTACACCGCTCGTTCAGCCACACTATATAGCATTCTGTGTACTGTTCTGTGTCTGCTGGGAACAGTAGTACACCGCTCGTTCAGCCACACTATATAGCATTCTGTGTACTGTTCTGTGTCTGCTGGGAATAGTGGTACACCGCTCACCCGCCACTGTATAGCATTGTGCTCTGTGTCGCTGCTGGGAATAGTGGTACACCGCTCACCCGTCACTGTATAGCATTGTGCTCTGTGTCGCTGCTGGGAATAGTGGTACTGTATAGCATTTCTGTACTGCCACTGTACTGCTGCCAGTCAGCGTGTACTGTAAGGATAAGTGAAATGAGGAAGAAATCCGGTGAAAGAGGGAGGGGCAAGGGAAGAGGTGTTTCCCCTGACGGTTCACGTACAGGCCACAGGGGAGCACCCAAGAAAACCCACTCAATACCGCCCATGTTGTCCAGGACAACAACCCTCACAAATCCAAAAGAACAGGACCAGATAATTACTTGGATGACCTCTCAAGCGTCCAGCAGTGGGTTAAGCAGCACCAGCACATCACGCACGAGGTCCGAGTCCTCAGCCAGTTACAAGGAGCCAGTGGGCACAAAGCTGACACAACCGGCAGCGACACCACGCACACAACTGCCAGATAACCAGTCCGATGAATTACCTCAGGACACAATGGGGTATTCGCAGGAGCTATTCCCAGCCCAACAAACTTCCACCTTTCAAAGGTCAATGGAGGAACAGCCATAAATGTTGTGCCTGGATTCACAACCGTTAACTGTGGGAAATGCACCGCGCACTGAAATACAAGGCGAGTCCGAAGAGGACTCGGAAACCCAAATCCCAGAGCAATTTGGGCAGGAGGGGTTGCAATTGCAGGAGGTCGGCCGACAAGATCTGGAAGACGACGTTGGAGTGTGCTGCGCAGAGGTTGTTGTGGGGAGCTCTACTCCACGGCGGCGGCCCACAATGACATATGACGAGTTTGAGGAGATGGAAGAGGAGGGTATGGACAATGTGGACAGAGACCCAGATTTTGTTTGTGAACGAGAACATCGCCGTCGTAGCAGCAGCACAGATGAGTCTGTTGAAGAACCCACTGCTGCACGAGCTCGCCTTGTGCCACAAGGTAGGCGGCGCGCAATTTCAGGCACCACAAGCGTGGAAGTTCAAGTGAGAGGCAAAAGCGGAGCAAACAGAAATCGCCAGCAAGGAGGCAGGTGCTCCAAAGTCTGGGCTTTCTTTGAAGACTGCACTGAGGATGTTACCATGGCGATTTGCAAGGTGTGCAAGACCCGCCTGAGCAGGGGGAAAAGTATTAACAACCTCTCCACCACCAGCATGAGCCGTCACATGCTATCCAAACATCCCACTCTTTGGGCAAACGCGTCAGGACAGGGTACCAGAAACAACACTGCCTCCCTTGGGTTCACCAGACCCGCCTCAGCAGCAGCAGTAGCCCAGCCATTGCGTGGTTCACAACATTCACAAACATCAGACGACGCTGACACTGTCACTTTCCGGAGTAGTGCTCTTGAGGTCTCCCAGTGTTCTTCAAACACAACAACCAACAGCCCTTCCGTGTGCAGCGCTACGGTTCAGTTGTCTGTGTCGGAGATGTTTGAGCGCAAGAGGAAATTGCCAGCAAATGACCCCCGGGCCGTGGCAGTAACAGCCAGCATAGCCAAGCTTCTGGCCTGCGAAATGCTGCCATATCGATTGGTGGAGACAAACAGCTTCAAGGGCATGATGTCAGTGGCCATCCCACGTTACGTGGTTCCCAGCCGCTACCACTTTGCACGCTCTGCAGTGCCTGAGTTGCATGAGCACGTGGTCAGCAAAATAACCCGAAGCTTGAAGAATGCCGTTGCCTGCAAGGTTCACCTCACCACTGACACCTGGACGAGTGCGTTCGGCCAGGGTCGATACATCTCCCTTACCGCGCACTGGATGAACCTTGTGGAGCCTGGCAGCGATTCCTCACCTGCTACGGCACGGGTGTTGCCCACGCCACAAACAGCTGCACCGCCGTCCCTCACACTGGATAACAGCAGCACCTACCTCTCTGACTCCTTCTCCTCCAACGCATCTCAAAGCTGTACCTCATCCGGAAACGCTAACCCAGCAGCAGTAGGATCGTGGAAGCAGTGCAGCACAGCTGTTGGCATGCGTCAGCAAGCGTTGCTGAAGCTAATCTGCCTTGGGGATAAGCAGCACACAGGGGAGGAAATTTGGAAGGGAATAAAGGAACAGACGGATTTGTGGCTGGCACCGCTGGACCTGAAACCGGGCATGGTTGTGTGTGATAATGGGAGTAATCTCATTCGCGCTTTAAGGTTGGCTAAGCTGACACACATCCCTTGCCTGGCGCACGTGATGAACCTAGTAGTTCAGCGGTTCCTGAGGACATACCCAGGCGTGACCGATCTTCTGTTGAAGGTGCGTCGAGTGGCCAAACATTGTAGAACTTCCAGTACTGCTTCGGGGGCACTCGCCAAGATGCAGGAGCGCTTCAATCTCCCCCACCATCGCTTGCTGTGTGATGTCCCTACGCGCTGGAATTCTACGCTGCACATGCTAGCCCGCTTTTGCGAGCAGAAGAGTGCAGTGGTCCAGTACATGACGGCGCAGTACCGAGGCGCATCCGGCCAGCTGCCAAGCTTCTGTGGAACCGATTGGGCCAACATGTTGGACCTCTGCCAAGTCCTCCAAAATTTTGAGCAATCCACGTTGCTTGTGAGCAGTGACAACTCTTCAGTCAGCATTACCATACCACTGCTGTGTTTACTGAAGAGGTCGATGTTAAAAATCAAGGAAACAGCTGTCATGATGCAACTGGGGGAATCTGAAGGAGACAACGATCAGCGTGATGGTACCAACATCAGGCCATCCGCCTCAGGGAACGCTGGCCCCAGCAGCTATGACGAAGAAGAGGAGGAGGAACAGCTGGAGTTGGAGCAGGAGTTTCATGCCACCACTGACGAGGGCCAGAGCGGTGCACGTTGGACTTCCACAATTCAACGCGAATGGTCAGCAGAAGCAGACCAGGAGGAAGGTGACGACTATGATGCATCACAACAACTATCACAACGCTCACAAGAGGATGATGAGGATTCTGGTGGGACTCTGGCACACATGGCTCAATTCATGCTAGACTGCATTGAACGTGACCCACGCATTGTGCGCATTCTGGACAACACCAATTACTGGGTTTATACCCTTCTGGATCCACGGTACAAACACAATGTTCCAAAACTGCTTGAAGAAAGAGTCAGACAGGTCAAAATGGAAGAATACCAGCAGGCCCTTGTGGAGACTTTAGAGAGGAGATTGACATCCTCCCCCTCCTCTAGCCAGTTGTACGCAGACAGACTGACTTCCGCAAACCCAGGACGACCAGGAGGGCAGCAAACAACGCAAGCCGCAGCTAGTACCCAAAAGGGAATGGTATCGGCAGTGTCCTTGGAGTGGGAAAATTTTCTGACACCCATGCAGCAGCAGCCCACTGAACAGCAAGCGTGCAGATCCACCTCCAACACCGATCGCCTGGAGAAGATGGTCAAGGACTACATGTCAGATGACGTAGCTGTGTCTAACAATCCATCTGCACCCTTCAACTATTGGGTATCGAAGCTAGACACCTGGCACGAACTGGCAATGTACGCAATAGAGGTGCTGGCTTGCCCGGCAGCGAGCGTTATGTCGGAACGCTGTTTCAGTGCTGCCGGAGGCATCGTCACAGATCGGCGTATCCGCCTCTCCACAGAAAATGCAGACCGTCTGACTCAAATTAAAATGAATCAATCCTGGATTGGAAACGACTACGCAACACTCCAGGACCCCAACCAAGTAACATGACCAATGAACATCTGGGATAGTTTAGCGTTTCCGGTCCCTGTTTATTGAACCTCTCATCTGTATTACACTTATGACTGCATGGCGGCAAAAAGCATTGCTATATCCGCACACTTTTTGTCCTCATGCAAGGCCTGTGTTGTTGTGTCTCAAAAAGCTTGGCCTTCTCCTCCTGCGCCTGCTCCTGTTCCATCACGTCTGCTGCTGCTGGGTTAGCATTTCCAGTCCCTGTTTATTGAACCTCTCATCTGTATTACATTTATGACTGCATGGCGGCAAAAAGCATTGCTATATCCGCACGCTTTTTGTCCTCATGCAAGGCCTGGGTTGCGTCTCAAAAAGCGTGGCCTTCTCCTCCTGCGCCTCCTCCTGTTCCATCATGTGTGCTGCTGCTGGGTTAGCGTTTCCAGTCTCTGTTTATTGAACCTCTCATCTGTATTACATTTATGACTGCATGGCGGCAAAAAGCATTGCTATATCCGCACGCTTTTTGTCCTCATGCAAGGCCTGGGTTGCGTCTCAAAAAGCGTGGCCTTCTCCTCCTGCGCCTCCTCCTGTTCCATCATGTGTGCTGCTGCTGGGTTAGCGTTTCCAGTCTCTGTTTATTGAACCTCTCATCTGTATTACATTTATGACTGCATGGCAGCAAAAAGCATTGCTATATCCGCACGCTTTTTGTCCTCATGCAAGGCCTGGGTTGTTGTGTCTCAAAGCGTGGCCTTCTCCTCCTGCGCCTCCTCCTGTTCCATCACGTGTGCTCTGTGCTGCTGCTGGGTTAGCGTTACCGGTCCCTGTTTATTGAACCTCTTATCTTTATTACATTTATGACTGCATGGCGGTAAAAAGCATGCTATCCGCACGCTTCTTGTCCTCATGCAAGGCCTGGGTTGTTGTGTCTCAAAAAGCGTGGCCTTCTCCTCCTGCGCCTCCTCCTGTTCCATCACGTGTGCTGCTGCTGCTGCTGGGTTAGCGTTACCGGTCCCTGTTTATTGAACCTCTTATCTTTATTACATTTATGACTGCCTGGCGGTAAAAACCATGTTACCTGTGCAAAGAAACATGACATTTTCAGCATTTAAAAGACAATTTTTCCTTTGAAACTTTACAATCAATTTTCTCAAAAACTATAAGCTCTTTTTGCTAAATTTTTTTCCCTCTTGTACCCACTCCCAAGGTGCACATACCCTGTAAATTTGGGGTATGTAGCATGTAAGGAGGCTTTACAAAGCACAAAAGTTCGGGTCCCCATTGACTTCCATTATGTTCGGAGTTCGGGTCGAACACCCGAACATCGCGGCCATGTTCGGCCTGTTCGGCCCGAACCCGAACATCTAGATGTTCGCCCAACACTACAATGGGCCACTGGTGTGTCTATTTTACCCTCATTAATTTTAAAGCAGTGATGGTTCATTCTTGTGCACAATTTTTGTCCTGTTTCTCCTACATAGATTCTATATAGATCTCCTGTATTGAAAGTTTATCTGAACTCCTGGCGGTCTAATGTTTTCCGCCAGGAGGCAGCGTAGCAGTTTTTTGTTTTTTTTAAATCATGCAGCGAGCCGAAGGCTCGCTACATGATAGCCGCTGCTCAGCGGCATCCCCCCGCCCGCTTCAATCGCCTTCGCCGATCTCCGATCAGGAAATCCCGTTCAAAGAACGGGATTTCCTGGAGGGCTTCCCTCATCGCCATGGCGACGGGGCGGGATGACGTCACCGACGTCAGCGACGTCGTGATGTCTTTGGGAGTCCCGATCCACCCCTCAGCGCTGCCTGGCACTGATTGGCCAGGCAGCGCACGGGGTCGGGGGGGGGGCGGAGCGGATAGTGGCGATCGAGCGCGGGCCAGCGGCGATTGGTGTGCTGATGCAGGTAGCAAAGTGCTAGCTGCGTTCAGCAAAAAAAAATTAAGCAAATCGGCCCAGCAGGGCCTGTGAAAACCTCCTGCGCAGCTTACCCCGAACTACGTTCGGGGTTACCGCCAGGAAGGTTAAATAAAATGTTAATATAAACTGAGAGACAGGTTCAGAAGGAGACATGTAGCTCTAAAGGGATTACAAGAATGCCTCTTACTATTGTAATGCTGTCACTGCACAGATGTGGGAGAACATCACCATAACAGAACAGAGACCTACTCCACAGCAGTTCTACTGTTTAACAAACAGGTCTTTGTGAATTGAAGCCATGTTCTTTTGATAAATTACCAAACTTCCACCATACCTGTGAAAATCTTTATCAAACAGGCCTTTATGACTTGAAGCCTTTATCTCAGAGCATGCAGTGGACAGCTAGATTCTACTAAGTGTACTACATGTAAAATCTCTGCTTGTCCTTAAGCTGGCCACCAACGGTCCAATTTCTAGCGAAAAATCATTTGAGCGATCAGAAATTCTGATCGGATTGGTTGTAAATAATCTCTGTTGGTGGACACAATCAATTATGAATGAGTGAAAAAAAATCTCGTCCGAATGAATTTTCGTCGAACCAAAATTTGGATGATAGATAGGAAGCAAAGATTGGTTCATTGATGGTGTAGTGAACGATGTGTTACAGTATTTTACTTCCATTAGTGGCCACCTTGCTTTGCATAAGGCGAGGTCCATAGTGCCTACTGTTTGCTATACTTCACACATCTCTTCTATCTATGCCTAAAGGTGGCCACTAACGGTCCAATTTCTAGCGAAAAATCGTTCCAGCGATCAGAAACTTTGAACGGACGAAAAATCGTTCACTACACCATCAACTAACCAATCATTGCTTCCTATCTATCACGACCAACAAGAAAATCTAAATTTTGGTTTGACGAAAATTCAATCGGACGATTGTTTTTATAATCGTTCATTATCGATTGTGCCCATCAACTGAGATTATTTACAACCAATCTGATCAGAATTTCTAATCGCTCGAATTATTTTTTGCTAGAAATTGGACCGTTAGTGGCCAGCTTAACCCTAACCACCCCACACAGACTCCTCAAACTTATTCTCCTCAATCTATGCCTAACATTAATGGGCACTGTTATAGGTGTTGGTAAGTTTGTGCGGTAATTGAAATCTACAAATCTACACCCTGGCAGGAATAAGCAGCCATAAACAGATTTCAATTCCCATGGTCCAGAAGCAGTTAATAATTTATTCTCAATGAAGTTATTAGCAGAGTGGGTATCACTGTGACCGTGCACAGACTGATAGAGGTGCTGTGGCTCTATTTATAGCTATGGGAAACAATAAGTTAAAAAAAATCAATCCTCAACCAGCTATCTGCACTTGTATTTGTATCTGTGCTATGATGCACTTTCTGCATGCATCTTTCTTGGTTATATTTCAATTTGAAAAAGCGGTAACAGGTATATAATTTCTTATAATGTCACTCACTTGGCTGGTATTTTGCTCTCCCACTTTTAGACTCCATAGTCTCTTTATGTAGTCTGTATATCTCTTGATACACAATTTTACATAAAGGACCATTCATGTAAAATTATTCATAAACATGCATCTGGCATGAATAATAAAGTAAGTCTAGACACTACAAAAGAGTATTGCACAGATACCCTGTCTGGTGATATTACCAGATTTTTTTAAAATAAAGCAGAACAGTCAAATAACATTTTTAAATTTACTGAAAAATAGATACTTGTATAAAATCGTATTCTGCCTAATTTTAGCAATCCACTTGTAGGAAACATTTAGTCTTTTTATTTCTCATTCATACTGTATAAGATTTTACCCACAAAGTGGGTCAGCTCCTGCCTCTATGGTGGACCTTCACTGAAAGCTTTTTTCTCTCCTCTCTTCACTACTAGAAGGATTTTCAAATGTAGTTATAAAATACAATAAACATTTGTGTTAATATCGATCATATTATATATAAATCATTTATGCAGAGACATCGTTTTCAAATATCAAATAATTAGAGATTAGAGAAAAATAATAAAATCAACTACAGTTTTAGTTTTACCAATTTAGTCTTCTAATGTTCGTAGGATGCAATGCTCCCATCGCCTAATTTAAGAAATCGCCAGCGCTTATCACAGGTGAGTTGGACAATCGGATATGGCCCTCAGATTTATGGTCACTATTTTAAAATATGTGAGTATTTTTATGTATTTATTACTTTTTCTCCATTTAAAATCCGGAAAAGATAGCTAAAATAGGAAAGATGTTCAGATCTGTAATGAGAGTGAGTCCTCTAAATAGAGTCCTGCTCTTCAGCGCAAATGTTTCACAAAAAGCAGTTTAGAAAATGAGTGGTGCTGTTGCTCTATAAGTTACACATCTTTAGCAGTCTATATTGCTGCTCCCTGAGACCAAGTAGTAGTGGAGTAACACTCAAGTTAAGAGAAATAGGTGTGCCTAAGCAACTGATGCCTTTTTTTTTTTTTTTTAAACGTTTTATTGAATTTTTCCAATAAACAATGACAGCTGAAATGATCTTCACAGCGAAGATATAGTTCAAGACAAACAGGATGTAGAACTCAACCCCCTCCCCCCCCCCCCTTCTCCCTTTCTACCCTCCCTCCCCCCTGGTCACTCCTGCTTAGCTAGAATAGAGTCAAGTAGAACCTCTCCCAAGGCCTAGGGGTTAGGGTCTTATGCCCATTGTCCATTTGGACAGATCATGCTCTTAGTTTCAGTCTGCCTAGAGAGCCAGATAGATCCGCTCTCGCATACCATGAGGAATACTTGAAGGGCTGCATCAGGCGTTGTAGGTCTGCATCTGACATTGTGAGCAATAAGAAGGGTTTCCATCTCTTGAAGAATCTTTTCGTCCCTTTATCCATATTCATAGTTGCATCCAGTTTTTCCATCAGCATTAATTGTCTCAGTTCCTCTTGAGCATCCCACAAAGTGGGAGATGTTGAGTATATCCACCTGTTAAAGATTGATTTGCGTGCTGCCAACATTGTTATATGTACAATGTCCTGTATGTGTTTGGTTTGATCCGGTGTGTTTTCTACCGGGGCTGCATTGAATAGAAGCAGAAGTGGTTCTTTTACTATGGTGCAATTTCCTAGTTTACCTGCAAAGATGCAAATCGTGTCCCAGAAAGTTTGGATTGGAGGGCAGTCCCAGATGCAATGAACCATGTTAGCCTGAGGTTGATGACATTTAGGGCAATGGTCTATGTATCCAGGTCTTGGGGTCTTATAAATTAAGTTAAAGGCATACTTTGCTTTATATATCATTAGTAGGTGGGACTCCCTCCATTTCTCACTTATCATCACCCTTCTCACTGAATTATTGCCCTCTAGTATCCTTTTCTCTAGGTTGGGGGCCTGGAATGTTTTCGACCAGCTGCTCATATTATGAACTGCTTTCTCCTCCATCCCAATTGTTGCAATAGATCTTTGGATCTCCGATAGAGATAGCCTCTCCCCTCTTGGCTTTAAGAAAAGGTCAAATGGTAAGATATCAGCTATTGAAGCTATGTTTTGTAGATTAGCTCTAACGTAAGAGCAAATTTGATTATATATGAGAAAGTCAGTTCTTGGGATACCATAGTTTTGCGATAATTCCCTCAGAGTTGAGAGTCTATGTTCCCGGAGATCCATCAAATTGCCCAATTTTGTAACCCCCTTATCCGCCCAGACTGTATAGTTTTCATGTAAAGAACCTGGTTTAAATCCCGGATTCCCTCCTAGGGGCATGTATTTTGATATCCTCCAAGGAAGGTGGAATAGTTTACGTATTTCTCTCCAGGTTAGCAAGGTATCTCTATATATTACATTATATTTAAGTCGTACTGGCAAGCATGGCCAGTTCGTGTGTAGGAGACCCGTCAGTTCCCATGGTTCAGCTACACATTTCTCTAGTTCTATATTTGAAAAATGTCCTGTGTTAGCAATCCAGTCCCTAACATGTCGGAACATGCAAGCTAGGTTGTATTTTCTGATATTTGGAAAGCTCAGACCCCCCATCGCTTTTGGGAGCTGTAACCTCATCAGACATATGCGCGTTCGTTTCCCCCTCCATAAGAATTTAGTGAATGCGGCGTTGAGGGCTCTAACATCCTTGTGTTTTAACAATAGAGGGATAACCTGCATAGGGTAGAGTAATCTCCCAAAGCTAATCATTTTGACTAGCGCCGCTCTCCCAAGGACTCCTAGTGGAATCTCTTTCCAGCTCTGCATCTGTTCAATTACAGACTTTATAAGTGGGGAAAAGTTGCGGGTATAGAGTGAGCTCGGATCCCTACCAATATCTATTCCTAAATATCTTATCTTTTCTTTTGCTACTTGTAGACCCAGACCGCTGGCCGATTCATGATCTGCGTACTTTGAGAGCAATAATAGTTCAGACTTTGATGTGTTTATTTTAAATCCTGAGTGATTGCCTATTTCCTGAATGATTTCCAGGGCCTTCGGGAGCTGTTGGGCTGGGTCTGACAAGAAGAGTAGGAGGTCGTCCGCGAATAGAGTCTGCACTACTTTCATGTGACCAATGCGTATACCTTCCAGCTTATTATGTAATAGCCGAGCCATAGGCTCCAGTGATATGTTAAATAACAGGGGTGAAAGAGGACACCCCTGTCTTGTGCCTCTATGTAATGAAAAGGGACAGGAGAGGAAGCCTGGTGTACTAATTCTAGCCTGGGGGGAATTATACATGAGTCGAAACATAGTGAGGAATGCCCCCTGGAATCCCATTTTAACAAGGACAGCTTCTGCCCATTTCCATCTAACTGCGTCAAACGCTTTTTCAGCGTCAAAAGTTACCAGGGCACAGTTCTTATTCGATTTAGGGTACGCTTTTACTTGTTCTAGGACCAGGAGCACTTTTCTAATGTTGGTGACCGCCGCTCTTCCTCTAATGAAGCCCACCTGCTCTCCTTGGATTAGTTTGGGCATAAGATCTGCCAGTCTATCAGCCATGATCTTAGAGAGCAATTTAATATCCTGGTTTATTAAGGAGACTGGGCGGTAGGACCCTGGGTTTTGTGGGTCTTTGCCCGCCTTGTGGAGTAATTTAATATGGGCTTCATTCCCTGTGCCCAAAAGGCCTCTACCTTTCAATGTGGTGTCATATACCCGTCTAAGTGTAGGGACTATCTCTTCTTTCATAATTTTATAGAACTCTCCTGGGAGGCCGTCTGGGCCTGGGGCTTTGTGGTTAGTTAAATTTTTAATTGTTGCTTTAATCTCTCCTTCTGTTATATCTGCATTGAGGCCTTCTACCTCCTCTTGGGTAAGCTGAGGCAGGTGAACCTTTCGTAGTATATTTTGAATCCCCTCTACATCTACTTCCCCTGTATCTGCATATAATGCCTCGTAGAATCGTCGGAATCGTTCGTTTATCTGCTTCGGATTGTGTAACAGGCTTCCCCCCTCGTCCCGTATTGTGTGTATTTTTGTAGGTGTAAAGTGGCCTCGTGCCATAAAGGCTAGAATACGTCCCGCTTTACTGCCATATTTATGAAATTTCAGCTCTGTGTATGATCTGGATATTGTTTCTTTATCCCTAAACCACTTGTCTGAATTGGCTTTAGCTGAAAGCCAATCAGATTTTTTCTGTACAGTGGGGGACAGCTTGTAATTTCTGAAAGCCTCTCTAACCCTCAGAAGTGCCTCCTTATATTGCTTTGCTGTTTCTCTTTTTTTTGCGCTCACATATGCCATGATGCGACCTCTCAGGACCGCTTTGGCCGTGTCCCAAAAGAGAAGGGGGGTTGCCTCGTGTCCCCTATTGTCCTCCCTATATTCGAACCACCAGCCCCTCAGCAGCGCATGGAACCCCTCATCCCCATACAGAAAGGAGGGGAATCTCCAGATTATATCCGAACCCTTCTGAATTTTTTCCTGTATTTCCAGAGATACCGGAGCGTGATCGGAGATTACTATATCTCCTATCTCCGCCGTATGGATTCTATTCGTTAAACGGTCATTTATGAAGATATAATCTAGGCGGGAAAAGGTTCCATGCGCTGCCGAGTGAAAGGAGTACTCCCGGTCATATGGGTGCATATATCTCCATGAGTCCGTAAGCTGCATAGCTGCTTGGAATTTAGCCAGGACTGTTTCTTTGCCCCCTAATTGCGGCCTGGTATAGTTTCCTCCCTTTTTATCCTCATCTGTGTGCATTACCGTATTCCAGTCCCCTCCTATTACAAGGTTATTAGCCACCACCTTTGTTACCTGCCATTGTAAGTTATGTAGAAACTGACTCGTACCAGCATTTGGTCCATAAATATTAAAAATTGTGAGTTTATCCCCTGGTAGTATGAGATTTACCGCTAAGCATCTTCCCTCCCCATCCGACCAGAGGAGCTCTGACTCTGCCCGGGCCTTTTTACTGATTAGAGTTAAGACTCCCGCCTTGCGGTTCTGTGCTGGAGATTCGAATACTTCTGCCACCCAACTTTTCCGCATGAGTTTCGCTTCCCCTACTTTTAGATGCGTTTCCTGCAATATTGCTACGTCCGCACGTAATTTCTTTAGGTGGCGCAGAACCTGCGATCTCTTATGTGGAGACCGCAGGCCCTTCACATTCCATGATATAATTTTGAACGTCATCTATATATCTGAGAGAATGTGTAGCACCTGGTACTAAGACAACCAATTTGCCAGTCAGAGCTCCTCTTATCCACTAAACGACTATAGATTAGACAACAATCCCCTATAAGAGCCTTAAGCATGGAGTGACCAGTTATATACCCCTCCCCCCTTCCCTTACCCCCCGTATCTTTGCTCAATGAGCAGCTGAATAACTTTCCCCGTAAGTTCAGTTCCCCATTATCATCCTTTCTTTCTTCAGACCTCACTTCTTCCCCGCATGTCGCTTCCGCCATTCTCTCCCTCGGTGAGTGTCTTTTCTCCTGCTTCCCCGGCTTCGCGGGTTTCCAATAAACAATTGCTTCGTGTGTATGAGCAGCCATATAACTTCTCAAAAGCGCATAACATTAAACAGTCCCCAACACAGGATCACACAGTAACTTACGACCTCCTGGAACACTTCTTCTCAGGTACTCATGTCCGGACCTTCCGTCGAGTGGTCAGCACGTTCTTTAGCCGGGCTGTTAAAGGCCGTAGGATGCGAAAGGAATTTTTTGGCTTCAGAAGGTTTTTTGAAGATGTAGGTCTCCCCATCTTTCGCCGTTATTTTCAAAGTTGCAGGGTACATCAGGGCAAATCGAATCTTCCTCTTCACCAATTCCGAGCATATTTCGTTGAAGGCTTGACGGCGCTTGGTAACATCTGCCGAGTAATCGTTAAAGATCATGATTTTCTTACCCTCTAATAGAAGTGGTTCCCTGCGTGCTTTAAAAGCTGAGAGTAGTTTTGCCTTATCTTTATAGTCCAAATAGCGGACCATTACCAGCCTAGGTGGTCTCTTATCTCCTTCTGCTCTCTGGGGGCCCACTCTGTGGGCTCGTTCTGCCCTACAGGTTCCATCCATATTTAAAAGTTCTGGCAGGGTCTTTTCACAGAACTCGTCAATGTCCTGTAGTTTATACTGTTCAGGGAGGCCTACCACTCGCAGGTTGTTCCGTCTAGATCGGTTCTCCATGTCCTCAATACGATCGTAGAACATTTGCTCGTGTCTCTGGGAGTCCTCTAGCTGTTTACTTGCCTCCTCTACATCTTTCTCCAATTCTCTTATGCGTTTCTCCGCTTCTCCGAGCCTCCCCGCGTGGTCTTGCAATTGACGCGTTACATGTCCCAAGGACTTCCTCACAGCTCCCTCCACTATGGATTGGAGGTCAGGCGTAATAAACTTGGCCACTTCCTGGGCGATTGCCCGGTAGTCTTCACTGTGGAGCGACCCTCTGGTGTGATCCTCCTCTATGCTCTCAGTGTCCCACGTTCCCGCGGGTGAGTGAGGCTCAGGGCTCTGGGAGGTGTGGGATCTTCCCGCCGCCATCTTGCCTGCATGCGGTTCCTGCCGGGCGTTTTTCTCGGCTTTTTTCCGAGAGGACCGGGTGAGGTATTTGTCCATCTGCCGCGTCTGTGTGCTGGTGACTTGGGGTTACTCGGAGGATCAACTCCTATCTTTTATCTGGCTGCGGGTTGTTAGCGAAGCCGGTTTCTGCACGGAGCTCTCACCCCTAGCCTCCGATCATGCGGGCGCCGGAACCGGAAGTCATGCCTTTAAAATGAGACCAAACAGGTACCAAACATTGCAAGGAAGCTGACACCACCAGTTTAGAAGCTAATTTCCTTCATTGACAAAAAGTTACAAAGGACTGCATGCCCAACACAGGCATAATGCTATACATATAGTCCTTTTTAACTTTGTTCTTTCAAAAAAAAAAGGGAAAAGACCTTCTACACTGGTGGTGCTAGCCTCCTTGCAACGTTTGATACAGTGAACAGTGCAGTTGCTTCCTTTTCAACAAAATGTTTTTTTTGTTTCCCCTCTTTTATAGGTTTTTACATCCATTCTAAATAGGGCTTGCATCCTTTGTCTTTTTTTTATTTTTTATTTAGAAATGCTTTGCACCTTGGCGCATTGATAAGCAACACTTAATATCAACACTCTATGATCACACCCTTGAAATGGTTATCTCGTGGATACCCACTTCCACATTTATTAGTACATCTTCCTTGGCCATCTTCATGTTAGGATAATTTTAGCTGTTTCCTCTTCACTAAGACTTAAAGCAGATCCGATATGAAAAACTAACTATACCAAGTAACTTGTCTATATCTTATATACAGTTTAGATAGTTTACACAGCAAATCTAGCTGCAAACAGCTTTAATATAATATAATTATTTATTTCTGTGATACAATGACAGCAGCCATGTTGTTTGTAAACATTACACAGAGGCAGGCTTATCTGTATCTTGAGCAAAAAACCCGAATCCCCCCTCCTCCTCCCTCCTCCCATCTGCCTCTGTAATCTCTGGCTAGTAATATCTCCCCCTCCTCCTGCCCAGACTGAGCTCCCATGAGCCCTTGCTACTGTCTGAAAGTGCCTTGGCTCTCTGAAAACCTGTGGACATGGCTTGTTTAGTTTATAGGGAATTAGAGTATTAAAACAAAAACGTATTTGGCTTGAGGAATGCCCTATAAACAATAGGAAAGGGACACAATTATGCAATGAGTAAAAGTTCATCTCGGATCCACTTTAATTTATGACCAGTAATAACCAGTAAATTATTTTGGATCCACCTTTTACTCAGAAGTAAACCTGATCTTGCTCTCCTAGCTATAGCACTGAACCTCATAGAAAAATAAACTTTCACGGTTATCATAATGGAGAAGTTCTGCAGTCAGCACTTTGTAATGCCCTATGGATTTAGGAGAATAACTGATCCCCTTTTTGCATTAAGTAGAAAACTATTTAGTATTAAATACAAATAAGCCAATGATTCACATGAGATATTGTAGTTTTTACAGAGAAATTGCTTTTTTACTCTGTCACAGTTGTATAAACAAAAACAACTAGACAATTGAAAAGCACTTTTCTCACATAGGATCCAAAGTGCACAAGATTGATCAGTACATAATTGTGGTTTGTGTTGTGTTACAGAAGAAAAAGTTATGTGATATAAATGCCAGACTAAACAGTGGGCATTTTAGTTTTGATTGAAATGCTTCCAGGATGGGAGCTGTCTTGATTTGGTGTAGCACAGCATTTCAATTCTGAAGAGGATTCTCCATTTTATTGTAGCTAGTGGAGTGTGAAAAGGATTGGTATTAAGTGGCAACATGACCTTTTGAATACAAACATTTACTGTGGACCAAATAAATTACCTATAATTAGCATTTGCTTCTTCTTCGTGTTATGACACTGTTAGTGCTATTTATAGAAGTGACAGGATTGGGAATCCCAAATGCTAACAGGCCACTGTGATCATTAGTAGTAGTAGGCAATGCACATTTAAGTCCTGGTTGCACAGGTAATACATATACCATTCATTTATTAGGAAGGCACATCACTTGACATAATAGGAGATGTGCCATGAGACTTGGATAAGTGGCTTGCCCCTATTTTATAGTAGAATGTATAGCTATTGAACAACAGCATATATCAGGGGCATTTCTAGGTTCCTGGGAGATCCGGGGCACCCCTAGGCACCAGGAGGAAAAGATGGTGCGGCGTGCACAGCAAAAAATGGGTGTGGTCATGCTGTGGAAAGTGGGTGTGGTCATAGGTGGGGCCAAATGTACATGAACATAGCAGTGGTGTAACTTAAATATATTCGATAGGCAGTATTTCACACAAATAAGCCCCTCACCTGGCTTCTGGCTTCTTTTCGGCTGGCTGGCCCATGTGCTGTACTCGACTGGCGGTTACACTGGTCTTGCTGGCGGTGAAGCTGGGCTGTCTGGCTGGTGGTTATGCTGTGCCAGCCTGGCTTTGCTGGGTGCTTGGCCTGGGGCTTTGCTGGGTGATTTGCTGGAGGCTTTGCTGGGCTGGACAATTTGCTGCGGGCTTCACTGGGGTGAGGGCATTTTGGGACCCTTTGCTGGGCTGCGGGCTTTACTAGGCTTTGCTGAGCTGGGAGCTTTGCTTGGATGTATGCTTTGCTGGGCTGGGGCCTGGAGGCTTTGCTTTGCTTGGCTGGGGCCCTGGGGCTTTGCTGGTCTGGGGGCTTTGCTTTGCGGGGCTAGGGCTCTGGGGCTTTGCTTTTCTGGGCTGTATGCTTTGCTGGACTGAGGCCCAGGGGCTTTTCTTTGCTGGGACCGGGGGTTTTGCATTGCTGGGGCTTTGCTGGGATGGGGGCTTTGCTTTGCTTGTCTGGGGTCCAGGGGCTTTACTTTGCTGGGCTGGGGGCTTTGCTTCAGCATAGGTAGCTAGGTATAGATGCCTTCAGGATAGGTAACTAGGTATAGATGCCTTCGGTATAGATAGCTAGGTATAGAAGTCTTCAGTATAGGTAGGTAGGTATAGGGGCCTTCAGTATAGGTAGGTAGGTAATGGGGCTTTCAGTATAGGTAGGTAAGTATAAGGACATTTAGTTCATTATAGGTAGTTAGGTATAGGCAGGTTCATTATAGGTAGTAGGTATAGGAGCCTTCAGTATAGGTAGGTAGGTAGGTAGGTAGGTATGGGGCCTTCAGTATAGGTAGGTATGGGACCTTCAGTATAGGTAGGTAGGTATGGGGTCCTCAGTATAGGTAGGTAGATATGGGGCCTTCAGTATAGGTAGGTATGGGGCCTTCAGTATAGGTAGGTAGGTATGGGGCCTACAGTATAGGTAAGTAGGTATGGGGTCCTCAGTATAGGTAGGTATGGGCTCCTTAGTATAGGTAGGTAGGTAGGTAATGGGGCTTTTAGTATAGGTAGGTAGGTATGGGGCTTTCAGTATAGGTAGGTAGATATAGGGGCTTCCAGTATAGGTAGGTAGGTAATGGGGCTTTCAGTATAGGTAGGTAAGTATAAGGACATTTAGTTCATTATAGTTAGCTAGGTATAGGTAGGTTCATTATAGGTAGTGGGTATAGGAGCCTTCAGTATAGGTAGGTAGGTAGGTATAGGGCCTTCAGTATAGGTAGGTATGGGACCTTCAGTATAGGTAGGTAGGTATGGGGTCCTTAGTATAGGTAGGTATGGGGCCTTCAGTATAGGTAGGTAGGTATGGGGCCTTTGGTATAGATAAGTAGGTATGAGGTCCTCAGTATAGGTAGGTATGGGGTTCTAAGTATAAGTAGGTAGGTACAGTGGCTTTCAGTATAGGTAGGTAGGTATTGGGCTTTCAGTATAGGTAGGTATATGGCTTTCAGTATAGGTAGGTAGGTATGGGGCTTTCAGTATAGGTAGCTAGGTATGGGGCTTTCAGTATAGGTAGGTAGGTATGGGGCTTTCAGTATAGGTAGCTAGGTATGGGGCTTCAGTATAGGTAGGTAGGTATGGGGTCCTCAGTATAAGTAGGTATGGGTAGGTATGGAAGGCTGCCTGCCTGCATCTTCCCCCTCCCCCCCCCCTCGCTGAGCCCCTCTCCTCCTCTCCCCCCGCTGGTCCCCCGCTGGGCAGCTCCAGCATGGAGCCTGGAGAGCACAGCCGCATACCTCTCTCTTCCTCCCGCTGTTTCCCCAAAGCTCAGTTTTTGCTATCATTAGCAGAAGCCGGTCACTAGGGGAACAGAGGAGGAAGAGAGAGGTCTGTGGCTGTGGTCTCCAGGCCCCACGCTAGAATCGAGGCAGAGGTAAGCAGACGCTGTTTGTAGTAGATAGTAGGGAGGGGGGGTGTAGTAGTAGGGAGGGGGGATGTGAGAGGGAGAGAGGGAGTGAAGGGCGGGCGGAAGTCGCTGCGATCTGAGGTCTGAGGAGGGGAGCCAGAGAGGATGGGGCACGGGGGCCATAATAGATCTGGGGCACCATGGCAACATGTTCATGGGCGGTGCCCCAGATCAAACGGACTAGCGACGCCACTGGCATATATATTAAAATATATCTGTGTATATTAAATTACAATCATTAAAGCTGTTATTTAAAGTAGCAGCAACCTTCTTTTGTACATATCAGGGCTGGCAAACACAATTATAGCATGTAAACAGCTTTCTGCAGTGTATTTCTTCAGAAGTTCATCACCATCTGGCAACTTTTGGATGCAATGTTAATGTAATTAATATAAGTTGTGCTGTATTACACTGCAGAAGCAAACACACTCCTTCAGAAGCACTTACGTTCCCTATCTTTTCAATCTTTAGACTAAATAAACAATATTAAGTGTATTCTGGCCATTATATGCGTTGAACATGTTCCAAAATACAATCTTCATCTTGAAAAGGGATTTTATGCAAGTATTGTTTAATGTGTTTTTGGTTGCTATGCACACAAAAAGAAACATCTGTAGTTAAAATGGAAATATAATTAATTTTAATTAAGATCCATTAGCATGTGAAGTTTTTTTTTTTTTTAAATCAGCTATTACTGTTAAGCATAGTTAATCAGTAAAAATTAAAGTAGAGTTTTCCAAAGCCAAATGTCTGTGAGTTCATTATACTTAAGCAACACTTTGCTTTATCCATAATGATAGAATACAACTTATTTATGTAAACTGTCATAGAAAACCACCTAACAGCTGGAACAGATCCAGGAAAATCAATCTGTCTTTTATATTATTGTAACCCAATGCATAACACAAAACAGTAATAAAACCCTCATCACCTATATCCAAGCTTCATCGTAAACTTACCAAAATACCCTTAAAATGTCACAAACGTTATTTTCCTAAATTCTTGACAGCAAATTTGTAGCTCTATTTGAAAAAAATAGAAAGTAACAAATAATACATTCTGAGATGCAAAAAATTTAATCATAAAAATAATTTATATATTTCTAGTTTCTAAATCATCTTCAACATAAATCTCAGTCTTAACAATTTGATTGAATGCCTATGGTACTGTATATATATAATGGATGGAAAACAATTAACTACTAAGTATGTTGATTCAGTATGATAATCAACCTAACAATAGTGAACAAGGTTCAGGAGGACCATACGAATTTTAAGTCAGATCAGAAATGAACATGATACAATCTTTGTCTTGAGATTAATCATAAGGGCCAGGTAATATGTGTTTAACTAAACTCACTATTACAATTCACAATTATTTTATTTTCAATGGTTAGTTGTGTTTTAAAATTAATTCTTAGAATTAGTCTTATTTTCACGGTTTCTTGTTTTGGGTCTCTTACAATACCCCTCATTCCTTCTCCCTCTTTCCTTTTTCTCAATGACTTTAAAGATTTTTACTGTTAATAATTTTCAGTTTACTGTGAATAACCAGGTAAATAAACATAATCTCCAGTCCAATATAACTGAAAACGAAAGACAAAGTGAACAAAAAATAAGTGTATCTATTAAAACAAGAAAAGTGGTAAAACCATTTGGTGCTACTTTCTGCTGGCCGTATGTTTTTGAATGGTAAATTAACCATGCTTCCCATGAAAACATTGTTTAACCACTTGCCGACCGCACGCTTATACCGTGCGTCGGCAAAGTGGCAGCTGCAGGACCAGCGACGCAGTACTGCGTCGCCGGCTGCAGCCTAATTAACGAGCGATCGCGCGGCTGTAGCCGCGCGATCGCTACGTCACACTCTTCGGCCCCCATGTGACTTCAGCCCGCCGGCCAATCAGCAGCGCCGGCGGGCTGTAAAAATTCAAATCGGCCAATAGAACAGGTATAATACAGTTTGTTTACGTAACAAACTGTATTATACTGCCTGCCTCCCGCTGGTGGTCACACTTAGCGATCGACCACCAGCGAGGAGAGCAGGCACAGTAAGCACACACACACGCACACATTAGGAGCCCCACAGACCCCCCGATCACCCGCAGCACCCATCAGACACCCCCCTGTACCCCCCTGCAGCCCGCAGATCAGACCCAACCAACCCCCATATCACCCATCAATCAATCCCTGTCACCACCTGTCACTCCTATCCATCAGAGCAGACCCCCAACTACCCCTTAGGGGTATCTGATCACCCCCCACACCTCCAGATCTCCCCCCAACCCCCCCCCCCCTGTATACTGAACCTATCTATCTCCCCTGCATCTGTCTATCTCCCCAGTGATCAGCTGCCAATCACCTATCAGTCACCTGTCAATCATCCCTTGTCACCACCTGTCACTGCCCCCCATTAGATCAGACCCCCAACTGCCCCTTAGGGGTATCTGATCACCCCCCACCCCTTCAGATCCCCCCCCTCCCCCCGTATACTGCATCTATCTTCCCTGTAATTGCCCGCTGATCAGCTGTCAATCACCTATCCGTCACCTGTCAATCATCCCTTGTCACCACCTGCCACTGCCCCCCATCAGATCAGACCCCCAACTGCCCATTAGGGGCTTCTGATCACCCACCCACCCTTTCAGATCCCTCCGAGACACCCCCCCCTGATCACATCAGCAGTCCATTGTTTACATCTGTTTTTCCCTGTAAACACCCACTTATCACCCGTCAATAACCCATCTATCACCACCTGTCACTCCTATCCATCAGATTAGACCCCCAACTACCCCTTAGGGGTATCTGATCACCCCCCACCCCTTCCGATCCTCCCCACACCGTCCTAGTTCATTGATTGCGTATATTCTCCCCCCTGCCATTGTGTATCTTATCTCCTGTCTGTAAGGCTTGATTGTGCTTTGTTTGGCTACAATTGTCTCAATTGCACTGTGATTGGCATCGATTGTCGTGTGATTGGCTTCGATTGTCACGTAATTGGGCTTCGATTGTCGCGTGATTGGCTTCAATTGCCCGTAATTGGTTTTAATTGTGCCAATTGCCCACTGATTGGCTGTTTTGCCCTGTGATTAGCATCGATTGTCGTGTGATTGGCTTCAATTGTCACGTAATTGGTTTTTGATTGTCACGTTATTGGATTCAATTGGTCCGTGATTGGCTTTGATTGCGCCGATTGCTGTAATTGTGTTGTAATTGTCTCGTGATTGTTTTTGATTATTTGTGATTGCTCTCTGATCCCCAACCCCCCCCCCCCCCCCCCACCATCACTATCCTAGTGATCTAAAAACTTTTTTAGTATCACTAGTGGTAACAAACAGTTAGGCCAGTTATCTAAGCAAAAGGGTTGTTAGTGTCAGTTAGTGCTCAGCCCACTGCACCACAGTCACTAATTAGCGTCATCACTGTCGCTAATCAGCATTGGTACTATATAGTATCTGTAAGTGATTATTAGTGATCACAGTCAGATCTATATTAGGGTCTCTAGGATCCACAAAAAAACGCAGTGTTTGCCCGATCAGACCTGATCGTTCGCCTGCACTGCGTTCAGCCCGCCCCACCGCAGTGACAGAAATTTCTTTTTTCTGATCACTGCAAAAAACACTACACAAGCTGTGGCACTGTAAACATCAGTTTTGATTTTTTTTATCTAAACTCAGTGACCACAGCTTTCTACCTCTCAAGTACTCCCTTTCGCTAGGTAGGTGCTCTTTTCCTGGGTAGTCTCAGAGGAATACCTCCTAAATTTAGCAGGCCACCATGGCAAAAAAGAGGTTTTCCAATGAAGACATCTACAGGTACATGGACCAGTCGGATGAGGATGATTGGGTCGACTTATTCGACGAATCTTCGGGTTCAGAGTACGATCCTGTAGACAGCAGTGGCTCTCAGACCGATAGTTCCGATGACGAGGTTGAGGTCCCGGCTAGAGCCAGGCGTACCACACCCCATGTCACTGGACTGCAGGTGGCGGAAGATCAGTCTCAAGGGCAGCAGAGTGGCGCTGATCTGATTTTTCTTGGTGAGGCATGCACCAGCAGCGCAGCATCTCCTGGGCCTATCAACACCAGTACTTCCGCAGAAGACCCTGATGAAGTGGCGGACACCATCCTGGAAGTAGAAACTGGTTCGGTGGTACGTGAATTAAGATCCGATCCGCAGCCACCAAGTAGACGGGCCCGTACTCCCATTGGTTTTCCAGAGGTGCTGGCAAACCCTGATTGGCATTCCCCTGATCCCGCCGCACCCATACTGCCCCCTTTCACCGCCCAGTCTGGAGTCCAGGTGGAGACAGTTGAACTAGGATCGGCCCTAGACTTTTTTGAACTGTTCCTCACCCAGGATCTCCTTGACTTAATTGTGGCTGAGACCAACCTATATGCCACACAATTTATAACCGCCCATCCGAAAAGCTGCCACGCCCAGCCTTTTCGGTGGAAACCACTCCAAGTTTCCGAACTTAAAATTTTTTTGGGCCTTCTCCTCAACATGGGTATTACTAAAAAAAATGTATTGCGCTCTTATTGGTCTACACGCCAAATACATAACATGCCCGTGTTCTCTGCTGCCATGTCCAGGACGCGATTTGAGATCATCCTGCGCTTCCTGCATTTCAATGACAACGACACCTGTCATGAAAGAGACCACCCAGCTTATGACCGGCTCCACAAAATTCGGCCCCTCATAGACCACCTGTCATCCACATTTGCAGATGCTTATACCCCTGAACAGAACATCTGTGTAGATGAGTCCCTCGTACATTTTACCGGGCGCCTTGGCATCAAACAGTACATCCCAAGCAAGCGCGCCCGGTATGGGGTGAAACTGTATAAGCTCTGTGATAGGGCCACAGGCTATACATCTCGTTTTAGGGTCTATGAGGGAAAAGACTCAAAATTGGAGCCGGTCGGATGTCCTGACTACCTGGGGAGCAGTGGAAAGATTGTGTGGGACTTGGTGTCACCCTTGTTCCAGAAGGGGTACCATCTTTATGTGGACAACTTTTACACAAGTGTGGCCCTCTTTCAGCACTTAAAGTTAGAAGGAATCCGATGCTGTGGCACCGTGCGGCCTAGTCGCCGGGGCTTCCCCCAACAGCTCGTTAACACCAGACTTCAACGGGGGGAGAGGGCCGCCTTGTGTACCGATGACTTGCTCTCGGTGAAATGGAAGGACAAGAGGGACGTTTACCTTCTGTCTACCATTCACACAGACACGACAGTACAAATTACACGGGCAACAGAGGTCATTGAAAAGCCCCTCGCCGTCCACAGCTATAATGCCAACATGGGAGGGGTGGACTTCAATGACCAGATGTTAGGGCCCTATTTAATTTCCCGGAAAACCAGACGCTGGTATAAGAAAGTGTCTGTGTATTTAATTCAATTGGCGATGTACAACAGCTTTGTTCTCTACAGTAAGGCTGGGAGAACTGGATCTTTCCTTCAATTCCAGGAAGACATTGTTTCGGCACTCCTCTATCCAGAAGGTGACAGAGCCCAACCCCCAAATGCAACTAGCCGGCTGCATGGAAGGCATTACGCCTACCCGATTCCCAGTACCCCAACTCAACGCAACCCCAGAAAAAGATGTCGTGTCTGCAGCAAGGCTGGAATAAGGCATGACACCCCCGTTTACTGTCCCCGCTGTCCTGACCAGCCTGGCCTATGCCTAGGGGAGTGTTATGAGAGGTACCATGAGAAGGCACACTTTTAGAACCTAGGGAACTACAGACACAGCAGTAGGCACACAAGGGTCTCTCAGTGCTATTTCACACTGGCGCGATGCGTTAGGGCAAATTGCCTAGCAAAAGTCACACTTTGCGGTCCCCCCCTACGCCGGAAGTGCTTGACTTAACGCTAGTGCATGCCTACGTTACTGCGTGGCTTCTGCGGCAATTTGGGTCGGCCCGGAAGTCATGTTAGTCTACGGCGACGCAGTTAATTACTAGGCCGAATGCTACTCTTGTGGTATTCCCTGAAGATCTATTTTGGGCGAGACGGTGCGGCGGGCTCGACCGACCGGATAGGCCAGTATGCAGTGTGAACCCAAACATCAGGTTTTGAGAGATCCAAATACACTGGCCTGCCAGAAACCTCTCCTTTCACTTGGGACAGAATGCATAATGTACTTCGCCACATATCTGTGTGATTTGCACTTTGCACATTGACCCATGGGGGAGGAGAAGTTTATCCTCAGCTCGCAGGTAAAAAAAAAAAAAAAAAAAAAAAAACAGGTAAGCAAAAAAGTTAATATTTGGTTACCAATGTTATTGTTTGGTTTGAACATATTTAATAAAGTTTAAAAAGTTAATGTTATTGAAGTGCTTTGCTGCTTGCTTGCTTTTTTTTTTTTTTTTTTTTTTTTTTTCTTCTTCTCTCTTTTTTTCCAACCGACCAATCAGCTGCAGCACTGATGATGCATCCTGACAGAAGCATTGCGCTTCTGTCAGGTTACACAAAATCGGTGCATGCAGCGCTGTAGGACGAGATTTCTCCTCCACAGTAAAAAAGATACGTTTGCCGAGGCATATGGGCCAAGGTGTGGTGTTGGGGATTCATATGCTTTGGCAAGCACTTTGTATCAAAAAAGAACTCAAGCAATGATTTCTCCATTCACATCGATCAATGTGGATGAATAAATCAGGATTGCCTGGGCATACGAGCTGGTGGGTTTGGATTTTTGGGGTGGCAGCTCCTATGTCCAGGCGGACGCCTTCCCCTCCTTTTTGTTTTGTTTTTTTCGTTTTTCTTCTCTCTTTTTTCTATCCAGACCGACCGACCGACCGACCGACCAATCAGCTGCAGCACTGATGGTGCATCCTGACAGAAGCATTGCGCTTCTGTCAGGTTACACGAAATCGGTGCATGCAGCGCTGTAGGACGAGATTTCTCCTCCACAGTAAAAAAAGATACGTTTGCCGAGGCATATGGGCCAAGGTGTGGTGTTGGGGATTCATATGCTTTGGCAAGCACTTTGTATCAAAAAAGAACTCAAGCAATGATTTCTCCATTCACATCGATCAATGTGGATGAATAAATCAGGATTGCCTGGGCATACGAGCTGGTGGGTTTGGATTTTTGGGGTGGCAGCTCCTATGTCCAGGCGGACGCCTTCCCCTCCTTTTGTTTTTTTTTTTTTTCGTTTTTCTTCTCTCTTTTTTCTATCCAGACCGACCGACCGACCGACCGACCAATCAGCTGCAGCACTGATGGTGCATCCTGACAGAAGCATTGCGCTTCTGTCAGGTTACACAAAATCGGTGCATGCAGCGCTGTAGGACGAGATTTCTCCTCCACAGTAAAAAAGATACGTTTGCCGAGGCATATGGGCCAAGGTGTGGTGTTGGGGATTCATATGCTTTGGCAAGCACTTTGTATCAAAAAAGAACTCAAGCAATGATTTCTCCATTCACATCGATCAATGTGGATGAATAAATCAGGATTGCCTGGGCATACGAGCTGGTGGGTTTGGATTTTTGGGGTGGCAGCTCCTATGTCTCTCTTTCTTTTCTTTTTGTTTCACATTTTTTGGCAGATATTTGTTCATCCACATTGATCGATGCGAATGAAGGGATGTTTGCCGTTCATTTTTCCTTTCAGCCCAGAATGCACTACCTGTATGCCCAATATAAGGAGTATAGCAGAAATACTGGCCATACATGTAATGATTGCAGAGGCCCTAAAATGCCAGGACAGACCCCACAAATGACCCCATTTTGGAAAGAGGACACCCCAAAGTATTCCGTGAGGTGCATGGTGAGTTCATAGAAGATTTTGTTTTTTGTCACAAGTTAGCATAAATTGTTGTTTTTTGTTTTTTTTCACAAAGTATCCTTTTCTGCTAACTTGTGACAAAAAAGAATTTTTTTTATAAACTCACCATGCCCCTCATGGAATACTTTGTGGTGTCTTATTTTTAAAATGGGGTCATTTGTGGGGTTTGTTAACTGTCCTGTCATGTGGGGGGGGGGGGCTAAATTGTGAGCACCCCTGTAAAGCCCAAAGGTAGTCATTGCACGTTGGGCCCCTTAGCGCAGTTAGGCTGCAAAAAAGTGCCACACGTGCTATCGCCGTACCCGGGAGAAGTAGACCAATGTGTTTTAGGGTGTATTTTTACACATACCCATGATGGGTAGAAGAAATCACTCTGTAAATGACAATTTTTTTATTTTTTTTACACACATTTGTCCATTTACAGAGATATTTCTCCCACCCAATATGGGTATGTGTAAAAATACACCCCAAAACACATTGTACTACTTCTCCCGAGTACGGCAATACCACATGTGTGGCCCTTTTTTGCACCCTAACTGCGCTAAGGGGCCCAGAGTCCAATGAGTACCGTTAGCATTTCACAGGTCATTTTGAGAAATTTGGTTTCAAGACTACTCCTCACGGTTTAGGGCCCCTAAAATGCCAGAGCAGTATAGGAACCCCACAAATGACCCCATTTTAGAAAGAAGACACCCCAAGGTACTCAATTAGGAGTATGGTGAGTTCATAGAAGATTTTACTTTTTGTCACAAGTTAGCGGAAAATGATTGTTAATGGGTTTTTTTACCAAGTGTCATTTTCCGCTAACTTGTGACAAAAAATAAAATCTTCTATGAACTCACCATACTCCTAACGGAATACCTTGGGATGTCCTCTTTGTAAAATGGGGTCATTTGTGGGGTTCCTATACTGCTCTGGCATTTTAGGGGTCCTAAACCGTGAGGAGTAGTCTTGAAACCAAATTTCTCAAAATGACCTGTGAAATGGTAACGGTACTCATTGGACTCTGGGCCCCTTAGCGCAGTTAGGGTGCAAAAAAGTGCCACATATGTGGTATCGCTGTACTCGGGAGAAGTAGTACAATGTGTTTTGGGGTGTATTTTTACACATACCCATATTGGGTGGGAGAAATATCTCTGTAAATGGACAATTGTGTGTAAAGAAATCAAAAAATTGTCATTTACAGAGATATTTCTCCCACCCAATATGGGTATGTGTAAAAATACACCCCAAAACACATTGTACTACTTCTCCCGAGTACGGCGATACCACATGTGTGGCCCTTTTTTGCACCCTAACTGCGCTAAGGGGCCCAGAGTCCAATGAGTACCTTTAGCATTTCACAGGTCATTTTGAAACATTTGGTTTCAAGACTACTCCTCACGGTTTAGGGCCCCTAAAATGCCAGAGCAGTATAGGAACCCCACAAATGACCCCATTTTAGAAAGAAGACACCCCAAGGTACTCAATTAGGAGTATGGTGAGTTCATAGAAGATTTAGCTTTTTGTCACAAGTTAGCGGAAAATGATTTTTATTGGGTTTTGTTTACCAAGTGTCATTTTCCACTAACTTGTGACAAAAAAAAAATCTTCTATGAACTCACCATACTCCTAACGGAATACCTTAGGATGTCCTCTTTGTAAAATGGGGTCATTTGTGGGGTTCCTATACTGTCCTGGCATTTTAGGGGCCCTAAACCGTGAGGAGTAGTCTTGAAACCAAACTTCTCAAAATGACCTGTGAAATGCTAACGGTACTCATTGGACTCTGGGCCCCTTAGCGCAGTTAGGATGCAAAAAAGTGCCACACATGTGGTACCGCCGTACTCAGGAGAAGTAGTATTATGTGTTTTGGGGTGTATTTTTACACATACCCATATTGGGTGGGAGAAATATCTCTGTAAATTGACAATTGTGTGTAAAGAAATCAAACAATTGTCATTTACAGAGGTATTTCTCCCACCCAATATGGGTATGTGTAAAAATACACCCCAAAACACATTGTACTACTTCTCCCGAGTACGGCGATACCACATGTGTGGCCCTTTTTTGCACCCTAACTGCGCTAAGGGGCCCAGAGTCCAATGAGTACCTTTAGCATTTCACAGGTCATTTTGAAACATTTGGTTTCAAGACTACTCCTCACGGTTTAGGGCCCCTAAAATGCCAGAGCAGTATAGGAACCCCACAAATGACCCCATTTTACAAAGAGGACATCCCAAGGTATTCCGTTAGGAGTATGGTGAGTTCATAGAAGATTTTATTTTTTGTCACAAGTTAGCGGAAAATGACACTTGGTAAAAAAAACCAATAACAATCATTTTCCACTAACTTGTGACAAAAAGTAAAATCTTCTATGAACTCACCATACTCCTAATTGAGTACCTTGGGGTGTCTTCTTTCTAAAATGGGGTCATTTGTGGGGTTCCTATACTGCCCTGGCATTTTAGGGGCCCTAAACCGTGAGGAGTAGTCTTGAAACCAAATTTCTCAAAATGACCTGTGAAATGCTAACGGTACTCATTGGACTCTGGGCCCCTTAGCGCAGTTAGGATGCAAAAAAGTGCCACACATGTGGTACCGCCGTACTCAGGAGAAGTAGTATTATGTGTTTTGGGGTGTATTTTTACACATACCCATATTGGGTGGGAGAAATATCTCTGTAAATTGACAATTGTGTGTAAAGAAATCAAAAAAATGTCATTTACAGAGAGATTTCTCCCACCCAATATGGGTATGTGTAAAAATACACCCCAAAACACATTGTACTACTTCTCCCGAGTACGGCGATACCACATGTGTGGCACTTTTTTGCACCCTAACTGCGCTAAGGGGCCCAGAGTCCAATGAGTACCTTTAGCATTTCACAGGTCATTTTGAAACATTTGGTTTCAAGACTACTCCTCACGGTTTAGGGCCCCTAAAATGCCAGAGCCGTATAGGAACCCCACAAATGACCCCATTTTACAAAGAGGACATCCCAAGGTATTCCGTTAGGAGTATGGTGAGTTCATAGAAGATTTTATTTTTTGTCACAAGTTAGCGGAAAATGACACTTGGTAAAAAAAAACCAATAACAATCATTTTCCGCTAACTTGTGACAAAAAGTAAAATCTTCTATGAACTCACCATACTCCTAATTGAGTACCTTGGGGTGTCTTCTTTGTAAAATGGGGTCATTTGTGGGGTTCCTATACTGCCCTGGCATTTTAGGGGCCCTAAACCGTGAGGAGTAGTCTTGAAACCAAATGTCTCAAAATGACCTGTGAAATCCTAAAGGTACTCATTGGACTTTGGGCCCCTTAGCGCAGTTAGGGTGCAAAAAAGTGCCACACATGTGGTATCGCCGTACTCAGGAGAAGTAGTACAATGTGTTTTGGGGTGTATTTTTATACATACCCATGCTGAGTGGGAGAAATAACTCTGTAAATGGACAATTGTGTGTAAAAAAATCAAAAAATTGTCATTTGCAGAGATATTTCTCCCACCCAGCATGGGTATGTGTAAAAATACACCCCAAAACACATTGTACTACTTCTCCCGAGTATAGCGATACCATATGTGTGACACTTTTTTGCAGCCAAACTGCGCTAAGAGGCCCACAGTGCAATGACTACTTTTAGGCTTTACAGGGGTGCTTACAATTCCGCACCCCCCAAAATGCCAGGACAGTAAACACACCCCATAAATGACCCCATTTTGAAAAATAGACACTTCAAGGTATTCATTGAGGGGCATGTTGAGTCCATGGCAGATTTCATTTTTTTTTGTTACAAGTTAGCAGAAATGGAAACCTTTTTTTTTTTTTTTTTTTGTGACAAACTGTCATTTTCCGCTAACTTGTGACAAAAAATAAAATCTTCTATGAACTCACTATGCCTCTCAGTGAATACTTTGGGATGTCTTCTTTCCAAAATGGGGTTATTTGTGGGGTATTTATACTATCCTGGAATTTTAGCACCTCATGAAACATGACAGGTAGTCAGGAAAGTCAGAGATGCTTAAAAATGGGAAAATTCACTTTTTGCACCATAGTTTGTAAACGCTATAACTTTTACCCAAACCAATAAATATACACTGAATGGGTTTTTTTTCATCAAAAACATGTTTGTCCACATTTTTCGCGCTGCATGTATACAGAAATTTTACTTTATTTGAAAAATGTCAGCACAGAAAGTTAAAAAAATCATTTTTTTGCCAAAATTCATGTCTTTTTTGATGAATATAATAAAAAGTAAAACTCGCAGCAGCAATCAAATAGCATCAAAAGAAAGCTGTATTAGTGAGAAGAAAAGGAGCCAAAATTCATTTAGGTGGTAGGTTGTATGAGCGAGCAATAAACCGTTAAAGCTGCAGTGGTCTGAATGGAAAAAACAGCGCTGGTCCTTAAGGGGGGGTAAAGGCTGAGTCCTCAAGTGGTTAAGAGATTGACAACTGTTCTAGTAGCCAGTGTAAACAGCAGTAGTCGTGACCTTTCTTAATCATATACATCTGGTGAGTACAGCATGCTTCTCATCTTGACTACGGTAAACCTATTAATATGGAAGTGCCTAGTAGTTTTCAGGATATTTTAACTTTATAGCAAATGGAATGTCAGCTTAGTTACTCTGACACATGCAGTACAAATGCTGAACCATTAGATAATATCATAAATTAGCTCTCTCTTTTTTTAAGCCTTGGAATATATTTGTCTTTAAAGTATACCAAATGGAGGTGGAAGGGCAATCACAGGTGGTCCCTTCTTTGCGTTTTGTTGTGGCACCTCTTTCCAAGTACTCTTCCTTCAGCAGCTATTCACTCCCAGTAAAGTATATCTGCTCTGGAGGGTAGATAAAAAAAAACTAAATTTGAAAGCAAATAGAAGAGAGCTTCCCACAAAGACATGAACAAGAACGTAATCTACAAAAATCACCTGGACCAATTCACAATTTAAATATAATCTTTATTGAGGGAACAAATTGGTAAAAACAACTAAAAACAAAATGTGGCCATCATGCCTCCCAATTGTCAGCATTGGCAAGTGTAAGTTATGACATAAGGTACATAAGGTATCTTAGGGTAGAGTGATAAAAAGTCCCTAAATAGTCAATACATATGAATCTCTCAATTTCATGTAATCTGACACTTTGCCCAAGTGAAATATTGCCCCGGTGTATAAATAAACCTGGTATTGTATGGCAAAGTTTGGGCAAGGTGTGTGTCAGAGGTAAGTATTGAAAAGCAGTCAATTAGGTCATACTGTCTGTGTATATATGGTATACAACTGTTTTTGTGGCTAAGAACCAGCTGCAATTAGTAAGATAAAGATCAAGTGGGACCACAGAATATTTGAGATCTCAAATAAAGTGTGAGTGCTGTGAGGTAGTTAAGGTACCTCACTGTAATTACTGTCCGCATAGAAGGAGCCCGGGCAAAGCATCTTTGAATCTGCAGCCAGGCTCCCCATTGATCTGCTGTCTGAACCAATAAAATGGCTCAGACAGCAGACCAATGGGGAGCCCGGCTGCAGATTCAAAGATGCTTTGCCCGGGCTCCTTCTATGCGGACAGTAATTACAGTGTTAGATACACTGTAATTACGTGACAGATTTTGTGGCGAGAGGCGGCGCGTGATCGGCGGCGGTACGTATAGACGGGGAGCCTTTGCAGAGCTGCGCGGAGGCTTCTAAACTGTGCGGCGACCCGACGGGGAGCTCTGGGGGTCTCCTTATTATAGGAGACCCCCAGATGCTGCGGCGGAAGATGTCGGCGATGTTCGGCGGGCGAGTACGCATGTGTGGGGAGTGAGGCCGTGGTGCTGATGGACAGCACCACAGCGTAAACCTCACTCCCCATCGCTCGGTAAAAGGGAGCATCGCTCAGGCTTTCGCCTGAGTAATGCTCCCTAACGATCGGCCATCGCGCGAAGGATATGGGCAATAGGATTTGCCAGTAATCCTCGCGCGATGGCAAGGTGATAAGTAGCTCGCATCTGCAAGCTACTTATCACCTTGAATAGGTTATGACCCTTATTGTCTTTTTATATTTCTTGCGGTTTATATATTAATACATTGTGGTATTATTAGGCCATACACACTGATACGCCATACAAATTGAGAGATTCATATGTATTGACTATTTAGGGACTTGTTATCACTGTACCCGAAGACATACAGTGGGATGGAAAAGTTTGGGCAACCTTGTTAATCATCATGATTTTCTTGTATAAATCGTTGGTTGTTACGATAAAAAATGTCAGTTAAATATATCATATAGGAGACTCACACAGTGCTATTTAAGAAGTAAAATAAAGTTTATTGGATTTACAGAAAGTGAGCAATAATTGTTTAAATAAAATTAGACAGGCGCATTCATTTGGGCACCACAAAAAATAAATGAAATCAATATTTAGTAGATCCTCCTTTTGCAGAAATTACAGCCTCAAAAAGCTTCCTGTAGGTTCCAATGAAAGTCTGGATTCTGGTTAAAGGTATTTTGGACCATTCCTCTTTTCAAAACATTTCTAGTTCATTCAGGTTTGATGGCTAAACAAGAACACAAAATAAACAACTGCACTCCTTAATAAGTAAAGTTGACGATTTGAAAAATAGATCACAAAGTAATAATATAAAAATAAGGGACCTGCCAGCAAATCATAATTAAACCGAACTCCCTACTGTTATCCAATCCATCTTTAACAATGTGCTAGGGAATGATCAGCCAGAAGAAATAAAGATTGACAGAGCCCACAAAATTGAACCACAAGTCGGGGAAACATCAAAGACATGCTCTATAGAGTGCATTTTTTCAGAGAAAAAGAGAAAATTCTTGCTAGAGCAAGGGAAATGAAAGAAATAAAATACAATTATGGGAAAATTGAACTGTTTAATGATCTGCCCACCCAGTCCCAGACTGTTTATAGAAGGAGACTCCTGAAACCCCTTCTGTAGGCTATTAGGGAGAAAGGAAGTACCTACAGATGGGGATTCCCACTATCGCTCATGATCTCAATTGGCAAAAAAATCATACACATTAAGAGATGGAGAACCGATTGAGCCCTTGATTGAGATGTTGGATTAGCCTCAAATTAACATACCAGGCTGGGAAGAACTTGAAAAGGGCAGATATCTCAGCAATCGCGCCACTGGCCAGGGCCCGATATAGGAACTTTTTTTTTTTTAAGCACAAAATCCAACTGTGCTAATTGTCTATGAGGCACAAGGTCTCCTGTAACCCGCCGCATGACGGAAAGGTGGCTAAAGATCTTAGGATCACAATAGGAAACGGCCCTTGGGGTCCTTATCCCATGATGTGAATGGTATGAATGGTGGATCACAGGTGAATAAAAAAGTATGCTTCTAGGATAGTAATATGAATGAAGTATGGATGAAGTACTGGCAAGACCCCACTGGTAGACACCCCGCCCCCCACACCCTCAAGAGAAACTGTTGTTCCTGGAAGATTGGGTACCTCTATCCATATCCCATATGATTTTAATTTGTAAAAAATAAAAAATATTATAATATTAAAATATTTTAAGGATTAAAACAAAGCGTATTTGAAGGAGTTAGGGAATAGCCTAAGGCTTGTGTAATCACTAGGCTTAGGAATATTACATAGGCGGAATGGTTTATAACTTTGGTGATCATTTGCCTTTGTTTTTTTGTTTTTTTGGGGGTTTTTTTTTGGGGGGGGGGGGGGGGGTTGTGCTTTTTTTTGCCTTACCACACCTTTCTCTTTTAAAGTTGGAAGGAGGGGTGAAAGGAGAAAGAAAAATAAAGGTTTCTTTGATCAAGAGATAAACCAACAATGATGCAAAACAATAGCTCGACCCAAGAGGGCTGCGGTGAAGCTTGCATTAAATGGTTGGGCATATGATACAAGAGCTGAGTTAGAAGATAAAACATTTTTTTCAAAAAGTTATTTAGAAAAAAAAAAACGGTTTGATGGCTTCCGAGCATGGATAGCTCTCTTTAACTCACACCACAGATTTTCAATTATATTCAGGTCTGGGGACTGTGATAGCCATTCCAGAATGTTGTAGTTGTTCCTCTGCATGAATGCCTTAGTGGATTTTGAGCAGTGTTTAGGATCCTAAAAGAAAGATCCAGCCCCGGCACAGCTTCAGCTATGTCACTGATTCCTGGACATTGGTCTCCAGAATCTGCTGATACTGAGTGGAATCCATCCCGTCCTTCAACTTTGACAAAATTCCCAGCCACACAGCCCCACAGCATGATGGAACCACCACCATATTTTACTGTAGGTAGCAGTTGTTTTTCTTGGAATGCTGTGTTCTTTTTCCTCCATGCATAACATCCCTTGTTATGCCCATATAACTCAATTTTAGTTTCATCAGTCCATAGCACCTTATTCCAAAATGAAGCTGGCTTGTCCAAATGTGCTTTAGCATACCTCAAGTGGCTCTGTTTGCCCGTTGGGCGGTGAAAAGGCTTCCTCTGCGTCACTCTCGCATACAGCATCTCCTTGTGTAAAGTGCGCCAAATGGTTGAACGATGCACAATGACTCCATCTAGAGCAAGATGATGTTGCAGGTCTTTGATGCTGGTCTGTGGGTTGACTCTAACTGTTCTCACCATTCGTCACTTCTGTCTATCCGAGATTTTTCTTGGTCTGCCACTTTGAGCCTTAACTTGAACTGAGCCAGTGGACTTCCATTTTCTCAATATGTTCCTAAATGTGGAAACAGACAGCTGAAATCTCTGAAACAGCTTTCTGTATCCTTACCCTAAACCATGATGGTGAACAATCTTTGTCTTTTGGTCATTTGAGATTTGTTTTGAGACCCCCATATTGCTACTCTTCAGAGAAAATGAAAATACTCTTTCTCATAATTGGATTCACCTGTGTATGTAGGACAGGAGTCACTGAGCTTACCAAGCCAATTTGAGTTCCAATAATTAATTCTAAAGGTTTTTGGAATCAATAAAATGACAACAGTGCCTACATTTATGCACCTGCCTAATTTTATTTAAACAATTATTGTGTATTTTCTGTAAATCCAATAAACTTAATTTTACTTCTCAAATATTACTGTTTGTGTCTCCTATACGATATATTTAACTGACATTTTTTATCGTAACAACCAACGATTTATCCAGGAAAATCATGATGATTAACAAGGTTGCCAAAACTTTCGCATCCCACTGTATACCGACAGCTAACACACAAGAGAGAGGTTTTTTTTCACTGTTTCTACCACTGGGGATGAAAGATGTGCTTTTGAGTCCTGTGCAAGGAGGAAAGCACATGCGCGCTTGAGCCAAAGAAAAAGCCTCGTTCTCTACGGGACCATTGTCTGAGAAAGATTTTATGGTGATTGTTTTTAAGATAAGTAACTAATTCATGTTTACTTATTATTGTAAAGATTGGATGTGTATGTTTTCCCATTTGTGTAACCATACAGTTCTTTTATTGCTTGCGTTTTGCATCTTAAATATTTTGCCTTCGTAAACTGACGTTTCTTTCAAAAAGTGTGTGCTTCCTTAGCAATTACAGTATATTGAACTAATAATCCAATCATAGCATTACAAGTGGCATGGGAGTCTAAAGGCTTCAGTTCCCAATCTGGTCCACATAGTCATTTGTGTTTGGTTGGCAGGAAAAGAAGACACCACAGTATGATTGGAGGATGGCTGAGACTTTTGCTATAAAAAGAATGGTACAGAGAGGCTATGGTATTAGATGACCAGCATGAGCATCCAAAATAGCAAACTGTTGCTGCTTCTGACAGCTGACTCTTTGGTTCACTATACAATGCACAGAGCTATTATACTGTACTTTGATGCATGCTCCTTTATAGGAAGTTTGGCTTGCTTTTTATGTAACACAGTTGAATATCCACAAATCTATAGAAGTTGTCTTATTTAAAAGAAGATGGGTCTTTACATTTTAAATAAAAGCGGGATATTTTATCGATGAGCAGGTCTTTTTGTTATTTAACACTTACTATATGATTATAAAGGCTTTTTTTTATGAGAGCATTAGATTAACGTGAACATTCAAATTATGGCTGGGGCATTTTAATAACCCCATACACCCTCACCCTTAAATAAATACAGCAGCCAGCCTCCATCTGTCTCTCACCTCAGGTTTCCTTTATGAGCTCTGTCACATCCAGCAATTAGCTATGTCATTCTTTATAACCAATGTTGTGTCAATATTGTTTGCATTAAAAATTATTATGATGAGGATATGACCAAATATAGAGCTAAAGACTAGGTAAGGAGGGGTTATCACATTATGGATAGGGAGTTGTTAGGGAAAATGGGACGGACAACTGGGGCTTGAGCAAGATAGGTTTTTCTCCTAACCAGTGGGTCAGATTAACACAAAGCAAACAAAATAAAATTGGAGGTTAACCAGATGCCTATGGAACTTCAAAATGAAAAAGACACTTGATGATATGGGGCCATATCAGCATCTCAGACAACATAAGAAAGATGCAAAACCTTCAATTCCTCGCTTTTTGGGGTACCTTATACCTTCTGTATATAGCCTTGTAAAACCTATTCCTGGGTTTTTTTTATCATGCTGCCCTCTTCTGCATGATGAAAGGAAAATACATTTGCAGACATTATCAACCTTCCCAAGCACTAAGAAAAGTATTTAATCGGTGTCTCTACTGGCAATATTTTCCCCACATTCTGTTGAGGTAGCCCCAACTCCATGTCTGGTGGGGAAGGAAATATCATCTCAGTGGACACACAGCAGGGGAAAATTCCATCCATTCTAACATTTCCCATCTACATTCAAAGCTAAAAGAGATTTGTCTGGCATTCTAGGTCTCTATTACTTTTGTTTATTTTCTAAAATTGAATACAGAAACTGAAATATGAGATTCAAAGGAATGTACTTGCTCTCATCCCGTTAATTCTTCCACAAGTCTGTATAATAAACATGCTAATTTCATTGATCTTTTCACTAACATTATTTCAGAACAATATCACCATACCTATTTTGTACATAATATTTGATACCTGCCTGGTCTTTCCCAAAAAATCCACTTCCATTTTTTTCTTTTAATTACATAGCACAACTGTGGACTCCCTTGTGTTATTTTTATGACAAAATCTTTCTTTGGGAGAAAAAAAGGAAACATCTTTTTTGCACATAAAGTATGTATTATTTGAGAATCAAATGATTAATGTCAAGCTGATAATTAATGAGATTAATTCACTGACCATCTTAAATATACAGATAGACACAAACATACAAGCACCACAAGTTTTGGTAGAATGGAAAAACACTAAAAAGCTGTTACCTTGTTACCTTTAGGACCTGCTACTTAGTTATAGAGATATTTTGGTTGGAAAAAGACAACCTTCCATCAGGTTTAACCAAAAAAATTAAAACAAAACTAAAGTACACCCTCACATATGCCAGTTAATTGAGAGGAAGGTAAAAAAAACAAACAAAAAATCCCCTCTGTAGGCAGTAGGTATATCATGAGAGTATATTACTGTTAATTTTGAAAAAAAAAAAGTCTTGTAATAAGTGAAATAGTATTAAATCCCTAAATGAAAAAAATGCTACATTATTTCCAGATAAAATGTTATCATCATACTAAGGACACAATTAAAATGTTGTAATAACCAGGACAAGTGGGCAAATAAAACATGTGGGTTTTGTGTATCGAAGCACGTTTTATTTTAAAACCATAATGGCTGAAAACTGAGAAATAATAATTTTATTTTTTTTTCTTATTATTATTCCCTTTACAATGCATATAAAATAAAATAATTAATAGCAAAAAGTTCCACACAAAGAAAGCCTAATTTGTGGTGAAAAAAAATATATAGATAATTTCAGTGTGATAAGTAACAATAACGTTATCACTGAATGAATGGGAGGAGTGATGAAATGTGAAAATAGTTTTCGTTTTTAAGGGGAAAAAAAACTGTGATCCTGAAGTGGTTAAGAATGTAAATCAGAGTGAAGAAAGATTTTGCTATGTACAAACACAGATTAAATAGTTTATAAAGGAATACTGTAAAAAATAAGCAATTTTATTTGTTAACTATACTCAGCAAATTTCATCTTTAGGTCATATATACAAACTTAAAGCATTGTAGTTCATACAATATGGAAAACATATTAATTAAATTAATAGTAATTAAATATGTATACAATAAAAGAAAATACTTAACAGTACAGTTCTTCTCCCCTTACAAGTATAGCAAACAATGGCTCTTTCAGCATCAAAATTCCATGTGTGATAGTTGAGGAATTATAAGCATTGGATTCAATTGAAACAATTAAAAGGTTAGCTGCTGCACCTGGCTTGTTCCCATCATTTAACAACTGTAAATTAAGGTGTTAAGAAACTCAGCTTGTCTTTTCTGCTCTAAAAGATTATCCACAGCCTTAAAGGGCAACTGTAATGAAAGGTATATAGAGGCGGTCATGTTTATTTCCTTTTAAGCCATACCTGTTGCCTGGCTACCCTGATGAACCTCTGCCTCTAATACTTTTAGCCATAGACCCCGAACAAGCATGCAGCAGATCAGGTGTTTCGAACATTATTGCTAAATCTGACAAGATTAGCTGCATGATTGTTTCTGGTGTTATTCAGACACTACTGCAGCCAAGTAGATCACCAGGGCTGCCAAGCAACTGGTATTGTTTACAAGGAAATAAATATGGATGCCGCCATACTCTTCTCACCACAGTTGTCATTTAAACCTACTACCACAAAAAAAAAAAATGGTAGCGGAACAGCAACATTTCAAACAGTTAAACACAGCATTCTCTTCCTCAGTGGAAAACTTATTGCTAAATCTGAAGAGGTAAATCTGAAGAGGTGATAACATTATATTTTGTTTACATTTCTTTCTAAGCTACAATAAGTAAACATTAGCAGCAGTGCTGCAAGTGAACTGCACATAGTAGAAGCAGAGAGAGCTGAGAGGTGATCACTAGATAGATTTTAATATATAAATGAATATATAAATACAACAGCACATAAATGGTAGATGAAATTCAATGTTGAAAAATGTAAAGTCATGCATTTTGGTCGTACCAATGGTCTAGCACCATACAAAATAAATGGGATACAGTTGGGAACATCAAACTTGGAGAAGGACTTAGGAGTACTCATCGACAACAAGTTAAATAATCGTTTTCAATGCCAAGCCGCCACAGCTGAAGCTAATAAAATTTTGGGATGCATTGAAAAAGAAATATAAACTCGAGATGCTAGCATAATATTGCCCTGTTTAACTCTCTAGTAAGGCCACATCTGGAATATGGAATTCAGTTCTGGGCACCACATTACAGGAAAGATATTGCAGTTTTAGAGCAGGTGCAGAGACAAGCAACACAATTGATATGTGGGATGGAAGGTCTTACTTACCAAGAAAGGTTAGATAAACTGGGTTTACTTAGTCTAGAGAAAAGACGCCTTAGAAGGGATCTAATTAACATGTATAAATACATCAGAGGGCAATATAAAAGCTTGGCGGATTAGCTTTTTGTCCCTAGGCCTTCTCAAAGGACTAGAGGACATGATCTGCGCATGGAGGAAAAAAGCATTTTAGCCATGTATTTAGGGAAGGGCTCTTTACACTAAGAGTGATTAAGATGTGGAATGCATTGCCACAGGAAGTAGTTATGGCAAATTCTATACCTGCATTTAAAGGGGGCTTATATGCTTTCCTTGCGTTGAAAGACATCCATGGCTACAATTACTAGGTAATGCCCAGTGATGTTGATCCAGGGATTTTATCTGATTGCCATCTGGAGTCGGGAAGGAATTCTTTCTCTTTTGGGGCTAATTGGACCATGCCTTGTAAAGGTTTTTCGCCTTCCTCTGGATCAACAGGGATATGTGAGGGAGCAGGCTGGTGTTGTACTTTATACTGGTTGAACTCGATGGACGTATGTCTTTTTTCAACCAAAATAACTATGTAACTATGCAACATAACAGCTATGCAATAAATGGCAACTTTCAGGGCAGATAAACTACACTTTGGGAACTTGTAATTTGTCAACAGACAATGTGCACAAAATCAAATATGGTAACTGTATGGGCAATGAAAAGTAGGAAAACAATTTTTTTTAATGTTATGTCAGAGTTTTTACCCACTTTAATGTAAAGCTGCAGACTTAGGCAGTACCTAACAATTTTTTATTTAATAAAGAAATGTAAGTTCAGTACTTTTTCTGTTTTCTGTGGATAATTATCTGTCAGGCTTTGATTGAATTCTATAGACTTGAAGGTGTTGCAGTTTCCAGGACTGCCAGTGTATGCACATAATGTAGCTCATTTTTTCCAGACAGATTTATAATCTAATAAAATATACGTATTTAAAGTGGCCCTGAGAAAGTTGTTTTAAGTAGGGTTTGTGTGCTGCATAAGTTTATCTGAGTTGTCAGGTATGCAATTGATTTTAATATCTGTGCAGTTATTAGCACTATTTTCTAAGACTGCTCTGTGTAGAGGAAAGTTGTCTAAGAACCAATCTTAATAACTTTTACATTTCTCAATGACTGTGATAAAATGATTAGTAATTCAATTATAATTACATTGCTGGAATACTGATATTTTTGATACTTCAAACTGCAGAACTCCTGTTTCATTGGCATCTCCCCCTTCTACCTAATTCTAATGACCTTTCAGTAAACTCCTCTCCATCAAATGTAATTCTTTCCTCATTCCATATTGCCTGGGCTGTAATTCCATTTTCCTTCTTAAGTCTCCATTTTACCCTTCGGCCCTTGAGAACCGTGACACTGTATGTATTATCTACATCTGTAATAACTTGACGGTTTAACTAGTTTTGAAACAAAGTATTAAAATAAAGTTTAAAAAAATGGAATCCAGAGAGTTACAATTTCCAATTGCATGCTGCAGCTTTGGGAATCATAACCATGTCCGGTCCTGTAAAACAGCTAAAAGGCTCATTGCAATCTGTTGACATAGGGCAAAAGCTATCAATTAATCCTCCCTTTTTGTCACCGAAAACAAATTTCTTAGGAACCATTGGCTAGACATTCATGCCAATTATGTATGCATGTGTAGCAGGAAACTCAATTTTGTTTTATTTCACATATCTATTTAATTTACCTTGAGGTTGATTCATAAAGCAGCTTTATTTTGTAATGCAAGGATTTATGCACATTATTTTACATGACAAATTGTTTCTGTGTGATAGGTATTGCCATTTAAAACGTAACATCCAGGTGAGAAAGAAGATAATGCACAAGTACACACAATTGTTGCACCTGTTATCAGCTCACTTGCCAATTGTTTTATGTGTTTCATAGTTGGCATATGTTAAGTTTTAAAGAGACTCTCAACAGACGGCATGGGTATGCATTTAAGCATACCCACAAATACTTGGTAATACCCTCTCACTTGTTTTTGTAAAGCTTTCTCCCCCAGCCTAGTTGGTGTAAATTGCATTGTTACCGCGACTCTCAGTAAAGCTGCGCTGTGATGACGGAAGCTTAAAGCCGGAGCATGCGCAGACCTCATGATCTGCCTTCCGCTTCCACTGTTACAGCGTGACTTTGATGAGAGTCACCGGCCCCAATGCAATGGGACTGGCTCCTTTTAAAGAGGAACTCCAGTGAAAATAATTTAATAAAAAAAAGTGCTTCATTTTTACAATAATTATGTATAAAGGATTTAGTCAGTGTTTGCTCATTGTAAAATCTTTCCTCTCCCAGATTCACATTCTGACATGTATTACATGGTGACATTGTTACTGTGGGCAAGTTATGTAGCTGTTTCTAGCTGCTCTGGCTGTTACAGACAGCTTTAAACAGCCATTTCCTGTCTGTGAACATTGTTACATTGTGGCAGTTTGCCCAGAGTACCGCGGTATTCAGAGCCTCTTGTGGGAGGGGTTTCAGCACAAAATTAGTCACACAGCGCCCCCTGATGGTCTGTTTGTGAAAATCATTCTATTTCTCATGTAAAAGGGGGTATCAGCTACTGATTGGGATAAAGTTCAATTCTTGGTTGGAGTTTCTCTTTAAGCATTAAGATTATAGATGCATAAAATCCATATGTTACAACATAATACTGCAATATCATTTTTTTATACCCAATTTCAATGTTTGTATTAGAGATGTGGCCCCCCTCCGCACCAAAGAAAGTGACCAGACTCTTATACAACATCTCACAAAAACTATGACCAAGGGTGGATTGTGATCCCGGCACGCCTTAGTTGTTCCTGTGTGAAGCACTGTCTAGTTGTGTTCAAATTTTTCAATAAAGTGCTGTCTTTTTAGTACTTCACTGAGTCTGTGGATTACTTCTTTACTTGAACTGCGGCCTGGCTGACTGAATCCAGCATCAGTGAGTACTACTACTGCATTAGGGGGTTCAGAGCATTTGGACTTTTTTGCATCTCATAAAAAACTGCTTTTGGAATTCAGGACTTTCCGTACATGAAATGTATAGTACATTATTCTTAATACTAAAAGATTTATTAATTAAAAACAAATGCAAATCTTACAGGTGAATGTTTCATGTTTGAGCGCCGCCTGACACTTATTTTACGCAGAAATGCATATCATCTTATTGTTGTAGAAACAAATATGTTTCATATTTTATTATCTTTATTCATGTGATGGTCCTTGAACACACACTTAACAGTATCCAGAGAACAAATACACCATCACAAATCTGTGCCGGTAGTTATGATCTGCTATGAGCATTTGCCACACTTGCTGGGAATGGGGAGTGGGCATTTGGTGAGAAAGGGATGACGTATTTGTGTGTGTGTGTGTGTGTGTGTTGTATTATACTAGCTATATTTGTTATATGGGCAATTGGGGGATGTTGCTATGCTGCTGGCTACAATTGCTATGGGGAGTGATGGGGTTATTGTACTAGCAAAATGTTCCACAGTGGAGGGGTAGTGTTACATTAGCCAAACATGGGGTGGTGGGAAGATTTGTTGGAGGGGGCGGGGGGGGGGTTGCTGGGAATTGACATTTAAGTTTTACTGGGGAAGCATGTGGTTTGCTGCAATGCCTCTAGATAAAACCCTGTACTTATGAACTTACAATCTAGAGAGAGATGGTCTAGTCACGGCAGCAGGTCTTTTATTATGTGGTGTGGTGTAGCTGTATCTGAAAGGGACTTATTGAAAGTTTGTATAAGACGGTTCGTTTTAAGGTGTTCTTGAAGATTTCAAGGCTTGGACATAGACAGAAAAGATGTGGAAGAGAGTACCAAAGGAGAACTGAGATTCCTGAAAAGTTTTGGATGCAAGAGTCAGAGGTTGTAGACAAGGGGTGGAGGTTAAAGGGTTGCATAAGCAAAGAAAAGCTTGCAGGTGTACTGGTATCTTGAAGTTAGTTTTAAATATATGGAGAGGAGGAGCAAACATATGGAAAGCTTTGTATATGAGTAGCATTAGAGAAGTTGTTATGTAACTATATATTCTCTTTGTAATTTGTAGACAGTTGAGGGAAAAGTTGTAGGCGAGAGATTATCCCTATGGGTGATCACCACAACTGCGTAATTAGCTAAATATGGGGGATATTTTATTATCACCAATTTATAACATCACCCAAATGAAGGTTAGTGCATCACAAACTGAAACACAGCTCCAGTCAAAGGTATGACAATTCTCTCACCTAATAACCTGCGCAGCATTTACTTGCCATTATACTGTAACTTTTCCATCTGCATTACAAACTATGCTTTTGTAACAAGCTTAGAAAAAAGACATTAGTCCCATTTTTTTTTAACAACAACATATCATCCCTTCGAGGCCCCTTATACACTTGCGCACTGCGCCGACCGCATTACTCTTCTCAGACGTACCCCCACTGCAAGGGCCATGCAAGTTTATGGAGACTTGCACACTTCATGCAATGCGAGACAGTGCTCTAAAATGTTATAAATTGGTGATCATAAAATATTGCAAATAGTCGGCTTTTCTCAAAATTTTGGGGATATTTCTCTGTGTTTTTTAGACAGTGGAGAGATTTTTAAAGAACAGCAGATTTATAAGAGTTAAATGTATGATGAAATCGACAAGTGGCAGAGTTCAGTAAGGAATGGAAAGGTCGACTCGGAAGTACAGTGGGTTGCAAAAGTATTCGCCCCCTGGAAGTTTTCCACATTTTGTCATATTACTGCCACAAACATGAATCAATTTTATTGGAATTCCACATGAAAGACCAACACAAAGTGGTGTACACATGAGAAGTGGAACGAAAATCATGCATGATTCCAAACATTTTTTACAAATAAATAACTGTAAAGTGGTGTGTGCATAATAATTTGGCCCCCTTTGATCTGAGAGCAGTCAGTTGCCTATAGACATTGCCTGATGAGTGCTAATGACTAAATAGAGTACACCTGTGTGTAATCTAATATCAGTACAAATACAGCTGCTCTGTGAGGGCCTCAGAGGTTGTCTAAGAGAATATTGGGAACAACAACACCGTGAAGGTCCAAAGAACACACAAGAAAGGTCAGGGATCAAGTTATTGAGAAATTTAAATCAGGCTTAGGCTACAAAAAGATTTCCAATGCCTTGAACATCCCACGGAGCACTGTTCAAGCGATCATTCAGAAATGGAAGGAGTATGGCACAACTGTAAACCTACCAAAACAAGGCCATCCACCTAAACTCACAGGCCGAACAAGGAAAGCGCTGATCAGAAATGCAGTCAAGAGGCCCGTGGTGACTCTGGACGAGCTGCAGAGATCTACAGCTCAGGTGGGAGACTCTGTCCATAGGACAACTATTAGTCATGCACTGTACAAAGTTGGCCTTTATGGAAGAGTGGCAAGAAGAAAAGCATTGTTAACAGAAAGCATAAGAAGTCCCGTTTGCAGTTTGCCACAAGCCATGTGGGGGACACAGCAACCATGTGGAAGAAGGTGCTCTGGTCAGATGAGACCAAAATGGAACTTTTTGGCCAAAATGCAAAACGCTATGTGTGGCAGAAAACTAACACTGCACAGCACTCTAAACACACTATCCCCACTGTCAAATATGGTGGTGGCAGCATCCTGCTCGGGGGGTGCATCTCTTCAGCAGGGACAGGGAAGCTGGTCAGAGTTGATGGGAAGATGGATGGAGCCAAATACAGGGCAAACTTGGAAGAAAACCTCTTGGAGACTGCAAAAGACTTGACTGGGGCGGAGGTTCACCTTCCAGCAGGCCAATGACCCTAAACATAAAGCCAGGGCAACAATGGAATGGTTTAAAACAAAACATATCTATGTGTTAGAATGTCCCAGTCAAAGTTCAGATCTAAATCCAATCAAAAATCTGTGGCAAGATCTGAAAACTGCTGTTCACAAACGCTGTCCATCTAATCTGACCTGGAGCTGGAGCTGTTTTTCAAAGAAGAATGGGCAAGGATTTCAGTCTCTAGATGTGCAAAGCTGGTAGAGACATACCCTAAAAGACTGGCAGCTGTAATTGCAGCAAAAGGTGGTTCTACAAAGTATTGACTCAGGGGGCCGAATAATTACGCACACCCCACTTTGCAGTTATTTATTTGTAAAAAATGTTTGGAATGATGTATGATTTTCGATCCACTTCTCACGTGTACACCACTTTGTATTGGTCTTTCACGTGAAATTCCAACAAAATTGATGCATGTTTGTGGCAGTAATGTGACAAGATGTGGAAAACTTCAAGGAGGCCGAATGCTTTTGCAACCCACTGTATTTAGCCTATCAGAGAATGCAAAAGAATGACAAAAAAATAAGACATTTCATAAATCAGAAAATGGAAACTGGCATTGACAGAAATAGGAATTTCATGCGGAATCGAAAGTCGGAATTTCCAACCATACCTAACCCCAAGAATATGAGCTTTATAGATTTGAGGGAGATGGTGGAAAAGTAACACATTAAGTTTTACTAATTTTAATTTTGAGAACATAAGATGGTGACTTCAGATAATATGGTAGAGAGCTTGATTTGTGTGTCAGCAGCATATAAGTGATTTTGAATACTGAAAATGATATACTTATTTGAATTCATACACTTGTATGAATTCTCCCAGACCATGAGTGGAAAAGAAAAGGGGCAAAGCGCTGAACCTTGCGGCTAGACAGAACCTGTAGACATTGGATGCAAGCTATAGTGATAGCTGATTGGCTCATCAGCCACCATGTTGGGTATATAAGAGATGATAATGTCATTTGTTTGTATTACTTGCACGATACAGCTTGAAAAAGAGGCAGGCTGCTTCGAAACGTCGCTTTGTGCATCTTGCATGATTGCTTCACAAAAAAAGAGCTATAATACTACGTGGATGGTGCCGCCCATTACTACTTTTTTCTAAACTGTGATAACGCGTGAAAATTCGCAATTGCGTGCGGAAATGCGAAAACACAGGCAAAAACGCTAGCGCGGCCTTCATATGAGTTATCACGGTTTAGTGACTCAAGCCCCTAGTGATGAGATGGTCGGGATCAGCAGAAAATGATCAGTGGTCAATAAAATACAATACAATAACCTTTGTAAAGGGCTTTGCTCCTATAGAATTCAAAGAGTATAGATAAGGAAATAGCGAGGTGTTCATAAATGCCAGACTAAACAGATGGGTTTTCAGTTTGGGCTTAAATGCTTCCGGGAATGGAGATGTACTGATTGGGTGTGGCAAAAAGTTCCAAAGTGTAGGCGCAGCATGACAGAGGGCTCTGGCACCAAAGGTTTTGAGGTGGACACTGGTGGTGACCATGTTATTAGATCCTTTCGATCTAAAATTGTGGGAGGTGTGATGTAGTTGCAACCAGTGGTGTACCGTTCATTGAGCGCACAGGGGCGGGGCGCACCGGGTGACAGGCGGGGAAAGGGGTGTCAAAGAGGCCAGCCCAGCCATTTCAGATCAAGCCAGCAGAAAGTGCTCCGCCTCCCTTCTCCTCATTGCTCGACTATAGCTGGCTCAGACCCCGTTTGCCCCGCCTCCGTCAACTCGGCGGCTAGTTCAACTTTGCAGAAGCCGGCCCACCCTGGGCTTCACTGGGATTTCAGCCGCGATTGGGTAGGGATCCTATATTTTACCCTGATGATGCTGCTGCCGCCTCCGCGGCTGCACTGCTGCAACCTGGGGCAATAAGATGGTGCCAAGCGATGCCAGTGCACTACTCCCCTTCCAGGCAGGCTCATGGGGATCCCAGAGACGGAAGGCGGGCCCACCGCTGAGACCATGTCAGCCACTGCTGCCCCTGCTTCCTCTCGGCTGCTCAACACCCGACCAGCTGGGCCACCCAGGCACACCATCGGCAAACACCACAGATGGATCGACACCTTCCGCTGCGGTCAGTACACCACTGGACACCCCTGCCAGCTGCCAGTGTCTCTCTTCGTCTCTCTCTCTCTCTCTCTCTCTCTCTCTTCTGTCTCCTCTCTCTTCCTCCTGTCTCTCCCACCTGTCTCTCTTCCTTCTCTCTCTCTCCTGTCCCTCCCTCCTGTCTCTCTCTCTCTGCTCTGTCTCTCCCACCTGTCTCTCTCACCTCTGTCTCTCCCACCTGTCTCTCTTCCTTCTCTCTCTCTCTCCCTCCCTCCTGTCTCTCTCTCTATCTGCTCTGTCTCTCCCACCTGTCTCTCTCTCCTCTGTCTCTCCCACCTGTCTCTCTTCCTTCTCTCTCTCTCATGTCCCTCCCTCCTGTCTCTCTCTCTCTCTCTCTCTCTCTCTCTGCTCTGTTTCTCCCTCTGCTCTCTCTCCCACCTGTCTCTCTCTCTGCTCTCTCTCCCACCTGTCTCTCTCTCTGCTCGGTCTCTCCCTCTGCTCTCTCTCCCACCTGTCTCTCTCTCTGCTCTATCTCTCCCTCTGCTCTCTCTCCCACCTGTCTCTCTCTCTGCTCTGTCTCTCTCTCCCACCTGTCTCTCCCACCTGTCTCCCTCTCTCTCTGCTCTGTCTCTCCCACCTGTCTCTCTCTCTCTGCTCTGTCTCTCCCACCTGTCTCTCTCTCTCTCTCTCTCTCTCTCTCTGCTCTGCCTCTCCCACCTGTCTCTCTCTCTGCCTCTCCCACCTGTCTCTCTCTCTGCTCTCTCTCTCTGTGTTCTCTCTATCTCTCTCTGCTCTGTCTCTCTCTCTCTGCCTCTCCCACCTGTCTCTCTCTTTGTTCTCTCTCTCTCTCTCCCACCTGTCTCTCTCTCTGCCTCTCCCACCTGTCTCTCTCTCTGCTCTCTCTCTCTCTCTGTTCTCTCTCTCTCTGCTCTGTCTGTCCCACCTGTCTCTCTTTCTGCTCTGTCTGTCCCACCTCTCTCTCTTTCTGCTCTGTCTCTCCCACCTGTCTCTTTCTCTTTCTGCTCTGTCTCTCTCTGCTCCGTTTCTCTCTCTGCTCTCTCTCCTTCCTGTCTCTCTCTCTCTCTCTCTCTGCTCTGTCTCTCCCTCCTCTCTCTCTCTCTCTCTCTCTCTCTCTGCTCCGTCTCTCCCTCCGGTCTCTCTCTCTCTCTCTTTTTCTGCTCCGTCTCTCCCTCCGGTCTCTCTCTCTCTCTTTCTCTCTTTCTCTCTGCTCTGTCTTTCCCTCCGGTCTCTCTCTCTCTGCTCAGTCTCCCTCCTGTCACTGCCTCCTGTCTCTCTCTGCTCTGTCTCTCTCTGCTCTGTCTCTCTCTGCTCTGTCTCTCTCTGCTCTGTCTCTGTTTCTCCCTCTCTCTCTCTCTCTGCTCTGTCTCTCCCACCTGTCTCTCTCTCTCCCTCCTGTCTCTCTCTCCTCTGTCTCTCCCACCTGTCTCTCTCCGCTCTTGCTTCCTTTTCTCTGTCTCTCCCACCTGTCTCTCTCTCTGCTCTGTCTCTCCCACCTGTCTCTCTTCTCTGTCTCTCCCACCTGTCTCTCTCTCTCTGCTCTGTCTCTCCCACCTGTCTCTCTCTCTGCTCTGTCTCTCTCTCTCTGCTCTGTCTCTCTCTCTCTGCTCTGTCTCTCTCTCTCACCTGTCTCTCTCTCCCTCCCTCCTGTCTCTCTCTCCTCTGTCTCTCCCACCTGTCTCTCTCTCTCCCTCCTGTCTCTCTCTCCTCTGTCTCTCCTTTCTGTCTCTCTCCTCTGACTCGTCCACCTGTCCCTCTCCACTCTCTCTTCCTTCTCTTTCTCTCCCGTCCCTCCCTCCTGTCTCTCTCCTTCTCTCTCTCTCTCTCTCTCTCTCTCTCTCTCTCTCTCTCTCTCTCTCTCTCTCTCTCTGCTCTCTCTCTCTCTTCTCTCTCTCCTTCTCTCTCTCTCTCTCTCTCTCTCTCTTCTCTCTCTCCTTCTCTTCTCTCTCTCTCTCTCTTCTCTCTCTCCTTCTCTTCTCTCTCTCCTTCTCTTCTCTCTCTCTCTCTCTCTCTCTCTCTCTTTCTCTCTGCTCTGTCTCTCTCTCTCTCTCTCCCTCCTGTCTCTCTCTCCTCTGTCTCTCCCACCTGTCTCTCTCCACTCTCTCTCTCTCTCTCTCTCTCTCTCTCTCTCTCTCTCTCTCTCTCTCTCTTTCTCTCTGTTCTGTCTCTCCAATCCAATCCAATCCAATCCAAAAAAGCTTTATTGGCAGGACCAAATACATTTAGCATTGCCAAAGCAAAATAGAACATTAACGTGGGGGGGGGGGGGGATTGTGGGAATAAGGGAAGGACATGGGTATACAGTCCATAGGAGGATGTACGGGATGGTATGGGGGGGATGGGGTATATAGTCCATAGGGGAGGGGGGTATAGGCATACAGTCCATAGGGGAGGGGAGTATGGGGTTATACAGTCCATGTGTTATCATGTTCCTCTCAGTTGGTGGCAGGCCGTGACATATCGGGCAGCTATTTGCACAGTTTCTTCCTCTTCCCCCAGTATGATATAGAGTTTCCTCTCCTCATCTGTGGAGGTGAAATCTGCAATGTGGGCGGAGAGTCTTTGGAAATGGGCGGTCCTCAACGGTGTATATTTGCTGCAGTGTAGCAGGAAGTGGGCCTCATCCTCCAGGACCCCCTGGTCACATTGCCTGCACAGTCTCTCCTCCCGGGGCTTCCATGTCTGTCTGTGTCGTCCTGTCTCTATCTCCAGGTTGTGGGCACTCAGACGGTACAGGCTCAAGGCCTGTCTATCTTTGTGGTGGTGTAGCCTCTCCAGATATGGGGCCATTGTGTACTCCCTCTGTAGTGATTGGTAGATATTGAGTTTCTGGGAGTTCTTTATGTCACTTCTCCATTCCTCTATGTATCGGTCCTTGCAGCTTTCTATCATTCCTTTTATTTGGGCTTTTGTCAGCCTGTGTTGGTGGTCTTGGCTGGGCTGGCTCTTGACGTTTTGTTTCAGAGAGCGTGGTATGGCCTCCCCACCCTGGCTCAGTGAGGCTTTATGGTGGTAAGTGCTGGGGTTGCTGCTCTGTATATGCGCCCAATATGAGAGCGCCCTCTGCTGGATAGTCAGCCATAGTGGGAATCTGCCTAGCTCTGCCCGGCAAGCTGAGTTCGAAGTGCTGCGATGGACTTGGAGAAGATACTTGCAGAACTCTAGATGGAAGATTTCTGTTGGGCTGGAGTCCCATTTTGATTGGTCAGGGTAGGTGACCGGGCCCCATACCTCACTGCTATAGAGCAGGATTGGGGTGATGATGCTGTTGAATATCTTTACCCAGACTCTCACCGGTGGTTTTAGGTGGTAAAGTTGCCTTCTGATGGCATAAAACGTTCTGCAGGCTTTTTCCTTCAGGGCCTCTACTGCTGGTTTAAAGCTCCCAGTTTGGTTAATTTCCAGCCCCTCTCTCTCTCTCCCTCTTGTCTCTCTCTCCTCTGTCTCCCTCCTCTGTCTCTCCCACCTGTCTCTCTCCACTCTCTCTTCCTTCTCTTTCTCTCCCGTCCCTCTCCTCTCTCTCTCTCTCTCTCTCTCTGCTCTCTCTCTCTGCTCTGTCTCTCTCTCTGCTCTGTCTCTCTCTCTGCTCTGTCTCTCTGTCTCTCTCTCTGCTCTGTCTCTCTGTCTCTCTCTCTGCTCTCTCTCTCTCTCTCTCTCTCTGCTCTGTCTCTCTCTCTGCTCTGTCTCTCTCTCTCTCTCTCCAAATCCAAATCCAAATCCAAATCCAAAAAAGCTTTATTGGCAGGACCAAATACATTTAGCATTGCCAAAGCAAAATAGAACACTAACGTGGGGGGGGGGGGGTGATTGTGGGAATAAGGGAAGGACATGGGTATACAGTCCATAGGAGGATGTACGGGATGGTATGGGGGGGGATGGGGTATATAGTCCATAGGGGAGGGGGTATAGGCATACCCCCTCTCTCTCTCTCTCTCTGCTCTGTCTCTCACCTGTCTCTGCTCTGTCTCTCACACGTCTCTCTCTCTCTCACTGCTCTGTCTCTCCCATCTGTCTCTCTCTGCTCTCTCTTCCTTCTCTCTCCCTCCTGTTTCTCCCTCCGGTGTCTCTCTCTCTCTCTGCTCTGTCTGTCCCACCTGTCTCTCTTTCTGTTCTGTCTGTCCCACCTGTCTCTCTTTCTGCTCTGTCTCTCCCACCTGTCTCTTTCTCTTTCTGCTCTGTCTCTCTCTGCTCCGTTTCTCTCTCTGCTCTCTCTCCTTCATGTCTCTCTCTCTCTCTCTCTCTCTCTCTGCTCTGTCTCTCCCTCCTGTCTCTCTCTATCTCTCTCTCTCTCTCTCTCTCTGCTCCGTCTCTCCCTCCGGTCTCTCTCTCTCTCTCTCTGCTCCGTCTTTCCCTCCGGTCTCTCTCTCTCTCTGCTCTCTCTGCTCAGTCTCCCCCCTGTCTCTCTCTGCTCTGTCTCTCTCTGCTCTGTCTCTCTCTGCTCTGTCTCTGTTTCTGCCTCCTGTCCTCTCTTCTCTCTCTCTCTCTCTCTCTCTCTCTCTCTCTCTCTCTCTCTCTCTCGTGTCTGTATGCGTGTGTGCACCTGGGGGTCACTCAGCCAGAAATACATTGGCCATATACAGGGGGATCTAACTATATACAAGGGGGATCCATTGGAGATCTGACTATATACAATGACTGTGTACAGGGGCATCTGACTATATACCCTGGCTATATACAGGGGCGATCTGAATATATACACTGGCTATATACTAAAGGGGAAGTCTGGCTATATACTAAAGGGAGATCTGGCTATATATACTGTAATTGGGTATCATGTTGGTTACCTATCCTAAATGGGGGGTTATCTAGCTACCTATACTATAAACGGGGGGTTAATCTGGCTACCTGTGCTAAAGGGGGGATTATCTGGCTACCTAATCGCTGCCACATTATATATATTTTGGCAAAACACTGCTGCATCGTGTATTTTGTATGGAAACACTGCACATTGTGGCTATACTACACTACCTATACCTATACTGGGGGCAATAATTCCAGGATACCTATACTGGGGGGCACCCATACCTGACATTACCCGCCGGGGCGGGCTTTCCTTTTTTGGTGTGGGGGGGTGTCATTTCATTCCAAGCACCGGGTGTCAAAAGCCCTAGGTACGCCACTGGTTGCAACAAATCTTTCAGGTCTCCAGGGCTCAAACGTGTAAAGATTTGAATGTTAGCAGGCCATTAGTGAAGAGGATTCTCCATTTTATAGGTAGCCAGTGGAATGAGAAAAGGGATCTGTTTTGTGTGGCAATGGTGGGTTGGCTTGTTAACATCCTTGGACACTTAAGGTAAAATGGAAGTGTTAAAGGTGGTGTGGCAATCAAACAAAAAAATCAATAAACCCTTTCCACATTTTAATGCAAATACTCACTGCAGACCAACTATACATGAACTGCCACTATCACTACAGCCCATTTACAAGCAGAAGTCTTCATTTGCAAATATATATATAATTTTGTGCAATCACATATGCTACCCAGAGGCTTCCTTGTATTTGTTTGTGTCTTAACTCTGGTTCTATAACATGCATAATGCAACATGCAAGCATACAGTGGATTATCCTGTGATTAGGAACTCATGAAAATATCCCATTGTCTTCTCTGGGGACATGAACGTCCTCTCATGGGATAGACAGTGCTTTAGACTAACTTCAGAGGATGCTTCAATATACATCCTTATGCACACACACACACACAACAGTGTGAGCTATGTAAATGCTGACAATTGTTACAGGACAGAGAGAGACAGAGCCCTGTGTTTATTATAACTAGAGATGGCCCGAACCTCCAATTTGCGGTACACGAACTTCCGCAAAAGTTCGGTTCGCGCGAACTTTTGAGAACCGCAATAGACTTCAATGGGGAGGCAAACTTTGAAAACTAGAAACACTTATGCTGGCCAGAAAAGTGATGGAAAAGATGTTTCAAGTGGTCTTACACCTAGAGGGGGCATGGCGGAGTGGGATAGACACCAAAAGTCCTGGGGAAAAATCTGGATTTGATGCAAAGCTGCGTTTTAAAGTGGACCCAAACCAAACATTTTTTTAATTCAAAATATTTAGTTGCACCACTATGATACATACAAAGATAAATAAACACTCCTTGCCTATGAGCATTTCAGTGCATGCTTTTCACCCTTCTCTTTTCATAACTAGGGTTATACAGGTGGCAGCCATTACTTCTGAGCTTAGTAGGAGGTTTCAGATCATGGGTGTGTTTATCATCAGCTATCCTCCCTCACAGGGATGTCGTCTATGTGAAATCTCACACAAGCTGAGATCACCTCCCCTGTGACATCATCAGTAGCAGCCTGTGTTTTGTTTTTTTGTTTTTTTTATCTCCTCCACCAGTTTGCCCGAAAAATCCCGGCAATATGAAAGGAAGGGAGGGGTTCCTCCAATAAATGTAAAATATTTTATATTTGTCATCATGCTGCTTATAATTTAGAAAATAGATTTTATTTCTGAAATCTTGTATTTTTAATTTGGGTCCACTTTAAGGGCAGAAATCACATTGAATGCTAAATTGCAGACCTAAAGTGCTTTAAAACATCTTGCATGTGTATACATTAATCAGGGAGTGTAATTTGAGTACTGCTTCACACTGACACACCAAACTCACTGTGTAACATACCGCAAACAGCTGTTTGTGTAGTGATGGCCGTGCTGGACTGGTGCGCACCATGGCCAGAGTGCAGGTCATGGCAGTTTTCAAGCCCAGTGCTTTAAAACATCTTGAATGTGTTTACATCAATCAGGGAGTGTAATTAGAGTACTGCTTCACACTGACACACCAAACTCAATGTGTAACGCACCGCAAACAACTGTTAGTGTAGTGACAGCCGTGCTGGACCAGAGTGCAGGCCGTGGTGGTTTTCAACAGTGACTGTCAGGTAGGTATATGCTGTGATGGGTATTACAATGTGCACCTGTCACACACAGACAGGTACCGGACAGGCACAGTGACACTGCATGCGCTCACGTAGGTAGGTGGGTGCACTAAAGTGAACAACAGGTAGTAGGTATATGCAGTGATGGATATTACAATGTGCACCTGTCACACACAGACAGGTACCGGACAGTCTCAGTGACACTGCATGTGCTCACGTAGGTAGGTGGGTGCACTGAAGTGAACAACAGTTAGTAGGTATATGCAGTGATGAGTTTTAAAACGTGCGCCTGTCACACACACAGGTAGTCACTGAATGTGCTGGGCCTGGCAGTGGCACACACAATAGGAAATTTAGGAATTACCAAGGCTGTTTATGGAACACAAGTGTCAGTGGGACACACACACCTACACAAAAAATAGATCACAAGAACAAGCTTAGCTCTCAAAAGAGCTTTTGAGGGGTGCTTTTTAGCAATAGCAATCAGCCAGGAGCAAGATAACAAGCCTACAAGAGCCTAACTAAGCTTTTTCTATGAGAGTCTGCAGCAGCTATCACTTCTCTAGTTACTGCAGGCACACGAGTGAGTCCAATGCCTCACGCTGCTGCCTTTTATAAGGGGGGGTGGGGCTCCAGGAGGGAGTGTAGCCTAATTGGCTACATTGTGCCTGTTGACTGTGATGTAGAGGGTCAAAGTTGACCCTCATGATGCACTATGGGGGCGAACCGAACTTCCGGAAAAGTTTGCGGTTCTCCGCAATCGCGAACCCCGGAAGTTCGCCGGGAACCATTCGTCTGGCGAATTGTTCGGGCCAGCTCTAATTATAACATTCAAGGAGAAGGAGGAGCTACATTAAAATATTGTATTTTAATTCAACTGTTTTTCAGTGCCTTGAAGCAAGTATTTTCCCAAGCTTGAGCTTTGTTTTTCTGAGATTACACCTGGATCTTGTTAACAGAGCAGCTTAAATATAAAATGTGGCTGAAGTGATTCTTCTTTAACAAAAAATGGTCCAACATTTTATTGTAATAAAGAGGAAATAATTACTCCAGTTTACCATTTTATTAAACATGTACATAAAGACTTCGGGAAACATTTGGAATTAAGCTACCATCCTATACCACCACAGACAGGAAATAGTGAGGACCCCAGTGGATTTTACCAACACTATGGGCTGGTGCACACCAAAACCCGCTAGCAGATCCGCAAAACGCTAGCAGATTTTTAAACGCTTTTTTTTATTTTTATGAGGCGTTTTGCTAGCGTTTTGCGGATTGCTGCTGCGGTTTTCAGTATAGTAGATTTCATATATTGTTACAGTAAAGCTGTTACTGAACAGCTTCTGTAACAAAAACGCCTGCAAAACCGCTCTGAAGTGCCGTTTTTCAGAGCGGTTTGCGTTTTCCCTATACTTAACATTGAGGCAGAAACGCATCCGCAATCCAAAAAATGCCTCACCCAGGCATTTTTCGTTTCTGCAAAACGCCTGCCACTCTGGTGTGCACCACCCCATTGAGATACATTGACCAAGCAGATCCGCAGCCGCAAGCGGATCTGAAAACGCCCAAAAAGCCGCTCGGTGTGCACCAGCCATAACTTGTTATGGATAGATACCACTGACTGAAAAAGTTTTTCTAGCATCTGCATGCATTTTTACGCATTTGCGGTTCGCATATACAAAAACGCATATGCCTTTGTATGCGTTTTCCATGCGTTTTTCTATTGTGTTTTATGCAAATCACTAGGAAGACAACAGGAAGCGGAATTACATTAGAAAACATACAAAAAAAGGCATATAAAAATGCATGAAAAACGCATACAAAACACATTATATTGCGTTAACATTGACTTTCATTATGTGTGTTTTTGATGCGTTTTTGAAAATTATGCAACAAAACCAGCATTTTTAAAAACACATGTTTGAAAACGCATGCAAAACGAACATGCGTTTTTGTATATGCGAACCGCACATGCAGAAAAATGCACGCAAATGCGTTTTTTTGATGCGGCCCATTGACTTCCATTGCAGGCAAAAAACACTGCGTTTTCCGCAACACTAACATTTCTGTTAAGTGTGTTTCTAGCCTCAAACTGATTGATGCAGAGACAATTTCTGATTCCTTTGGCTTTATCATGTAGCTTTTTGGCTTCTAACATTATTAAGATTATATATTATAGTTACAATTGCTATTGTTTTAAAAACAATAAGGTAATAGGCAATGATTTCCTTTGTTGGGAAAATCTGTAAAATGTGTCAATTATGCTTTCAGCTATGTGCGGTAGCTGATTTTAGATGGCACAATAAAAGATTACGCAAACAATTGTTATCTGAAATCAATCATTTACTTACTTTCCACCTCGCACCATTTGATATTAGATTATATACCTGTACCAGCAAACGTGAGCCATATCAGACCATATGCCTTTTGTCATTGTAAGGTTTCTCACAAGTGTGGTGTAACACAAGGGAATATGCAACGGGTGCTTTTTTTTGCCTTCTGAGACAGGCACAATGCAAAGTAAATCAGGAGACAGTCATTGTGATTCCTCATTTGCATTGTTTGTGATTTACAAACTATTTACAAAATATTAACACTATTGCTAAACTTAAAGGCTAGTTCGAAGGGACTTCTGCAGGCATTGCATTTAGCCAATGTAAACACTTTTATACAAGCAAGCATAAAAACAATTGGCATTGGTTCCTGTTGTTTCATCGTCTATTGCTTTTTGAGCCCTATAAGGGACACATATCTGCTGAATGCAACTGTTGCTCAACACTACATACAGTGTCTTAGAAATTTTGATTGACCACAATGTTTGTGCAATCACCAGCACTTGATGGTAAACACATTGAGATGGATGCTGCCATTCATCTCAATGTGGAGTGCATTCAATCCCGCCATTAAACAATGAGGATGGACGCTGACAACCATCTGTCTGAATCAGTCCAAAAGTAGAGAAATCCTCTGAACATTGTCCAAATGTAATGTTTGCACATAAAAAATAAAACACCACTCACCACACCACCAAATCAATCAGGAGCAGGACAAAGCTCAGCCAGACCAGCAATAACAGTAGAAGAGGAGCCTTCTTAACTGAAGGATTAAAAATTCAATCTTTATTACACAAAGGTTCCAGACAAAGACATGTCAGCTCATGCGTATCGGAGCATAAACTAGCCCGTTAACCACTTCCGGACAAGCGCGGTTGAAATCTATGTCCTGCTTGTGGCTGCGCGGCTCTGACAGGACGTAGATTTCAAACATCGCCACCGTGCAGTCCCACCATTCATGCTGATCGTGCCACTCTCCTAACTCACTTGCACTGTGGTGAATATGATGACAGAGCTGTGTGAGCAGGTCAGAAGCTGACTTCATTGGCTCCTGAACCCATCATCACTGTTAGGCAATCCCATTGTTTTACATTAATGGACTGGGTGAGGAGTCAATGAAAGCCGCTCCAACCTGCTCACACAGCTCTGCCATCATAGGGACGGCAGAGAGAGGTCCCTGCAGCGATGGGAGAGTCGTGTGACCGGCGGGAGCGATGGGTATGTGTGGCAATTTGTCGGTAAATGGCGTTTTGCGGTACCAGCAGCAGTCTCTGGTCCTTAAGGGGCCAGAGACTGCTGGTTAAGGCCCAGAGACTGCTGGTACAAAAGTAGTTAATCACATAATGTTTGTTCCAAATGAAACAACTTAAATGGACAACTGGATTTATAAGCACAAACTTGCACAACTACCTTGTTTTTTTAGCCCAACACACAAAAAAAGCTGATCGCAGCCTCAGCTAAGAGGCCTTTAATCTCCCCCCTGATTACTTTTCTCATGGAGAACAGCAACTCTTGTTGTAAATCTCTTTCTTCACCCTGTCTCAAGCAGAATGCAAAACTAAAATGACATACTGTATAAACATACCACTGATCACTTTCCCAGACCTCTGCATCTGCCACAGGAAGCTGGCAAAATCACTCACTCACACAAAGTACCCTTGTCCTCCTAAAACTGAGAGACAAGGGACTTGTCCCCACCCCAGTGTACCGCCAAGATGGAGGCGGAACTAATAGTGAGACGGGGGGTTATGGTAGAACCTAGATGCCCCCTGAAATATTCATGGATTCTCAAACTACCCTATATACGGAATGCTGTCCCATTATTTCTTTTGAGTCTCATCCCACAAGACTGCAAGCTCTGATGGGAAGGGTACATTCTCTGTGTGTGTGTGTGTGTGTGTGTGTGTGTGTGTGTGTGTGTGTGTGTGTGTGTGTGTGTGTGTGTGTGTGTGTGTGTGTGTGTGTGTGTGTGTGTGTTCTGCGAATTTCCCTATTGTTCTTGACCTTTGCCCTTGTATCTTTCTTTTTGTTTGTTTGTAAAATGCTTGATTGTACAGTGCCACAGATGAAGTTTATGCTTTATGAAATTAATGATTCTAAAAACAACAATAGTTGAACTATATCCCACTATCCCAGTATAAATCATTGTGTCATTCCTTTATTCACAGGTATCTCTCACTGGGGAATGAAAATGTTACCAAGTTCATTGTCTGAGTAAGTTTTATCCAGTATTTCCATGGCGGTACATCACACCTTTATTGCCAATGGTGGCTCTGAGCTGCTGCTAAATCCACATAAACACCTACTAACATTGCTGCTTCTCTGTCACCCATGCAAGGTTCATCTTCATTGCATTTGCTCCAAGACACACTTTACATCTTGCAATATTGCCTGGAGATATTTTACGGAAATAGTCAATTATATAGGAAAAGCAAAGCTTCAGTACTAAAGCTGTCTTATAAAAAATAGATATGTTCAATATGTGTGTGTTGTTATTATGGAGGATTATGCTATAATTGGCACTGCAAAAACTGGCAATACTAAAATAAATGTTGTGAAATAAAGAATTGACAACAATATGCCTTAGGTAGCTATAGGGGATTCAGTACAATGTCACGCTATTCAATCTCCTTAATTCGTTAAAAGCCCAAAGGACACCAGTTTGTGCAAAATATGCTATATTCAGCAATTTAAGAATAAGCTAATACTTTTTTAAGGTGCACATGACTAAGACATTTATATAATATATACATAAGTAGCCCTGGGGACAATTTATCAATGAGGGAAATAGAAAATGAACCATAAACCCTCAATAAGCAGCTTCCTTTAATAGCATGTATACAAATATTTAAATACAATAGATAGCAGGTGTGTGTGTGTGTGTGTGTGTGGGGGGGGGGGGTTCAGGAGTAAAATAATGTAAACATTTTACAGAAATCAGGTATTGCAGGATAAATACATAGAGGTGTTAAAAACTTGATAACATTGTTTTAAATATAGTATGCTGCCAACAAAAGATAAGCACAGCCTGGGAATTGACTTTTATAAGCCAAGCCATATATTTATATATTACTTTGTATAGTGCCACGGAATATGTTGGCGCTTTATAAATCAATAATAATAATAATAATAATAATAATAATAATAATATTAGACTTTTACTGGAACTCAAAGAAAAAGTATTTTGTAAGCCATATTAGCTTTAAAGCACCTCTGAATAATACTGAACATAAGGGTTTATTTACTGAACTTCGGTAAACAGAATATTGTGATGAGTAGAGCGTAATGCGTAATGCATATAATGTATTGCATTACACACTACTCATCGTGCAGTAAGACTTTACACACACAAATTAGTGACTACACACCTAGTTACATAGTTTGATTGAAAAAAGATTTGCGTCTATGGGGTTCAACCAAAAGTATTTATGCCAATCTGTTCCCTGAAAATCCAGTTATAGTTGTAAATCATGTTTTAGTAATGTTAACAGTTATTAATGACATCTCCTATGAAGTCACTCCCTTGTCATCCAGTTAGCTAAAGGCCTTATGTTGCAGTGCAACTTCTTTAACTCACTATGAAATGATAGCCTATTTAAATGTATCCATATATTGCAGTTTTGTCACATGAAAACTGTGCTGCAAAAAATAAATAAATAAATGTGGGAACTTAAACTAAACGTGTTTGACTTTTATTAAAGAGTAACTGTCAGGCTGCAGAAGCTAATTTAAACCTCTATTCTCCTGTGTTAAACAGTTTAGAAGGAAGCTCAAAAGCCATTAGTGAAGATAAACATTTCAGTTACCTTTGATGTGTGCTTATCTTAAAGTCTGTTATAGACCCATAAAGACGCAAGCCGCAGCTAAACTGCAAAGCATTCTGGGGCCCTCCCCTCGGCTGCTAATGAGACGGTACAGGAGCTTCTAATCAGTCCAGCGCGAAGCACTGATAAATCTCGGGCAGACTACACACTGCAGGAGTCAGCTATTGTTCCTAGCCACATGGCTCATTAATATTCACTGCACACCGTGTTGTTCAAGAACGAGCTTATCTGTGATCAGAAGCAGGCAGGACATGACGACACATTTGGCTTCACAAACATGGAGCCTGCCATGAGCTGTCAGGAGCATCTATCTCTGCATATACTATATACAAAATCTGTGAAATCCAAACGTGGACAGTGAAATGCATATGTAATGTAAGTACAGCCAATCTTTAGCTACTGATATATGTGTTTATTTTCTCTGAGACCCTATACCTAACAGCTCCTCTTTAAGTGTGACTGATACCAAAATATTTCTGCGAAGTAGGTGTACATTTTAAAATGTATTTCCCTTGCAGCAGATAATTCTAATATGCCACATCTATTAGTGCTCTTTATAAATTACTCGTATGGAGTAAAGACAGTGCTCACCTCCCCAGGAGGCTCCTTCTAGTTCTGAGTGCTTCTCTTCTGGTTTTCCACATCCCTGTCTTCAGCCAAAGCTTTATTCATTGCTTGCCACTTCAGAACTGTCTCCAGTGCTTTGTCCTAAAGCATTTCAGGGTGATTCTTGAAGAATCATTGGGGTCATTGTTATGCTGTAAGACCCATGACCTCCAGCTTTTTGACACTGGGCCTTACATTGCACCACAAAATTATTTGGTAGTTTCAAATGTTATTATACAAGGCAAACCGTCAATACAACCAGTGTCTGAAGTGAGGAAACAACCCCAACATATTATGAAAAACCTCATCCATTGTCTTTTCTTTGAAGGTTTATTTTTGTTTTCTGTTAACAGTTGTACCTTAAAGGGGCACTATGGCGAAAAGCATGCTGTTCCATTATCCCCACGTCATTTATTTAATATGGACAGCATAACTTTCACTATAGAGTTTGTGTAAAAAAAAGCTTTAAACACATCTCTACCTCCCTACACATCTGAGCCGTGTCATTAGTGATAAGAATCTGAGGGTCTGGCTCTCTGCTTAACTGCTGCTGACACTCTGCAGCTGATTTACAACACGAGCAGCTCAGATGCTACTGACAGACCCGTGCTACTTAACTAGCTCTGCTGTGTACTTTAAATGTAAATGACACCTGCGCCAAAAAGGCTATCAGCAGCTGAATGGATAGAAGTATTCCCTTATATACTCCAATGACAACTAGTAAACAATATATGTCCACAGCGCTATTTATAAAAGTAGTTAAACCTTTATTAAAATAATTGCAATCAGTAACTTGAAGCACAAAATCTAGCAGCCCCAATTTGGGCATCTGCCACTGTAAAACACCATACCACCTCTATCATACTCTGAACACTCACACAAACACTCACTGCACTCGAGTTCAAAGTGTATAGCGAATAAAATGGGGAGCCAAATCAAATATCCTATAGTAAACAAGGTCTGGGTGTCTGCATACTAATGCAGAAGAGATTAAACAAATGTTTAGTAGTAAAACCACATAGGAGTGAAATTGTGCTAAAAAAAAAAGAACCAGCTGATGTTCAAACATTCCTGGAATGAATAAACCAGTTCAATCAGATATGATGAATGATTAGTCCTTAGTGAAGTACATTCATTCAGTGTCAGTTCAAAACCGCAAATGTCTAAGATAGACTTGCATTGCATAATGTGCCTCTCCAGTAGGGATTTGCATGAAGTTTGATTGGGTGCACGTAATACGCTACCCTTCCTGAAGACGGGGTATACTAGCACCAGCTTCCAATAGTCTCAATCCACCGCTTGATCCGGCCGATAATCCTGCGGGGAGAGACAGGCATTGATGCAGTGTGCATAAGCTTGAGTCTGGATGCACGGAATCCGGAAGTGGGCACTGATTGGAGCGGTATTCCTCACTGTAGGCGTGACATCACTCTAGCTTGTCAAGTGGATGCAAATGGATGCTGCTGTTTCAAGGGGTCTGCCCCTCTTCTTCTGAGCTCAGACCCAAAACTGTGTAACTGCAGGCTGCTGCAGTGCAGATCGGCAGCTGCAGAACAGGTGCATGTGTACAGCCACTAGTGGAAAAGGAGCGCAGCGACTGGATGGGTAAGTGCTTTACTGTGCACTATGCACCACTTTTTACCATACATTTAGAATATAAGATGCACCCACTTCCCCCCAAACCTCCCACCCCAGTTTTGGGGAAGAAAAAGTGTGTCTTATATTTAGAAAAATATGGTAATTTCACACAAAACAGCAGTTTTATTGTTAAGATGCACACAACACCTACTCAGCTCTGCTGTGTACTTATATACTCTAGTTGCTCTGCTCTGCTTCTTGATCTGCATAGTAGCACCTTGGCTATGGATCATTGTTCTAATTGTTAGTATATGGCTCATTTCTAACTTACTGAGTATAATTAATGTGTATTATTATTATTATTATTATTATTATTATTATTATTATTATTATTATTATTATTATTATACATTTATATAATACTTAATTTATTTAATGCTTTATAGAAAACTATGCACACTACTAACAGTCCTTCAGTCCATTAACGAGGCTCACAATGTAATGTATTTACCACAATTTTAGCATGATTGGGGAGACAAATAACCTAAACCCATCAATATGTTTTGGGATGCTGCGTGGCTATTCACTGATATGTTAAATTAACAACTGTAGATGAGGTAGGCAGAGTGATTACAATGAAATATAGATCTTCCCCTTAATAGACAGTTTACAAGTATATAATATAATTTTACAAATATGTGCCTAAAGATGTTTAATATGAAAGTTGCATTGATTTTTCTTTAAGGCAACCATTGTAATAATAACTTTAAAAATGTGTTCTTTAAAACACACTACAGTTTCCATTTCCCTGTGTATTTCTTGTGGTTTCCACAGTCTAGAGCTCCCAAAAGAGGCAGAGCCTGGAGTGGATTGTATTACTTGTAAAAAAAAAAGTATCAGAGAAATATGGATTCAATATAGTTAGCCCACAATAGCTGATTTTTTTGACATCCAAATCTGTGCCATGTTGAGTTAATTATAGCAGTTTTGGTATTCTTTTCTTGCTGAACATCAAGAATTCTTTGATTCTATCTTCCTGCTCAACCAATTTACGAGATTAAGCTAAGCTGTATTGGTAAGGTCTCCTTAAAGGTCACAGTAATAAATGAAGTGTCACAAAAACAAGAAATTCTACCCTTCTATCATTAATATTTATAACATATTAAAATATTTCATAGAAGAGTGCACAGCATGCAAATGTGCTCTTTTGCAAGACAGTAAACATCAATAAACCTGTCTCGTCTCAAAAGGCGTGCATTTTTTTATTTGTTATGATCCGAATGTTACTTTTTTTTGGGTGTGATGAATCAATGTAATATTCTTAGGAAAAGGTATAGATTGTTGGCAAAAGTGTAAATATGTATGTGAAAAAAAAAAAAAAAAAAGGTTCATCAACTTGAAAGCTGAATTCTTAATTTTTTTAAAATCAGCCTTTGACAACTAAAAAGTAGAGATGGCTCGAACCTCCGATTTTCGGTTCGCGAACCCCGTTCGCAAACTTCCGCGGAAGGTTCGGTTTGCGTGAACTTTCGCGAACCGCAATAGACTTCAATTGGGAGGCGACTAGAAACACTTATGCTGGCCAGAAAAGTGATGGAAAAGATGTTTCAAGGGGTCTATCACCTGGACCCCCAGGTGGCGGAGTGGGATACATGCCAAAAGTCCCAGGGAAAAATCTGGATTTGACGCAAAGCAGCATTTTAAGGGCAGAAATTACATTGAATGCTAAATTGCAGGCCTAAAGTGCTTTAAAACATCTTGCATGTGTATACATCAATCAGGGAGTGTAATTAGAGTACTGCTTCACACTGACACACCAAACGCACTGTGTAATGCGTAGTGATGGCTGTGCTGGACTGGTGTGCACCATGGCCAGAGTGAAGGCCGTGGTGGTTTTCAAGCCCATATGGTCGCCGGGCTGTGGTAGCTCAATAATAGAACAACAGTGACTGTCCAGCTGATCAAATTTGGTCTGACCACAATGAAGCAACGACCTTATAATCTTTGGTGTGCCCCCCCCCCCCCCCCCGAGACACTCATAGAGCCGGCGGTCATTGCTTCATTGTGATACGCAAGCCCCTTCACCGCGGCAAGGTAATGATCATGAAGGGGAATGGGCACATGTACTTGCCTTTTGTTTTGTTGTTTTGTTGTTGCAGCCTCCCGCAGTGCAGCCAGAAAAATTAGGCAGGCATGTACACACACCAGAAAAATTAGTATAGCGGCCGCTGCTTAAAAATTCAGGAATCCGCTTGGAGTCCTGGACTCTGTTGGTGGTGGCGGAGAAGGCAAGTGGCCTGCAGGCAGAGATGCTCTGTGTGGGGACTGACTTAGTCTTGGGGCAGGCAGTAGCCATCCGGGATCCATGCCTCATTCATTTTGAAAAAGGTGAGGTACTGAACACTTTTGTGACTTAGGCGACTTCTCTTCTCAGTGACAATGCCTCCAGCTGCACTGAAGGTCCTTTCTGACAAGACGCTTGCGGCAGGGCAAGAGAGAAGTTGGATGGCAAATTGGGACAGCTCTGGCCACAGGTCAAGCCTGCGCACCCAGTAGTCCAAGGGTTCATCGTCGCTGCTCAAAGTGTCTACATCCACACCACTTAAGGCCAGGTAGTCAGCTACCTGCTGGTCCAAGCATTGGTGGAGGGTGGATCCCGAAGGGCTATGGCAAAGCGTTGGACTAAAGAATGTCCACATGTCCGACATAACCATGAGATCACTGGAGGGTCCTGTCCTTACCTGTGTGGACATGGGAGGAGGATTACTGGCAGTGGTACCTTTATTGCGTTGTGCTGTCACATCACCCTTAAACGCATTGTAAAGCATAGTTGCCAGCTTGTTCTGCATGTGCTGCATCCTTTCCGCCTTCAGGTGAGTTGGTAACAGGTCCGCCACTTTATGCCTGTACCGAGGGTCTAGCAGCGTGGCCACCCAGTACAGGTCATTCCCCTTGAGTTTTTTGATACGGGGGTCCCTCAACAGGCTGGACAGCATGAAATAGGCCATCTGCACAAAGTCGGATCCAGACGTACTATCCATCTCCTCTTGCTCTTCCTGAGTGACGTTACGTAAGTCCTCTTCCTCCCCCCAGCCACAAACAATACCACGGGAACATGGAGCAGCACAATCCCCCTGTGACGGCTGCTGCGGTTGTTCTTTTGCCACCGCCTCTTCCTCCTCCACAGAAACACCTTCCTCATCATCCAAGTCTGACTCCTCTTCTTCCCCACACGACTCCTCTTCTTCCTCCTCCTCCCCCCTCTGTGCTGCCGCAGGTGTTGAGGAAACATCTGGTTCAGATGAAAATTGCTCCCACGACTCTTCCTGCCGTAACTGTTCTTCTTCACGCTCCTCCACAGCTTGATCCACTACTCTACGCACGGCACGCTCCAGGAAGTAAACGTAGGTCAAGTCGCTGATGGTGCCTGCAGCGCGACTCACCAGGTGGGTCACCTCCTCAAACAGCCGCATGATCCTGAATGCATTTCGCATCAGTGTCCAGTTCGGTGGCCAGAACATCCCCATCTTCCCAGATTGTGTCCTTCTACTGTAATTGTACAGGTACTGGGTGATGGCTTTCTCCTGTTCTAGCAGGCGAGAGAACATGAGCAGGGTCGAATTCCATATCAAGCATCTCACCGGCAAGTTGTTTCTCCGCTGAATGTCCGCAAAGCGTGCCGTGGCCGTGTAAGACCGCCTGAAATGCCCACACAACTTCCTGGCCTGCTTCAGGATGTCCTCTAAGCCTGGGTACTTTGACACAAATCTTTGAATGACCAGATTCAGCACATGTGCCATGCAGGGTACATGTGTCAGCTTTCACAAATTCAAAGCGGAAAGGAGGTTGCTGCCATTGTCACACACCACGTTGCCGATCTCCAGCTGGTGCGGGGTTAGCCATTGCTCCACCTCTTTGTTAAGAGCAGCCAGGAGAGCTGCTCCAGTGTGACTCTCCACTTTGAGGCAAGACATGTCTAAGATGGCGTGACACCGTCGTACCTGGCATGCAGCGTAGGCTCTAGTGTTGGGCGAACATCTAGATGTTCGGGTTCGGGCCGAACAGGCCGAACATGGCCGCGATGTTCGGGTGTTCGACCCGAACTCCGAACATAATGGAAGTCAATGGGGACCCGAACTTTTGTGGTTTGTAAAGCCTCCTTACATGCTACATACCCCAAATTTACAGGGTAAATGTGCACCTTGGGAGTGGGTACAAGAGGAAAAAAAATTAGCAAAAAGAGCTTATAGTTTTTGAGAAAATCGATTTTAAAGTTTCAAAGGGAAAACTGTCTTTTAAATGCGGGAAATGTCTGTTTTCTTTGCACAGGTAACATGTTTTTTTGTCGGCATGCAGTCATAAATGTAATACATATAAGAGGTTCCAGGAAAAGGGACCGGTAACGCTAACCCAGCAGCAGCACACGTGATGGAACAGAAGGAGGCGCAGGAGGAGAAGGCCACGCTTTGTGAGACACAACAACCCCGGCCTTGCATGAGGGCAAGAAGCGTGCGGATAGCATGCTTTGTACCGCCATGCAGTCATAAATGTAATAAAGATAAGAGGTTCCATAAACAGGGACCAGCAACGCTAACCCAGCAGCAGCAGCAGCAGCACACGTGATGGAACAGGAGGAGGCGCAGGAGGAGAAGGCCACACTTTGTGAGACACAACAACCCAGGCCTTGCATGAGGACAAAAAGCGTGCGGATAGCATGCTTTTTACCGCCATGCAGTCATAAATGTAATAAAGATAAGTGGTTCAATAAACAGGGACCACGCGGCAACGCTAACCCAGCAGCAGCAGACGTGATGGAACAGGAGGAGGCGCAGGAGGAGAAGGCCACGCTTTGTGAGACACAACAACCCCGGCCTTGCATGAGGGCAAGAAGCGTGCGGATAGCATGCTTTGTACCGCCATGCAGTCATAAATGTAATAAAGATAAGAGGTTCCATAAACAGGGACCAGCAACGCTAACCCAGCAGCAGCAGCAGCAGCACACGTGATGGAACAGGAGGAGGCGCAGGAGGAGAAGGCCACGCTTTGTGAGACACAACAACCCAGGCCTTGCATGAGGACAAAAAGCGTGCGGATAGCATGCTTTTTACCGCCATGCAGTCATAAATGTAATAAAGATAAGTGGTTCAATAAACAGGGACCACGCGGCAACGCTAACCCAGCAGCAGCAGACGTGATGGAACAGGAGGAGGCGCAGGAGGAGAAGGCCACGCTTTGTGAGACACAACAACCCAGGCCTTGCATGAGGGCAAGAAGCGTGCGGATAGCATGCTTTGTACCGCCATGCAGTCATAAATGTAATAAAGATAAGTGGTTCAATAAACAGGGACCACGCGGCAACGCTAACCCAGCAGCAGCAGACGTGATGGAACAGGAGGAGGCGCAGGAGGAGAAGGCCACGCTTTGTGAGACACAACAACCCAGGCCTTGCATGAGGGCAAGAAGCATGCAGATAGCATGCTTTGTACCGCCATGCAGTCATAAATGTAATAAAGATAAGTGGTTCAATAAACAGGGACCACGCGGCAACGCTAACCCAGCAGCACCAGACGTGATGGAACAGGAGCAGGCGCAGGAGGAGAAGGCCACGGTTTTTGAGACACAACAACCCAGGCCTTGCATGAGGACAAAAAGCGTGCGGATATAGCAGCAATGCTTTTTGCCGCCATGCAGTCATAAATGTAATACAGATGAGAGGTTCAATAAACAGGGACCGGAAACGCTACACCATCCCAGATGTTCATTGGTCATGTTACTTGGTTGGGGTCCTGGAGTGTTGCGTAGTCATTTCCAATCCAGGATTGATTCATTTTAATTTGAGTCAGACGGTCTGCATTTTCTGTAGAGAGGCGGATACGCCGATCTGTGACGATGCCTCCGGCAGCACTGAAACAGCGTTCCGACATAACGCTGGCTGCCGGGCAAGCCAGCACCTCTATTGCGTACATTGCCAGTTCGTGCCAGGTGTCTAGCTTCGATACCCAATAGTTGAAGGGTGCAGATGGATTGTTCGACACAGCTACGTCATCTGACATGTAGTCCTTGACCATCTTCTCCAGGCGATCGGTGTTGGAGGTGGATCTGCACGCTTGCTGTTCAGTGGGCTGCTGCTGCATGGGTGTCAGAAAATTTTCCCACTCCAAGGACACTGCCGATACCGTTCCCTTTTGGGTACTAGCTGCGGCTTGCGTTGTTTGCTGCCCTCCTGGTCGTCCTGGGTTTGCGGAAGTCAGTCTGTCTGCGTACAACTGGCTAGAGGAGGGGGAGGATGTCAATCTCCTCTCTAAAGTCTCCACAAGGGCCTGCTGGTATTCTTCCATTTTGACCTGTCTGACTCTTTCTTCAAGCAGTTTTGGAACATTGTGTTTGTACCGTGGATCCAGAAGGGTATAAACCCAGTAATTGGTGTTGTCCAGAATGCGCACAATGCGTGGGTCACGTTCAATGCAGTCTAGCATGAATTGAGCCATGTGTGCCAGAGTCCTACCAGAATCCTCATCATCCTCTTGTGAGCGTTGTGATAGTTGTTGTGATGCATCATAGTCGTCACCTTCCTCCTGGTCTGCTTCTGCTGACCATTCGCTTTGAATTGTGGAAGTCCAACGTGCACCGCTCTGGCCCTCGTCAGTGGTGGCATGAAATTCCTGCTCCAACTCCAGCTGTTCCTCCTCCTCTTCTTCGTCATAGCTGCTGGGGCCAGCGTTCCCTGAGGCGGATGGCCTGATGTTGGTACCATCACGCTGATCGTTTTCTCCTTCAGATTCCCCCAGTTGCATCATGACAGCTGTTTCCTTGATTTTCAACATTGACCTCTTCAGTAAACACAGCAGTGGTATGGTAATGCTGACTGAAGAGTTGTCACTGCTCACAAGCAACGTGGATTGCTCAAAATTTTGGAGGACTTGGCAGAGGTCCAACATGTTGGCCCAATCGGATCCACAGAAGCTTGGCAGCTGTCCGGATGCGCCTCGGTACTGCGCCGTCATGTACTGGACCACTGCACTCTTCTGCTCGCAAAAGCGTGCTAGCATGTGCAGCGTAGAATTCCAGCGCGTAGGGACATCACACAGCAAGCGATGGTGGGGGAGATTGAAGCGCTCCTGCATCTTGGCGAGTGCCCCCGAAGCAGTACTGGAATTTCTACAATGTTTGGCCACTCGACGCACCTTCAACAGAAGATCGGCCACGCCTGGGTATGTCCTCAGGAACCGCTGAACTACTAGGTTCATCACGTGCGCCAGGCAAGGGATGTGTGTCAGCTTAGCCAACCTTAAAGCGCGAATGAGATTACTCCCATTATCACACACAACCATGCCCGGTTTCAAGTCCAGCGGTGCCAGCCACAAATCCGTCTGTTCCTTTATTCCCTTCCAAATTTCCTCCCCTGTGTGCTGCTTATCGCCAAGGCAGATCAGCTTCAGCAACGCTTGCTGACGCATGCCAACAGCTGTGCTGCTCTGCTTCCACGATCCTACTGCTGCTGGGTTAGCGTTTCCGGATGAGGTACAGCTTTGAGATGCGTTGGAGGAGAAGGAGTCAGAGAGGTAGGTGCTGCTGTTGTTATCCAGTGGGAGGGACGGCGGTGCAGCTGTTTGCGGCGTGGGCAACACCCGCGCCGTGGCAGGTGAGGAATCGCTGCCAGGCTCCACAAGGTTCACCCAGTGCGCGGTAAGGGAGATGTATCGACCCTGGCCGAACGCACTCGTCCAAGTGTCAGTGGTGAGGTGAACCTTGCAGGCAACGGCATTCTTCAAGCTTCGGGTTATTTTGCTGACCACGTGCTCATGCAACTCAGGCGCTGCAGAGCGCGCAAAGTGGTAGCGGCTGGGAACCACGTAACGTGGGATGGCCACTGACATCATGCCCTTGAAGCTGTTTGTCTCCACCACTCGATATGGCAGCATTTCGCAGGCCAGAAGCTTGGCTATGCTGGCTGTTACTGCCACGGCCCGGGGGTCATTTGCTGGCAATTTCCTCTTGCGCTCAAACATCTCCGACACAGACAACTGAACCGTAGCGCTGCACACGGAAGGGCTGTTGGTTGTTGTGTTTGATGAACACTGGGAGACCTCAAGAGCACTACTCCGGAAAGTGACAGTGTCAGCGTCGTCTGATGTTTGTGAATGTTGTGAACCACGCAATGGCTGGGCTACTGCTGCTGCTGAGGCGGGTCTAGTGGTGAGTCTGGTGAACCCAAGGGAGGCAGTGTTGCTGGTACCCTGTCCTGCCGCGTTTGCCCACAGAGTGGGATGTTTGGATAGCATGTGGCGGCTCATGCTGGTGGTGGAGAGGTTGTTAATACTTTTCCCCCTGCTCAGGCGAGTCTTGCACACCTTGCAAATCGCCATGGTAACATCCTCAGTGCAGTCTTCAAAGAAAGCCCAGACTTTGGAGCACCTGCCTCCTTGCTGGCGATTTCTGTTTCCTCCTCTTTTGCCTCTCACTCTAACTTCCACGCTTGTGGTGCCTGAAATTGCGCGCCGCCTACCTTGTGGCACAAGGCGAACTCGTGCAGCAGTGGGTTCTTCAACAGACTCATCTGTGCTGCTGCTACGACGGCGATGTTCTCGTTCACAAATAAAATCTGGGTCTCTGTCCACATTGTCCATACCCTCCTCTTCCATCTCCTCAAACTCGTCATATGTCATTGTGGGGGGCCGCCGCCGTGGAGTAGAGCTCCCCAGAACAACCTCTGCGCAGCTCACTCCAACGTCGTCTTCCAGATCTTGTCGGCCGACCTCCTGCAATTGCAACCCCTCCTGCCCAACTTGCTCTGGGATTTGGGTTTCCGAGTCCTCCTCGGACTCGCCTTGTATTTCAGTGCGCGGTGCATTTCCCACAGTTAATGGTTGTGAATCCGGGCACAACATTTCTGGCTGTTCCTCCATTGACCTTTCATAGGTGGAAGTTTGTTGGGCTGGGAATAGCTCCTGCGAATACCCCATTGTGTCCTGAGGTAATTCATAGGACTGGTTATCTGGCAGTTGTGTGCGTGGTGTCGCTGCCGGTTGTGTCAGCTTTGTGCCCACTGGCTCCTTGTAACTGGCTGAGGACTCGGACCTCGTGCGTGATGTGCTGGTGCTGCTTAACCCACTGCTGGCCGCTTGAGAGGTCATCCAAGTAATTATCTGGTCCTGTTCTTTTGGATTTGTGAGGGTTGTTGTCCTGGACAACATGGGCGGTATTGAGTGGGTTTTCTTGGGTGCTCCCCTGTGGCCTGTACGTTAACCGTCAGGGGAAACACCTCTTCCCTTGCCCCTTCCTCTTTCACCGGATTTCTTCCTCATTTCACTTATCCTTACAGTACACGCTGACTGGCAGCAGTACAGTGGCAGTACAGAAATGCTATACAGTACCACTATTCCCAGCAGCGACACAGAGCACAATGCTATACAGTGGCGGGTGAGCGGTGTACTACTGTTCCCAGGCCCAGCAGACACAGAGTGGAAGTAAACACAATGCTATATAGTCTGGCTGAGCGGTGTACACAGAGTGGCAGTACACACAATGCTATATAGTCTGGCTAAGCCGTGTACACAGAGTGTCAGAAAACACAATGCTATATATAGCGTGGCTGAGCGAGGTGCACAGTGGCAGTACACACAATGCTATATTAGTCAGGCTAAGCCGTGTACACAGAGTGTCAGAAAACACAATGCTATATATAGCGTGGCTGAGCGAGGTGCACAGTGGCAGTACACACAATGCTTTATAGTCAGGCTGAGCCGTGTACACAGAGGGTCAGTAAACAATGGTATATAGTCTGGCTGAGCGGTGTACACAGAGTGTCAGTAAACAACGGTATATAGTCTGGCTGAGCGGTGTACACAGAGTGGCAGTAAACACAATGCTATATATAGCGTGGCTGAGCGAGGTGCACAGTGGCAGTACACACAATGCTATATAGCCAGGCTAAGCCGTGTACACAGAGTGTCAGAAAACACAATGCTATATATAGCGTGGCTGAGCGAGGTGCACAGTGGCAGTACACACAATGCTTTATAGTCAGGCTGAGCCGTGTACACAGAGGGTCAGTAAACAATGGTATATAGTCTGGCTGAGCGGTGTACACAGAGTGTCAGTAAACAACGGTATATAGTCTGGCTGAGCGGTGTACACAGAGTGGCAGTAAACACAATGCTATATATAGCGTGGCTGAGCGAGGTGCACAGTGGCAGTACACACAATGCTATAGAGCCAGGCTAAGCCGTGTACACAGAGTGTCAGAAAACACAATGCTATATATAGCGTGGCTGAGCGAGGTGCACAGTGGCAGTACACACAATGCTATATTAGTCAGGCTAAGCCGTGTACACAGAGTGTCAGAAAACACAATGCTATATATAGCGTGGCTGAGCGAGGTGCACAGTGGCAGTACACACAATGCTATATATAGCGTGGCTGAGCGAGGTGCACAGTGGCAGTACACACAATGCTATATATAGCGTGGCTGAGCGAGGTGCACAGTGGCAGTACACACAATGCTATATTAGTCAGGCTAAGCCGTGTACACAGAGTGTCAGAAAACACAATGCTATATATATAGCGTGGCTGAGCGAGGTGCACAGTGGCAGTACACACAATGCTATATATAGCGTGGCTGAGCGAGGTGCACAGTGGCAGTACACACAATGCTATATATAGCGTGGCTGAGCGAGGTGCACAGTGGCAGTACACACAATGCTATATATAGCGTGGCTGAGCGAGGTGCACAGTGGCAGTACACACAATGCTATATTAGTCAGGCTAAGCCGTGTACACAGAGTGTCAGAAAACACAATGCTATATATATAGCGTGGCTGAGCGAGGTGCACAGTGGCAGTACACACAATGCTATATATAGCGTGGCTGAGCGAGGTGCACAGTGGCAGTACACACAATGCTATATATAGCGTGGCTGAGCGAGGTGCACAGTGGCAGTACACACAATGCTATATTAGTCAGGCTAAGCCGTGTACACAGAGTGTCAGAAAACACAATGCGATATATATAGCGTGGCTGAGCGAGGTACACAGTGGCAGTAAACAATGCTATATATAGTGTGGCTGAGCGAGCGGTGTACTACTGTTCCCAGCAGCGACACACAATGACTGGGGGGGACCCTGGCTAGCGTGGCTGGAGAGCGAACTACCCTGCCTGCCTACCCAAAGCTAAACCCACAGACAAATGGCGGAGATATGACGTGGTTCGGGTATTTATTTACCCGAACCTCGTAACCGTTCGGCCAATCAGAGCGCGTTCGGGCCCGAACCACGTGACCCGTTCGGCCGATCACAGCGCTAGCCGAACGTTCGGGGAACGTTCGGCCATGCGCTCTTAGTTCGGCCATGTGGCCGAACGGTTTGGCCGAGCACCGTCAGGTGTTCGGCCGAACTCGAACATCACCCGAACAGGGTGATGTTCTGCAGAACCCGAACAGTGGCGAACACTGTTCGCCCAACACTAGTAGGCTCTGGGGAGATGGGGCTGTGTAGCTGGAGAGAAGGAGATGGCAGCACCACTAGAGTTGAACTGCCACTCAGGCAAGGATGAGGAGGAGGATGACAGTGAAGAGGATGTAGTAGGAGGAGAGGAGGTGGCAGGAGGGCAGTCTGCAAGCCATGGAGGTGTCACAAGTTGGACCGCTGCACAGCCACGTACTCCCTGCTTGCCATCGTTCACCAGGTTGTCCCAATTGGCTGTGTACATAATGTAGTGGCCCTGCCCGTGCTTGGCAGACCAGGCATCCGTGGTCAGGTGGACCCTTGACCCAACACTCTTCGCCAGAGATGACACCACTTGCCTCTCAACTTCACGGTACAGTTTGGGTATGGCCCTTTTAGAAAAATAATTGCGGCCTGGTATCTTCCACTGCGGTGTCCCGATGGGCACAAATTTATGGAAAGCCTCAGAGTCCACCAGCTTGTATGGTAATAGCTGGCGAGCTAATAGTTCTGCCACGCCAGCTGTCAGATGCCGGGCAAGAGAGTGACTGGCAGAAATTTGCTTCTTCCGCTCAAAGACTTCCTTCACATACACCTGGCTGCTGTGGGCAGAGGAGCAGGAACCGCTCAAGGGCAGAGGCGGAGTGGAGGAGGGTGGCTGTGAAGGTGCAAGGGAGAAAGCGGCTGAAGATGCTGCACCTGAAGGAGGAAGAGGAGAAGGAGGGTGGCTTGTTTTTGGGTGCTGCTTTTCCTCAGGTGTTCTTCCCATTGCTGTTTGTGCCTTTTCTCCAGGTGCCTTCGTAAGGCACTTGTCCCTACGTGAGTGTTGGCCTTTCGCCGGCTCAATTTTTTGAGGCAGAGACAACAGATGGATTTGCTCCGATCTGAGGCACACACATTGAAAAATTTCCAAACCGCTGAGCACACCTGGGGTGATGGCACTATGGTGGCATCAGCAGCTGACATTGAAGGGCATGTTGGCTGGCTGTCCATAGCTGGCGATACATGGCGCTGGACACTGTCACCAGCTGTTTCTGAGGATGAGCTCCCTCTGCTTCTTTCAGGGACTCGTCTCCTCCTACTTCTCTCTGACTCCCCCTCTGAACTGCCCCCCTGGTCATCTCCTCTATTGGGAAGATACGTGGCACCCGTATAATCGCCATCATAATCATCCTGCCCAGCTTCACTTTCCATAGACACCTCCAAAACTGCACCAACACCAGGTACTTCATCATCGCCCTTCTCACACGTTACGTCCATAGTATCGCCACCTAACTCAGACGTATGAGGTGGGGTAACTTGCTTAGCGCCTTCATCTTGTTGATGGGACGTGCCTTCTTTCGAGCACTGTACTTTGGGCCAGGGCCGCACGAAATCACATCAACACGACCTCACACAGACCTGACAAGTGGCCTTCCTCTGGGTCTGCCGCTACCTCTTCCTCTACCTGTTTTGTCCGTTTTGTCCATATTGGGGGGGATGAAGTGAAAGGTATGCACTGATTTGACTAATACAATATGCAGTCACACAGGTGCAGCAGTTAACAGGTATGCACAGAGTGGTATATCACACTGTCTGCACTTACGTAGGTAGGTGGATTCACTGAACACAACAGTCAGGTATATTCTGTGATGAGGTGCTTTCACTGAACACAACAGCTAGGTATATGCTGTGAAGAGGTGGTTTCACTGAACACAACAGTCAGGTATATGCTGTGATGAGGTGGTTTCGATGAACACAACAGCTAGGTATATGCTGTGATGGTAGTTTCACTGAACACAACAGTCAAGTATATGCTGTGATGAGGTGGTTTCACTGAACACAACAGCTAGGTATATGCTGTGATGGTGGTTTCACTGAACACAACAGTCAGGTTTATGCTGTGATGAGGTGGGTTCACTGAACACAACAGTTAGGTAAAGTTATATGCTGTGATGAGGTGGTTTCACTGAACACAACAGCTATGTATATGCGGTGATGGTGGTTTCACTGAACACAACAGTCAGGTATATGCTGTGATGAGGTGGTTTCACTGAACACAACAGCTAGGTATATGCTGTGATGGTGGTTTCACTGAACACAACAGTCAGGTATATGCTGTGATGAGGTGGTTTCACTGAACACAACAGTCAGGTATACGCTGTGATGAGGTGGGTTCACTGAACACAACAGTTAGGTCTATGCTGTGATGAGGTGGGTTCACTGAACAGAACAGTTAGGTAAAGGTATATGCTGTAATGAGGTGGGTTTACTGAACACAACAGCTAGGTAAAGGTATATGCTGTGATGAGGTGGGTTCACTGAACACAACAGTTAGGTAAAGGTATATGCTGTGATGAGGTGGGTTCACTGAACAGAACAGTTAGGTAAAGGTATATGCTGTAATGAGGTGGGTTTACTGAACACAACAGCTAGGTAAAGGTATATGCTGTGATGAGGTGGGTTCACTGAACACAACAGTTAGGTAAAGGTATATGCTGTGATGAGGTGGGTTCACTGAACACAACAGCTAGGTAGGTATATACAGTGACTTGCAAAAGTATTCGGCCCCCTTGAAGTTTTCCACATTTTGTCACATTGCTGCCACAAACATGAATCAATTTTATTGGAATTCCACGTGAAAGACCAATACAAAGTGGTGTACATGTGAGAAGTGGAATGGAAATTATACATGATTCCAAACATTTTTTACAAATAAATGACTTCAAAGTGGGGTGTGCGTAATTATTCAGCCCCCTTCGTCAATACTTTGTAGAACCATATTTTGCTGCAATTACAGCTGCCAGTCTTTTAGGGTATGTCTCTACCAGCTTTGCACATCTAGAGACTGAAATCCTTGCCCATTCTTCTTTGTAAAACAGCCCCAGGTCAGTCAGATTGGATGGACAGCGTTTGTGAACAGCAGTTTTCAGATCTTGCCACAGATTCTCGATTGGATTTAGATCTGGACTTTGACTGGGCCATTCTAACACTTGGATATGTTTTGGTTTAAACCATTCCATTGTTTCCCTGGCTTTATGTTTAGGGTCGTTGTCCTGCTGGAAGGTGAGTCTCTGCCCCAGTCTCAAGTCTTTTGCAGACTACAAGAGGTTGTCTTCCAAGATTGCCCTGTATTTGGCTCCATCCATCTTTCCATCAACTCTGACCAGCTTCCCTGTCCCTGCTGAAGAGAAGCACCCCCAGAGCATGATGCTGCCACCACCATATTTGACAGTGGGGATGGTGTGTTCAGAGTGATGTGCATTGTTAGTTTTCTGCCACACATAACGTTTTGCATTTTGGCCAAAAAGTTCCATTTTGGTCTCATCGGACCAGAGCACCTTCTTCCACATGTTTGCTGTGTCCCCCACATGGCTTGTGACCAGGGGCGTCGCTAGCCCTGTTTTGGGGTGGCACGTGCCCCCAATCTGTTCTGGGGTGCCACGGATCTCAGCGGCTCCCTCCAGCCGCCGCCGCCGCGTCACTCAGACCTCAGGATCAGGCGGCGAGCCGGCGACCAATCGTGTGGGTGCTAGGACCCAACGCCCGCACTGATATGCGGAAGTGACATCACTTCCACATATAGAGCGGGTGCGTCCAGCGCCCGCTCGTACAACTGGTCGGGTCGCCGCTGATCCTGAGGTCTGCTGAGAGGTAGGGGGGGAGCGGCGGCGGCTAGAGGGGGGGGCCTCCCTGTCACTCACTCACTCCCTAAAGGGGCTCCCTGACACTCACTCACTCCCTAAAGGGGCCCCCTGTCACTCACTCACTCCCTAAAGGGGCTCCCTGTCACTCACTCACTCCCTAAAGGGGCTCCCTGACACTCACTCACTCCCTAAAGGGGCCCCCTGTCACTCATTCACTCCCTAAAGGGGCTCCCTGTCACTCACTCACTCCCTAAAGGGCCTCCCTGTCACTCACTCACTTCCTAAAGGGGCTCCCTGGCACTCACTCACTCCCTAAAGGGGCTCCCTGGCACTCACTCCCTAAAGGGGCTCCCTGGCACTCACTCACTCCCTAAAGGGGCTCCCTGGCACTCACTCACTTCCTAAAGGGGCCCTCTGTCACTCACTCACTCCCTAAAGGGGCTCCCTGGCACTCACTCACTCCCTAAAGGGGCTCCCTGGCACTCACTCACTGCCTAAAGGGGCTCCCTGGCACTCACTCACTGCCTAAAAGGGCTCCCTGGCACTCACTCACTGCCTAAAGGGGCTCCCTGGCACTCACTCACTGCCTAAAGGGCCTCCCTGGCACTCACTCACTCCCTAAAGAGTCTCCCTGGCACTCACTCACTCCCTAAAGGGGCTCCCTGGCACTCACTCACTCCCTAAAGGGGCTCCCTGGCACTCACTCACTCCCTAAAGGGCCTCCCTGTCACTCACTCACTCCCTAAAGGGCCTCCCTGTCACTCACTCACTCCCTAAAGGGCCTCCCTGTCACTCACTCACTCCCTAAAGGGCCTCCCTGTCACTCACTCACTCCCTAAAGGGCCTCCCTGTCACTCACTCACTCACTCACTCACTCACTCACTCACTCCCTAAAGGGGCTCCCTGGCACTCACTCACTGCCTAAAGGGGCTCCCTGGCACTCACTCACTGCCTAAAGGGCCTCTCTGTCACTCACTCACTACCTAAAGGGCCTCCCTGTCACTCACTCACTTCCTAAAGGGGCTCCTTGTCACTCACTCACTGCCTAAAGGGGCTCCCTGGCACTCACTCACTACCTAAAGGGCCTCCCTGTCACTCACTCACTGCCTAAAGGGGCTCCCTGTCACTCACTCACTGCCTAAAGGGGCTCCCTGTCACTCACTCACTGCCTAAAGGGGCTCCCTGTCACTCACTCACTGCCTAAAGGGGCTCCCTGTCACTCACTCACTGCCTAAAGGGGCTCCCTGGCGCTCACTCACTGCCTGAAGGGGCTCTCTAGCACTCACTCACTACCTAAAGGGGCTCCCTGTCACTCACTATCGGGGTCCCTGTCACTCACTACCTAACTGGAGGCGCCTGTCACTCACTAGCTAACCTGGGGGTCCCTGTCACTCACTACCTAACTTGGGGGGCTACCATATTAAGGGGGCATTCTGCCTATTTATGTGAAATGCTGTCTATTTATGTGCCTCATGACTGCTGAATTTGTCTTGTTGGGAGCCTTATGATTTGTTGGGGGCCTCAAGATTGCTGAATTTGTCTTGTTGGGGGCCTCATGATTTGTTGGAGGCCTCATGATTGCTGAATTTGTCTTGTTGGGGGCCTCATGATTTGTTGGGGGCCTCATGATTGCTGAATTTGTCTTGTTGGGGGCCTCATGATTTGTTGGGGGCCTCATGATTGCTAAATTTGTCTTGTTGGGGGTCAAATGATTGCTAACTGCGAGACTATGGGAAAAGCTGAATCCTTATCATATGAGACAATAGCATTAAACCTACTTTTTTAGCGTTTTAAAACAGAAAATAAAACTGGGAGGTTCTAAAAAATTGAATACATTTTTCAGGAGTAGGATGGATGAAATTGTTTATCTTCACAGTTTATTTTCGACTTGGATTTTCCATAATGTTCATGTATGAGTTAAAACGTTTGTACAGTATTTAGTTTAAATTGCTGTTGCCACTTTGCGATCGATAAGTGACTTTTGGGTTGCAGTTTGGGCACTCGGCCTCCAAAAGGTTCACCACCACTGTCATAATCTAATGTCCCACCATTGCTAGGTTCATGTAAATTTGTCTCCACCCGTTACCACACCTATATTCTGGTCCATGGCCCACCCATTTTTCGGTGCGGCGCGATAAGCACGCCGCACAACCTGATCCTCATATTTTTGGCACGCTAGCTGCAGTGTGCTGAATTCTGCTGCCTACAGTATGTACAGTATACGCTGTTCTCTAGTGCCTGCACTGTGTGCTGATTTACCTCCAGTGTTGTAAACCAGCTGTATTGTATGCTGATCCCTGCTACTTTCAGTATGTACAGTATTAGCTGTAAAGCCTGGTACACACATACAATTTTGATTAGCCAATTTTAGCTCTGTTCATAAAATTCATTGTCTGTTGGCCCACTTACTGCACGGGGGTGGTAAAATTGGGGGTCAGTGATTGACCAATCAAAATTGTATGTGCGTATACATCTTTGATCTATACCTATACTGATTCTAAATTATCCAAATAAAGGACAGGGGGCTCCATCCAATATTTCGATGGGCAGGCCCGTTGTCTGTAGCTTACACCGCTGCTAAGTTCATGTAAATTTGGCCCCACCCATGGCCACGCCCACTCACCTCATGACCACGGCCATTTTTTGTCGCGGCGTGCTGCGCGCGCCGTATATACCTCCCAGCCTGGTGCCCACAGGTGCCCCCGATCTCCAAGGACCCTAGAAACGCCCCTGCTTGTGGCAAACTGCAAACAGAACTTCTCATGCTTTTCTGTTACAATGGCTTTCTTCTTGCCACACTTCTATAAAGGCCAACTTTGTGCAGTGCACAACTAATAGTTGTCCTATGGACAGATTCCCCCACCTGAGCTGTAGATCTCTGCAGCTCGTCCAGAGTCACCATGGGCCTCTTGACTGCATTTTTGATCAGCGCTCTCCTTGTTTGGCCTGTGAGTTTAGGTGGACGGCTTTGACTGCATTTTTGATCAGCGCTCTCCTTGTTTGGCCTGCGAGTTTAGGTGGACGGCTTTGTTTTGGTAGGTTTACAGTTGAGCCATACTCCTTCCATTTCTGAATGATTGCTTGAACAGTGCTCTGTGGGATGTTCAAGGCTTTGGAAATCTTTTTGTAGCCTAAGTCTGCTTTAAATTTCTCAATAACTTTATCCCTGACCTGTCTGGTGTGTTCTTTGGACTTCATGGTGTTGTTGCTCCCAATATTCTCTTAGACAACCTCTGAGGCCATCACAGAGCACCTGTATTTGTCCTGACATTAGATCACACACAGGTGCACTCTATTTAGTCATTAGCACTCATCAGGCAATGTCTATGGGCAACTGACTGCACTCAGACCAAAGGGTGCTGAATAATTACGCACACCCCACTTTGCAGTTATTTAGTTGTAAAAAATGTTCGGAATCATGTATGATTTTCGTTCCACTTCTCACGTGTACACCATGTAATGAATAGTGACATGTCAGCTGTGGTGGATAGCAGTACCACCGCAGCTGCTTCTGGTTCTCTGCCTGCCAGTCTCCCTGCGCCTCTGGCGTCTAGCAAGCCGAGGACGAGTGTGGGGAGTAATCGCATGTCGGCTGCGGTGGATGGTGGGTCCACCGCGGACATTGCTGGGTCCCTGCCTGCTGATTTTTCCGCGTCCCAGGTGTCTAGTACGCCGAGGACGCGTGTCTCTGCTGTGCTCAGGGGTGCATTAGCACATGCGCGCGCTCACCGTCAGGATCTTTATGCCAGGAGGAGGCGCATCAGCTGACCGGCTGGTCGGCTGACGTCAGAGGGCACGCTCGCCGCTCCTTATTGGCCGAGGCTGGTGGGCGTGCCATGGGGGTCTCCTCCGCTTCTTAAGTCTCTCGGCTTCACTTGAAAATTGTCTGCTGTCGTGAATACTTCGTGTTAGCGCTCAGACCTGCTTAGATAGTTCCGTTGTGCTTTGATCTGGGAGGAAACCAGGGATTTGACACAAGACTAGGAATTATTATTACTACTGTTA